>NC_091016.1:47117070-47425218 GCF_041296385.1 Aphelocoma coerulescens
AGAACAACTGTCCTTGGCTATTTCTCGCTCAGAAGCAGAGGGGAGCCAGGAACCAGAGTGCTTATTTTACCATCTGAAGATGGGCATGTGGTCACACAGTGAGTACACCCTTTCCAGTGCCTGGGACAATTTAGCTCATACTGAATATGAAGCAGATGTACATGCAGTCTTTTTTTGTGCCCCTATCTCTAAAATGTTGGGGTTTCTTCAATATGATTTTTGGCTGAATGGCAAGGAAAGTGGCATGTGAGCTGTAAGGATCAGGAATCCACAAAAGGAGTTTAACTTCCGAAGTTTATATAAAAGCAATGCTCTGGGTTTTTGGGGTAAAGTGTGCCATTACATTTCCAAAAACATTGGGAGTGGCACATTGCTTCAAATATTTGTATGAGGCAGAAGAACAAGAATGAACTTTCAGCACCTGAGATTTATGTGTCAAAAGTACCTCAGCCCTTGTACATGTTTTATGAGTGTTAAAATAGAAAGTACAGTCCCTATGTGTCAGGTGGTGAACGAGCAATACTTCTATAAGATTTAGCTCTTTTCAGGCAATTCTTGAAATTCCTTAAACCCCTGAAATTCTGAGTGATTGCTCCAGAGGGGTGTAAAATCTATATCTGGACTTCAGGCTGAGTTTCAGTTGTTGGCTGTAATTGCAGGGGAATTTTTGGTGCCAGAGAAATCCTAGGAGGCCATAGGGAAAAAAGAGAGATAAGAAAAAAGCAGCTGTATTTTGAAGCACAGTTGTTTAATAAACATGCTTTTCCAATAAATACGTCTAGGAATGTCTTCTGCTATGCTGTGCTAGTGGGGTAAGCCTGCATTTACACATGGAGGCTTGGCAGAATGGGTGCTTGACTCACCAAATATACAGTATAAAGTCTGTGAAATGCTGAACGTGCCAAAGTGAGAGGCAGATTCTGTCAGCTTTGCTCCCAATGAGTAAGACTGTGCTCTGCACCTGACTATTTGAGAAGGAAACTACTACACAACAGAAGAAGGTTGTCAGTGTTGACCAAAATAAGTATGGGTCTTTTTTTTAAACTGCTAACGTGGGCAGTTTCCTTAGAATGAAGAGGTTTTTCAATGGTCTTTGAAGATTCTTTCATTTCTGTGTGTTTCCCACGTCATTTGTTTCCCACATCCATCTCATTTTAAGCAAGAACCTGCTTGCTGCTAATCTTTTGCAGCCGTATTTTTAAACACCCTGTGTACAACACTTGTCACAAGCATGCTGTTCTGGCTATATCAGTGCGCATGACCACGCAGAGATTCATTTTTAGAGCAGGATGGTACTCCAGGAGCTGTTCTTTCAGCTGCATGCGTGGGCTTAGCAGAGAATATGCAGGCTAAAAGAGGAGGGAGGGCTCAATTAACTGCCTCCAGGGTTCTAAAGCACACCATTGCAACTATTTACAGCAAGTTTCTCTACAGTTAAAAAAGAAATCTTTTCCACAGTTTTATTCAAGCTCTTGAGTAGAATTTTATGGAGAATTAGATCTGTGGTTCAGCATTTTAAATATCAATTTAAGTTCTAATTTTAACAGTGCAATGTTGGGTTTATTTCTACTAAGATGTATAGCACCTTTCCTTAGGACTCCTTATTCCTGGTAAATGTAAAGGACTGCTAAGAGAAAGCAGGGAGAATCCTTATCAAAAAATGCATACTGCTGCTTCACCTGAGGAGCAGAGGTGGAGGGGGCAGGGGTCCAACTCAGTCTGAGTGATTTCATCATGAATGTGACTCACTCTTACTTAGAATGTTAAGATGACTTTCTGGTCACACTTCAGAAAGGATGGAAAGACAGCATTTTGAACAGTGTTTATTTTTCCTTGGTGGGATACATAGAAATAAATCAAGTTCAGCCTTCCTTTCCCTGGGTCCCAGGTGGAAAAGAGGGGACATCTGCCTTTCCTTCTTCATCTCTCCTCATTCCTTGGGAAACCAAAGTCCAGTTAGGGTTAGTGCTGCAGCAAATGGTGTTGACTTTTGCCAGATCTGCACATCAGGTTCCTTCATCTGTACTTTTTCAGGCACTAACAGTTTCTCCAGTGTCTTTGTGCATGTGATGGCATGCCCTTTTTTTAGTGTGAGGTGATCAGCAAAGGAGACACCCCAATTCATGGTCAACCATTCACTCCTGCGCTCAGGGGCGCATATGTTTGGGCCCTTTTCTGACTGCAGCTCTTGCTGTGGAAAAAAAAAAAAAGAGGCTTTTCTTGCACGTAGAAGTGTTAGTTATACTTGGATTGAAGGGCCAAGGAGATTCTTTATATTCAAAGAGCAAACACCACCACTATCATTATGAATTACTATTCCTGATGAGTCTAATTCTTTTTACTGCCATTACAGCAGATGCGCACATATCTATCCTCAGTGGCCAAATCAATCTTTCCAAACTCCTAATAAATATTCCAGGAAGAATACTTGATTTTATAACAGCATTTCCTGGCCTTGGCAGGAGAAGATAGAGTTGCCCCGTCAAGTCAGCTTTTTACACGGCTTACCTGCAAAGCCTAAGGGACACTAGATAGGCATCCCTTGCTGCACATTGCTCTTATACAGGCAGATATTCACAGTGACAGCATTTTTCCCTGTTAACAGCCTTCAGTACAATATTTTTTTCTCTGTGGCTATGTCTCTTCTTTCAGCTTCATCCATCTTCAAGTGCATGAGCTCTGTTGTGGTTAATTATAAACTTCAGGGACTTTTAACATGGGGAATTCCTCAGAACACAAATCAAGTGAACAAACAGGCATCCCCTGACAGACCCTGGAAAATAGAAAGCCTAATGAAATAAAACATATGGGTTGCTCAAAAGAGTAGATCTTTAAAAGAAGTCAGATTCCAAACTACATAGACTATCTGCATATAGATTTCTTCTTCCTTAATTTCTTTCTTTCTGTCATCTAGCAGATTAGCAACCTTCAGCTGCTAATCATCACCAATGTGTCTCCTTGAACAGCTGTTATTTTCCTGTCTCCTCCTGGAAATCCTATTCCCTATGGTCATGTTTGATTACATAACAAATTACAGAAAACTAGGAAAAAAATATTTCCCATAAGCTTCTGGCTTTGTGACATTAGCTTCTACCCTTCCTGTAACTCTTCTGCATGCCTCTTGGATCTTATGTTTCCTCTGCTCTGACTCCTCTTTTCCACTGCCATGAGAAACAAGAGCTGTTATAGGGAAAAACAGTTGATAGACTCTTATTAATTAGGAATGAACCTATGGACAGAGGGTGGGTACATGAAAACAGGCAGTAGCAGCCCCAAAAGGTTGTCAGTCTGTGTTGGTGAGTCTTAAATAAAGTAGGAGAAGTAAACCATAGAGTCATTTGGCTAGGGGAAGGCAGTTGCCAAGTGGCTGAGTCAAGCCTGCTCTTAAGTGAGTTTATGGTTTCCTATGCACTAGACAGAGCTGCCCCTGAAATGCTCGGGGACAGAATAGATGGATGAAATGTTGCCTTTTAGATCAATTTTTTGGTATATGTCTTCCATGTTCTTCTGTTTTTAAGTGTTTTTCAAGGCTGCCTGCAGCCTTGAATTGGCTGCTTTTTGGCATGGAGTTTGAACAAGACTGAATTCGAGTTAAAAATATAATGAGATTCTGAAACAGTTGAGTTATTCTTAAGATTTGCTCATGTTTAGCTATCATTCCATTTATAGAACACTTGTAGGGATTAGCACACAGCACACAAAAAGAAGCATATATCTTATGAAATAGTGTGCTTTAGGTCCCATAGTTGCTGCTGGGAGATTTCTCCCCTCAATATCTTTTTGTTTTGCTGTGCTTTCTTTCAGTCCAAAGCAGGGCTTTGCTGGTGCCAATACTGTGTTCAGAAAGTAATCTTACCCAATGTCCTCCTACAGCAGGAAAGCACAGCTCACAAAGCAGGTGTGGTTTACAAGGGCATGACACTATGTGCAGCAAAAAGCATCTGAGTTGTCTCTTTATATATCTTTAATAAGAAGAAACATAATAGGAAAGCAGAGAATGAATTCAAAGATCGACTAAGCCAGGTTGGATGGGTTCTTAGTCTAGTGGAAGGTGTCCCTGCTTGTGGCAGGAGAATTGGAACTAGATGATCTTTAAGGTCCTTTTCAACCCAAACCATTCTATGATTCTATTACTTCTGCCTCTGTTAATATGGACCAAGGCCTATGCATCTGGAAAGTCCATCTAGTTTTGGATGTGGGGCAGCTGGATGAGTACAAGCACATAATGTATATCCAGTGGGTCTCATAAGGGCAACTCTAAGTACCATTTGCTGTATAATGCAATTTTAGGAATACCCTTAAGTTACCAGTGACCCAAAATGAATCACAACTCCAATTTAAATATATAGGCTTCTTATGAGATACAAAGACTTTCTTGTCTAAGAATTTGATCCACAAAAGGCAGTGTACTGAGTGGGGAGCAGGACCTGAAACAAGAGAAGTGGGAAATGACACAGAGGAGGTAGCAGTGGTGTCTTTCAATTCATAAAATGAAGAAAAAAGCCGGTCTGAAACAGCATAAACCAGCCACAGGTTACTCATAAATTTCAAAACATTCTCACCATCCAAAACCTCTTTAAATGGGGGCCATTTTGAGCCTTTACTGTCTCAGTCTGTTGCTGATGATAATCCTCTTCCTTGTATTCATTTTTCCAAGACTGATGGTCCTCTTATGTGAATCAGAGAGTTTGAACCCCAAGAGGGTGTATTGCCAAGTCTTGCGGGGCAAGATCCCTCTTTCCTTGCAAACACACAGCTCCTTATACGCCTCAGTAAAGCTACCGAGGTCAGTAGAAAAAAGGCCAGGCTCCTGTGTTTCCCTGGGTCCAGAGTAAGGCCCACTGCCTACAAATGAAATTTTCCATACCAGCATAACAATGAGGATAGGTTATATATACATCAAGTGTCCTGTCTAAACAGATAATTAAGTTTAAAAAAAATATAACAATAACAATACATGTATATTTTTAAACCGTTAGATTGTGTGTGGTTTCAAAATCTTTTCGTTCAGTTGTTCATGGCAAAATTATTTTTACAGAACAGATAAAGGCAAGCAGGAAGCTGTAAGTAATGGATGAAAAGCTGTCTTAAAAACAAACGTACCTGTGAGGAACAATTGGCAGACTGTTGGGACTTTTATGGATAATTACATTACACAGGCTCTCATAATGTCAGATGCAATATAATAAACAGGCAGCTCACTTTGGTGTTCCCTGTAGTCAGCTAGAGCTATCTGGAAGGCAACTCTTCATTTTTCTGGTTTGTGTGAAAATTATGCTATTTTGTCAGGAGCTCTTTACTTTGCAGAACACCACACAACCCAGCAGCTGCTCGTCGCAGCTGTAAATTGATTATACCAAACTCTCAGTGTGGAAACATTGGTGCTTGCGTTCTCTTGCTCAGCTCTAACTTTTGAGCTCCTCCAAAGCCTTGAGATTGCCACAGTGATGCTTGCTTGGGATGGACCCTACCCTTGAAGGTCTTAAATACTCCAGTATCTCACCCTGTGGCTGCCCTATGTGGCTGGTGGTGCACTGCAACTTGCAGAGGGAACTCAGGATCTCTCAAGACTGGATATCTGCTTTGTTATTTTCCTATGGAACTAATGGAATTCCACTGGGATTTTTTTTGGGGGGGAGAGGTGGTTTGTTTTTTGGGTGTTGCTTGTTTAGGGTTTTTTTGCTTGTTTTGTTTTGGGGGTTGTTGTTGTTGCGTGGATTTTTTAGTTGTTTCCTCTGGGGTTTGTTTGTTTGTCATGGTTTTTCACGTGGTTGGGTTTTGTTGGGTTTTTTTGAGGGTTTTTGGTTGGCTTTGGGTTTTTTTTTTTAGCAGTATAGGAATATTAGTCAGCAAAAAAAAAAAAAAGGAGGAATGCATATGGAGCTTATATGCATTTTGCCCTGCCCTGAGCACAGACAGCTCCCCAGGTCTTTCAGGAAAGCATCAAGGGAAAAGAAGTGGCAGCTCTTGAGCTGCTCTGAGGTAAGGATTGTGTTGGAGAGGCAGATGTCAGCCCATGCTTCTCATTGCATACTCCCCCTGCATGCCCCGGTGTGGACATCTATGATAAAAAGGTGTTGCTGGTCAGCTCTGCATTCAGCTGGGCTCTCCTTCTCACCTGGCTGCTAATGGCAGGCTCCTGAGGGGATGCCTTTCCCTGCAGGAAGGAAAATCCCGCATCCAGCTTCAGCAGGAGGTCAGCCAGTATGTGCTGGTGCTTGAGCTACTGCTCAGACAGGTACACACAAAAGACAGAATTTGGGAGCAGAGGTTGGGGTAGATTTTCTCTACTTCCTGTTCACACAAGACAGGGATGGCAAACTGACAAGCACCACTTCCATGGTCATTTTGTCCCAGCTTCTTCAACACGGTCATGCCATCCTGAGGTGGAGAACCAGTTCTTTGCTATCAAGTGTCTCCATCTCTTTGAAATAATGCTGCTGAGTCTAATGGATAAGAAATAAGATGGACACTTAAGCATGGAGTGTTTCACTGCATTTATGGACACAGCTTGAAGCAAGTGGATTTTTCAAGAAGTGAGGTGAGGAGAGTACTGGTGAGGTTTTATTGATTGGGGCTTTGTTTCCGTTTGTGTATTTTTTATTCCTCCCCCATCCCCCATCCCAAATCTACAAGCCAAGTGCCAGTTCATGGGATAGACCTGCAAACAGAGAAATGTCCCAGTTTGCTCAATATTTATCAGGAACAGAATCTTGCTCTAGGCATTTCTGGTTGTCATCTGAGGCAGAGAGAAAGATAAATGCAGCCATCTTTCAGAGTCTGCTTGAGGAGCCCGTTATTTTATGTTGTAATGACATGTGCATTTAATAAAGATATAGAGTATTCTGAGGAGACTAAAACTGCACTCTTATCTTAGAGACATATAGACATTAAGAATGAAGATTTCATTTAATTGTGGTTTGCTGCTGTGCACAATTTACCAAAATGGCAGTAAACTGCTATTGAACTGTAACATCTAAAGATGTCTAAGTGCTTGGATAATTTGTGTTTTTTTCCTCCTTTGAAAGATGGTAATAAAATAGCTAAAAAATAGGAACAAAATATTGCATCAAGGCCTGCAAAGCAAAGAGGGGAGTAGTCACATACTCAAGGGCTCTAATACAAGCATAAACCCGAGGATAGGCACGCCTTGACCTCCTTACCTTTACCATTGCAAATAAATAAAATGATGGGCTTGTAACCCAGAGAGACGCAGTCCAGCAGTACTGCTGATTTTGTAAGTTTGTGAGCCCCTTAAGAAAGTTCCCATAGGTAAGTTGTAGGCTTAGCTTTCATTAACTGGATTTCACTGTTCTCTGGCCTCTTAAAAGTACTGTGTGATCACTCCCTCCCCGTGGTCCCTGTTCCACAGCCACAAGTAAAAACCAATGGCTGCAGTTGCACAGGATTTGTGTCCACTATTGAATCCGTTTATTGTCACTTAATGGAGTTCTGAGGGTCTTGGTTCTGCTTGGGTGGTCCGGGGAGCTCCCTTTGATCCATGCCCATAGTGGAATCCCTTGGGAATCAGACCAGCACCCACTGACTTTCCCATGATCATTATCTGGCTGTAACACCTGAGCCCTATGGGACTGACAGAAGCATTAGCATGTCTTAAAGTGTCCCCAGTGGGGCCTTTGGTTCCAAGTGACCAAGACAAGATGCAAGTTGATGGAGCTGTCAGGGCTCTGAGCATAAAATGCAGAAGAGGCACTTCACACCCCAGCATAGCAGAGAGCCCCAGCTGATGACGAGAAGGCATGGCATCCAAGTAACTGGACAGCATTGGTCTCCTCAGTAATAAAAGTGGTACCAGTGGTATCATCAAGATAAGAGTGGGAGAAGATCCAAGCAGGCATCTAGGAGAGGAGTTTGGGAGGAACACAGACAGCAGAAAAGTAGTGGGAGAAACCAAAAAGAAGATTCTGCAAAGGAAAAAAGTGCTGAGTTTTGTTCAAACTTTTCTTATCTACAAGTGGTTTTGTTTGGTGCTTTTTTTTTTTTTTTTTTTTGGTTGTTGTGTTTTGTTTTGTTTTGGTTGGTTGGTTTTTGTGGGGTTTTTTTTTGTTTTTTTTGATGGCTTTGATGCAGCCTGTGGTAACAATTGTGTCCACTGGACATGGCAAGCATTAGTCCTAGCTGCAGAGATCTTATTAAGCTAAGCAATGGACTCAGGTTCCTTGGATGGATAAATGAAGAATACCCAGCAGTCAGCTCTCTGCAGGGATGAAGCATGGGGAGCAGAGATTTTATAGATTGCAGTGTTACAGCATCAGTGTTGACCTACCTGCTTACAGTGACAAAGAAAATTGGCACCTGGGTAATGTTTATCAAAGGTATTGTGTTGAAGCACAATCTCAGGACTGCGGATTATTCTTATTAATAGAAAGTGTAATCTACCTCTAGGAGATAACAAATAAGTAAAGTTCATAGCTATTATTACCACCAGATACATTCAGTGTGAGTATTTCACACTGAAAGTTATCTTGCATTCGTGTAAATTACATTGACTAGAAAATACTAATGCTCTCCCCAAGATAACAAATGTAGATGTAAAATATTCTAATCTAGTGGTGCTAATGTGTCTAGGGAGGGTTTATTACACTATGAAATTTAGATGAATCACAGAAGTGGAATGCTGGATGAAATTACCAGGTAGTGATGTCTTCAGCTGTGTGCCCAGGCAGGTGGATGGCAAACTGCAGAAATTAAGAAGTCACTCTGCCATGAGGATCCCTCTTTCAGCTGTCATCCAGAGATCGGACTGCTCACTTTCCTCTGGATTTGCCAGTGGGATCAAGGAAACACAATAAATTCTTTCTTTTCTTTCTCCTTACCTTCAGTTTCATTTTGTGTATTTGTTTTGCTATTTGTATTGAGTTGCTCATCTCTGACACATCTGCTAGCAAGGAATGAATAAATGAAGCCAAATGAGCTGAATGAGTTGTCTGAAGAATAGTGTGAAATTTACTTGAAAAATCATTCAGCAGTTGTTTGAGACAACAAAGAAAACTGAGAAAAATCAGTTGCATATTATAGAGGTGTTGTCAGCATCTTTCAGATCAGTCTGCTGTGCCTCTCCCATTTTGCCCACATGAAAGTGGGAGAGCTTGTGCTTTTTGCCAGACAGCTGTGCAGCCATCCATTACCCAGGAAGGCTGTTCCACAGTTCAGTGGAAATATTTAAAAATTATTTTTATTAGTTTAACATGCTACTTTCTAAAATGAGTTTTTCACTTAGTTTACCCGAGGGCCTGAGAGTTCAGAGCTCAGACCCCCTTGGCCACATCGTAAAGTAAAATATTGCTCTGCCAAACTGCTGAAATTGTTACTTTGTGTGCAACTTCGTGTGTGATTTCTAGTGGAGGTGGAAGGTGCTAGGCTGGCATCCTTGGGCAATAAAATCCTTCACCAGTTTGTGTTGGTTCGCTTCAAGGTTTCATACCAGATTTACCAATGAACCACATTTCTGGCCAAAGGGGCTACCCCAGAGGTGGCAGAGTAATTCTGTCAGCTGCAGCTTACTCAGTCCTTTGCCACCTGGAACTCAAAGAGTTGTTAATGTAATTTCTGGTCATACTTTTTATATCATAGTCAGCATCTGCCCAGGACTGCACTGACCCCATTGGGTGTTTCGCACAGACCCTAAGCAGCTCTCAGATGGTGACAGTGTACAGTCACTGCTGAGCTTGACCAGATTTGAGACAATAACCTTGAGAGCTAGGGCTCAGTATGGATTTGCAGCCCTGGTGCACAGGAGACAAAAATATCAAGAGTAATAGAAGAAAACCACTTTTAGCTAAGAATGAAAGGCAAGTGCCATGAGATATGTCTGAAAACATTGATTCCACTTCTAAGTGCTCACTTAGTTAGCAAAAATAATTGTTCCCCTCTCTTATTTGATTTTCAAAAAGTCATGATTTTCTGAGCTGGGCCTTGTATCAGAAGATACAATATTTGAAATTTTAAATCAGTAAAATGGCAAAGAGCAAGGACTGGATCTTTGCCTGTTGAAGTCAATGGAGTTTTGCCATTGACATTCAGTTGAGGCAATTTCCTTCCTCAGGCACATTGTGGATCAAGAACAAGGCATCAATCCTCTGATTTAATTTTTTTTAGTCATCTGCAGTTCGGAAAATATATTTATCAATCTGGGACTTTAACCAAAAGGAAGAAGTTTACAAGCAACTAAAGCACATTCTCTCATGATTTAAAAAATGAATAAACTAGCAAAACCAGTATTTATCCATGAATAATTTTAGCTAGAAAAAAGGATGTAACAGAAAAACAGAACTGACATTATTTAAAGGATTTGTCCACAAATTTTTTAAAACATTAGAAGAAAACTGCTTTAACAGCAATAATGTTTTCAGGGTTATTTATATGGGTTTCTTTCTGAAAAAGCTGACTACAACAGCAGACATATATAAAAGAAATAAAAAGAACTTTTTATTTCTTTACCTTTTAAGCTTTATATTACTTTTTGCTTTGAATCATCAGTCTATCCTTCAATCATTTTTGATGTCGTTAATAGAGGAGACGAATGAAAATATGATTCTTGAATATTATGTTCATTCTTAAGAGCATATTTTTTTCAAATATCTTGTATTGCATGACTTTTTTTTCAGTCTTAGGCTCTTCACAGATACCATTTACTTTGAAGAAGCCTCTAATCCTTTCTTCTCTCATTTCCTGTCTTATTGTTTTGACTACAGAGAAAGAAGTTTCTTCTTTCACGTTTTCTTTGACTGACCCATGAAAATGATGTATGATAGAAGCTTTAAAAAGAAATACGTCTGTTAGTGCCTTTGAAAATTAGTCTCTTTGTTCTTATGTCTGATGTTTTTGTTTCAGAGCCATGATCTGTTACGTGTGTTTATTTTACAGATTCAGTTACCTTCCCTTATTGCACTGCAATTCTCAAAGTCTGGAGTAGAAGCACCAAACTTGAGGAGTGGGCCTATGACAGCCTCAGGAAGTTCGACAAATCCAAGCACAAGGTGTTGCAGCTGGGTCAGGGTAATCCCAGACATAAGTATGGACCAAGAGAAGAACTCATTGCGAGCAGCCATGCAGAGAAGGATCTGGGTGTTGTGGTGGATGAAAGCTGGACATGAGCCAGCAGTGTGCACTTTCTGCCCAGATAGTCAACTGCATCCTGGGCTGCATGAAAAGCAGTGTGGCCAGCAGGTCGAGGGAGGTGATTCTCTTACCCTACTCTGCCCTTGTGATACCCCACTAGGAGTATGGCATCCAGCTCTGGGGTCCTCTGGGGCACAAGAAAAATGAGCATCTGTTACACTGGGTCCAGAGCAGTGTGACAAAGATGATCTGAGGGCTGAAGTGCCTCTCCTTTGAAGACAAACTGACAGAGCTGAGGTTGTTCAGCCTGGAGAAGAGAAGATAGCAGGAAGATCTCATTTTGTCTTTCCAGTACTTAAAGGGAGCTTAAAAAAGAGAGGGAAAGGGACATTTTATATGGGCATGTAGTGATAGGACAACAGGGGAACAGTTTTAAACTAAAAGAAGAGAGATTAAGAGAGGAAAGGAGATCCACCATTAGCTGTAAATTTCTAAATAAGAACAAATAGACTGAGTAGACAAATTCACATCTGACTGCAGTATGTATTAATTCAAGTCTTCTTGGGGCAGTTACCAAAACAGTCTTTGGTCCACCACAAAGACTGTCTTGCTTACAGGAACTGTATGAATACATGTGATATATCTGGATTTGTGCTTTTGAGCCATCTTCAAATCACCATCAGCTGATGTTTCAAAAAGGATGTTACCGCATCATACTTTCTTACAGTCAATTTAATTTTAGTAGAACACATACATTTCTGCTTTTATTGCATTTCACACCTGATTGTCTTGAGAAGCACCTATTCTATCTGTCTTAAGAAATCTTTTGATATCAGTAGGATTCAAGACCAATAGAGAACCAACACCTGAAATTCACAGGCACGGATACTGAACAATTTTGATATATCTTGATAGGCACTGATACCTTTCAAACTTGATAGGTTATACCTGTAGGTCATAGAATCATAGGACATAGAATCATGTCCCCATTAAGGGTTGGAAGGGAGCTTAAAGATCGATTAATCCCATCCCCCCTTCCCGTGGGCAGGGAGACCTCCCACTAGACCAGATTGCTCAAGGTCTCATCCAAACAGGCTTTAAACACTGCCAGGCTTGGGGCATCCACAACCTCCCTGGGTAACTTGTTCCAGTGTCTAATCACCCCCACAAGAATTTTTTTCTTATTTTCCCCTCTTTCAGTTTGTACCCATTACTCCTTGTCCTACCACTGACAAAGAGTCAGTCCATCTCTGGCTTCCCTGTAGGCCCCTTACTGGAAGGTTGCTATGATGTCTCCACATACCCTTCTCTTCTCTAGGCTGGACAGCTCAAATTTTGTCAGCCTGTCTTTGTAAGGGAGATGCTCCACTGCTTTTATAAATTTTGTGGCCCTCCTCCAGACTTACTCAACAGTTCCATGTCCTTCTTACATTGGTGGCACCAGAACTGTATGCAGTACTCCAGGTGGGGTCTCACAGAAGCAGAGTAGAAGGGCAGAATCACCTCCTTTGACCTCCTGGCCATACTGCTTTTGATGCAGCCCAGGATGTGGCTGGCTTTCTGGGTTGTGAGCACACTGCTGGCTGATTTTGAATTTCTCATCAACCATCACCAAGTCTTTCTCCTCAGGGCTGCTCTCAATCACTTCTCTGCCCAACCTGCAGGTGTGACTGTGATTGTCTTGACCCATGTGTAGACCTTGCACGTCTCTGTTGAACTTCATGATGTTTGCATTGGCCCATCTCTCAAGCATGCCAAGGTTTCTGGATGGCATCTCTTCCCTCTAGCTGTCAACTGCTCCACACAGCTTGATGTCAGCAGCAAATTTCCTGAGGATGCACTTGATCGTTCTGTCTATGTCACCCACAAAGAAGTAAGCATTGAGTTCTGTAGTTAACATTTTGATATTCATAGGCATCAATGCCTTTCAAGCTCAATAAGAATCCAAACACTTCGTTCTCAAGAAACTTTTTGATAATGGTAGCAGTCAAGACTTGTAGCTAGTGAGGTCTTTTGATATATATATAGGCTTTGAGACCAATCAATTTTGACACATAAGGTGTTTATATAAATAGGTCATTACCATATCAATGTCAATAGGCGTTGATACCTTCTCATCTCATAAGAAATTTATTTTCTTCGGTCTCAAGAATTTTTTTTTTGTATTGGTACAAATCAGGACCTAAAGTTAGCAAGAGTTTTCAATATTGGTAGGCTTCAGTATCTATCGATTCTACAGAATTTTAGTGATTGCCTTGTAATGTACTAGAAGTTCAAAGTAATATTGTGCTCCCCAGCTAAATAGTGCTGCAAATTGGTATTTCCCCAAAACTGAAGGGCCTAATAAGAAATTATGTGAAATAATAAAAGCTACTCTTAGACTAAGAAAATTACAAAATATATTCCAGTTAACAGTAATTTTTTCATGAAAAAGTATTATCTAAGTGCACATGAATTTCCTGATAAGTATCAGTATAATTGTAAAAGATCATATAACATGTAAGAGTAATTGTAATGTAATTAACCACTGATCACTCCATTTCTTTTCATCCATTCTGTATGTGTATAGGTAGACAGAACAATTAAAAAGTTATAAAAGAGTTCATGTTGATTTGAACAGCTCTGATTCAAAGCAGAGCAAAATCCCAGATGGGCAGCAAAATTAAAACTGCATTGTGGCAAAATAAAAAAAAGAGGTATTAACTTCCATTTTTTTTGCCCTACTTTTTCTGAAAGCCTGTAAATTAGCTGCTACTTAGAGTTCCAATACAGAGCAAAGCATTTGTTATCCACTTGGTAGTGCTACTCATTTCTGCTACAGAAAATATCAATGTTAGTACACTTCCACTAAAAAGCACTCAAGAATTTAAAAAAAAAAGAAAAAGACAACAACCAAACCAGAAACAATTTAGCTTTGATCTAAAATCCAGCACTTGTATATAAAAGAAATGTAACTTGAAGGTCACTAATGCATTTTCTATGTCACTTCTATTTGTATAGAAATAAAGTCACTTCATAGCAAGTGCACTTATTACTTTCTCCTGTAGTTATGTCCTTTTCAGGAGGACCTAAATTTCTTGGTATTGTTAAGGTTTGCAATTGCTGGGCTTTACTGACAATGTTTCAGTGAAATTACACAGAAATAGCACAACCTAGCACTCACTAGTTGTTTTGTAGGCACTGATATTTTTCTTTTATACATCATTAGAACTTGTTACTGAGATGCTGAAGAAAAAAATCTAGTAAGTCTTAGGCACCTAGATATACAAGACAGTGAGAGAATTGGGTTCTGAAAAGTTGGGATCTTCCACAACTGCAGGACTTTGTAGGGGCTCAGCTCTCACAGGCTTCACACACACTCAGCTCCCAACCAACCTCTTGGTATGCATGTATATTATTCACTGAAACAATTGTTTTGTTTCCAGATAAACACTGAGTTTTGGAAATATTTTCTTTCTCACTTTTTTTTTAAGAACTGCAAAATTGCATATAATTGAAGAGAAAGGGCTGAAACTATCTCTTAGGTCTCTCAGAGTCCTAAATCTTTACCTGGGTTTTTACTAGGATGCACTTCACCATTTTTGTTTATTTCACTGTATATATTTATTCTTTTAATTAAATTGTGTGCTTGATAAAGCTTCTCAGATTGAAGGTTTTGGCTCCCAATATGTTACAGGAAATATAACTTCCTCCTCATTTTCCCCTCTGCTTCCATGCTGCCTGGGAGAGACCGCGTGCAGTGACCCTGATTTACAGACTTTGAAGGCATGCTTTTCTCCCAGGTCTCAGCTGCAGAAGCTCACCAGGGACATGCCAGCAGGCAGCAGTGCCAGGCACTGCATTCACTCAGGCTGTACAGAGATTTTCAGGGTGCTTCCATGAATGTGACAATGTCAGATATCAGCCTTAAGTCACCATGAGCTCAGCAATTCAGACAAAGATGAGATCTGTAGTCATCTGTCATCCTCTCACAAAACTCTTCCTCAGGATTCCTTTTCTGTTGAGGTACCATGGAGGGAATGTGCATGCCAGTAGCTAGCTATGTTTCCCAGGAAATAACTTATTCTCTGTGTTTATAACAAGATCATCAGGGCTGGTCTCTGCAAGCTCAGCTAACAGATCTGCCTCCATGCTTAAACAAAGTGAGGTTTGTTTTTTCCCCCTCATTCACCCGAGCCCACTGAGAATTGCACATCATCCTTATTCACAGCCTGTACAAACAGCACCAAGCATGTGTGTGTCACTTTGAATCCTGAGTGGCCTGCTCCTCTGGGGATGTTACCTGTTACCTGTTATTCCTCTGAGCCATCCTGTATCACTCATTTTGTCACTTGCTAATTTTGACTCACAGAGTGCTCCAAGAGCATGGGTAAGTCAGGCTGTATGCACGGTCTTTATTTTATTTGAACTACTAAAACCTGATGTGTTTTCTCTCTCTGGATGCATGACATGGCAAAGCATAAGCAAATCATAAGTAATAAATTGAGTATGGTATCTGAATGCCCTTTGCAAGGTTTTCCTACCATGTCAAGGCTGCCTCTCCATTTTCCTGCTGCATTTACAGTGGTTGTAGTTCTATTTCTTAGGAGACGTGGCAAAGTCTGTACAGGAGAAGGGTATACAGACTCCTTGGAGATGACTGAAGGATAAACTGTTGGCTTCAATGGCCTGTTACTGAATTTTACTTCTATTTTACAAAGGGTCATAAATAATGCACATTCCTCAGGTGCACATTCTCTGCCTTGTGTGCCATTTCTGAGTGAGGTACACACATATGTAATATATATGTTATGAAATGTCTCTAGCTGACAGAAATGGGTATTTGTAGTGTGCTCAGCATCAGAAATCCAATCTAAGTCCTTCTGTTTATTACATGTATGCAGACACCCCTCAGTCTGGACTTGTTTTTTTTCCAGTGGTACAGGTGCCTCCAAATGAACCTAAATCACAAGTCTTAACAATGCACATGGACACGAACTTTCTAACAGACAAGTTGCCTTCTGGAGCTCTAGCAGGTCACACACATCCCATTTCCTTCCACTTGTATGAGGACATGATGTCTCTGAACTCAGCAGGCCACAGCCCTCAAGGAAGAGGATCAATTCCTCGTGTTCATCCTCTAGGATCTCCCAGCAAGAAAGCCCATAGGTAGTGACTGATTCCCTCACCTTCAACCTGTTTACAAGGGACTGAAAATACATACCTACTCACCAGAACTAACACTGAAGAATCCACGTGGTCATATGACCTTCATTTGTTGTTCCAACGAGAGTTAGAGTCTTAATGTGGCAGATATCACTCTGAATTATGGTTACTGAGCTGGCACACCAGAGAATCAGCTGCTGTCTTTTGTGGAGCTTGGGAACCAGCTGCTGTTAGGTGCCATAAAAACACCTCAGGAAACAAAGTCCCTGCAACAACTACCTCATTCAGTGGGGACAAATCATGTTATGCCTACAAGCTGAAAGGTACAGCAGCAGTTTTCAGCTTTTAGCGCTCCAAAATTTTTATTGCTAGTTAAATAAAAGCAAACTGAAGTTTTCACCTCAATGAAGTCTATAATTTTGTGGGACCCAGTGGCTACATTATTCACATTGTTGCAGGAAGGCAATGAAATCTCTGGACAGCACTTATTATCCATTCTCCTAGGCATTCATTCCATATTCTGATAAAGATCAGCCTTGGGCTTTCTGGTTATTGATCTCAGCCAAAAAGGCAGATCTCTCAGCTCCAGAAAATGTTTCTGCTAATATATTTTCCTTCTAACATTAATACTCTTTCTAATTTCAACCTCAAGAAGCTGCAATAAATTGCAATCTGTGACTTTAGCTTGTAAAAGCAGAGTGGACTGTATGAATATGTGTTGGACAGCTTGTCACAGACTGCTGCAAAATCCAATTATTTCTGGGGTTATTATACTTCTTTCACTACATCTATTCTAATTGGGAGGAGGGGGAGGGAAATAGGGTTGAATGTCCACCCCAGTGCTAGAAAAACACTCAATCTCAAATAATTAGCTGAGATGCCATCAAACTTGCCTATAGTATTTGATGAAATGCACTGGGTACTTTGAGCTTGTTATCTAAATTGATAGGCAGAAAATACTGATGTATTCATCTGGAAGTCCAAAACTCCAAAAGTTACTTTTAAATACAGTTACGTGTCTTAATTGCCTTGACTGGGCCAAGTTCTGGCATCTTCATTGGGTGGGACTGTTACAAACTTGTGATTCTTCTGGTGGGCTATTTCCTCACAGACATCACAACTGTGAGTGTTGGCTCAACCTCCCCACAGAGACCTGCCAGGAGAAATGGGTCTGTACCCTGCAAAGGGAAGGTGCAGCCTAGCACCCGAGGTGGGGCAGAGATGAGGTTGGCTCAAGGATATCAAACCAAGATATCATTGTTGGTTTTCTCCAGGCACAGTGCAGCCATGTTGTCTCTATCTTGGGGTCCTATCTAGATACATGGTATTTAACTCCATCTCAAGCCTTAAGCAAATCAACTGAGAGTACATAAAGGCAGGATAGAAAAGGAAAAAGCATTGGGCCTGCTATTCAACAAGTGTGATACAAAAAAAAGGACAAGTTCTTTTTGTGTTTTAACTTACAACATTCTGAATTAATTCTTAAATATGTGCAGGAAGGTGTTGCAGTTCATACAGACAGATTTAAGGAGCAAATCACACTTTGGCATGCACAGTTTATTATGTGCACTGGTATTGTAAAATCTCAGTTAATTACTGTGAATTATTTGCTTATTGTGGCTCCTTGGAATTTATGGGACAAAGATCAAGTTTAAACAAATCTTTTTGATCTTTTAATAGATTTTGTAAAGGCAAGGGTAAGAAAATCCCATCTCTATTTCTACATATTTGAACATTATTAGAATTGAAGTTTTCTTTAGCTGTTGATGTAGAAACGAAAAGGAAATTTCATTTGCATAAGCTACAGTGCAAGTATCAATCCTAGCATTAAACGTTGTTACACAGCTCTGTGAATGATAATAATCCTTTGTTTCATTATAGAACTGACATCAGTTTTTCTAGATGATACTAACAGAAATGTTTCGGAAGCAGTTAGTGTTAAACAAATGGTCTAGCTCTTGGGTGACATTAGCTAATCAGATATAAACGAGGGCTTGAAAAATAGAATAAAAACAACTTAATTTGTAGACTGAATAGAAGTCAAATGGCTTTTGCTTGCCCTTTATAGTCTGGAGGAGTTTTCTCAGAAACAAGCTAGCTAGATGAAGAAAGAAGACAGTGACATTTGTCTGGATCTGATCATTGTCACTTGAATTTGTATGCACCATATTCAATTTTTATTTTTATTATGCAGTTCAAGTTTACTGTCTCAAAGCAACTTAAAGGCTGGAGCTAGTTTCTGACAATGGGCTACCAAGTCAGCTCATGGCCATGCAGGCAGCCTTGAATTAGCCACCTCAAAACTGAAGGGCCATGACCAGGCCTGGACAATTTCTGGTCTGGAATAGAAGTGGCAGTGGGCAGAAACTGAAACACAGGAGGCTCTGTCTGAACATCAGGAAACACTTTGTTTTATTGCACATGTGACTAAACACCGGAATATGTTATCCAGGGGGGTTGTGGTGTCTCCCTCCTTGGAGATACCCAAAGGCCATCTGGACACAGACCTCAGTAACTTGCTCTAGGTGGCCCTACTTGAGAAAGAAGTTTGGACCAGATGACTTCCACCAGTCATTTCCAACCTCAGCAAGTCTGTGAATCTGAGAAGAGGGGTAAGGAGCCAGGGAAAGAGCCTGCCTCATTTTATATTACCTTGGAGATAGAGATATATAATGATGTAGCTTGGCAGAGCGACTCTGTCAAGACTTGCTCTGCTGTTGCCGTAATCCATAGTCCAAACGCTTCCTCAGTGTGAGAAACCAACCCAGATATCAACAAGTCTGAAGCAGAAGCCTTTGGCAGAAGCAAAATTTACTGGCACAAGCAACATCCCGGCAGTCTGCTACACTAAGCAGTTGCCTGCTCTGCTCATGGCTCAAGATAGTCCAGTCTACATCTTGTTTAGGTTATGTTCTTACGCATCCAAATGCTGTTTCTTCTTGACTGTACGCCTTTTCACAGCCCACTACAGCACTCCTCCAACTGCACATTTTTTAGAAGCTTCAATGTGTCCTGCCTTAAAGATCTCTGCAATCCATTACTGGATATTTTCTTAGCAGAGGCACAACTAGAAACATATTACTATGAGTGACACTTTTTAAAAACTAGAGTAAATACAGTGAAAGCTTATCCTGACAAGGTTCTAAGGGCTACTAAAGCTTTTCTATAACCTGTAACTGATATCATACTTTCCTCAAGTTCATGATGCTATATCTGTGAAAAATGATTTAGTGGCAGACTTGGTAGTGAGAGTAATGTTTGGACTTGATGATCTCAAAGATCCTTTCCAACCTAAAAAATTCTATGAGTCTATGATTTTGCAGCAGATAACAAGTTCCCTTCATGCTGAATCCATGCATACTGCAACAACCCTAGTCACAGCAAAAGGTGCTGCAACCAACAGAATTTGTTGCTGACATTTTATGGCAAGCTGAGTTCAGTTGTGCAATGCAAGAAATTGATAAAAAATTGATCATTGGGCAGATGTGACCTCAAATTGAGCTTAAATTTGAGATTTCCACATATTTATTTACAATTCTAAGGAGAAAAAGAGTATAATCTATGGAAAGCTGCCAAATTTCCCAGTAGACTCTTAGTAGTTAAATGGTAACACCAGCCCTATTTTTCAGTCCTAGACCCTGTGCAAGCTTAGGTCAGATTCCTGACAGCTAGTTTTGTCTGATGATGATAAATATGATAAGAACTATCCTTAAGCTGGTCACATCAAAAAACTTCATGGACTGTATATGGCACCTGATCTATGCACTTCATCAACTTGGGACCTTCAACACATCTACTTCAGACACATTTTCACGTTGCTCTCAGCATGCCTTTCATGCAGCAAAAGGATGTGAGTGCATATCAGAGGTAGGACAAGGGCTAGAAAAATATTGCTGTTCTTGCTCTGTGCTCTGGCTCCCAATTTCCCTCATGCCTCTCAAGTTTGCTTCCAGAGATAGCTGTAGTTGCACAGTGATCTCCCATGAAAGCCCTCACACAGTTAAACTTTATGAATCCTGCCCTTAGATATTGTAGACATTGGATATTTACCTGGGTTCAAAGAGAGACAGGCAAATTAATGCCATCTCTAAATTAATACAAACCATGGACACATTAGGAAGTCCATGTGATATGTAACTACTGGGGATAGATGAAAAAGTAACCGAGGAAGAAAATTTGGATATGAATGTCTTACTCTTCTGCTCTTCCCTAAGCATCTGCTGTTGGCTATGTCAAAGGCAGAGTGGTGGCTTAGCTGGCTCCTTGGTCTGACCCAGCATCTCTGTGTTCATGATAAAGAGCTTCATTTATTCAAAATATCCCTTACTTAGGCACTTTGAATTGCTCCCTGGTGAATACGTAGAGGACCTCAGTGCCTGTATTAGATGACTCAAGTTTGAAAGCATGCCTCTACTGCAGGAGCCTTGGGAAATGAGGAGCCATCATAGCAGAGCAACAGATCTGCTCATTTTGATGAAAGTATACAGGAAATTATTTATCCTGGCTTTTAACTGGTGGCATGAGATATTCCTTCCCTCTGTAAATAGTCTCATCATCCTCTCTTTGGACCTGCGGTTAAGGAGTATGAGATGGGGCATGAGTCCTGGCTCTGTTTGCGTGGCTGAAAGCTGCAGGAACATTATTCATCAGAGCATCACCCTGACGAGGTGATGTGTCTTGCCTCTAGCCAGTATGTCAGCGCCCACACCCAGCTCAGGAACAGGTTCCCCCAGTGATGTGAACTGATAAATGTCATCTCCGTTCTTTGAGGCTAGACAGCAATGGGCCAAAGTTTTCCAGCATTGGAAATTCAGATTTAGATATCTGAATTTCAATGTTTGTGACTCAGTCCTTTACAGGAACTATCTGTAAGCAAATTAATTTAATATTTATAAAAAGTTTGCATCCGAAGACAATGAATAGGAAAAATTTAACCAAGATGACTTAGATAACATTATTCTGGGAATAAAATTCCACTTAACTGTGATTTGTGTGTTTAAATAGAAAGACCTTTAAATCATGGTTAATCTGATATAAATTATATTCCCTTTCCAAGCACTGCAAAATGTCGAGGCAGGCTCCAAACATCCCTGATGTAGTTTCAACCATGGATTGCTCTTTTTTTTCCTTTAAGTAAATGTTTTTTTTTAAATTTGCTTTCCCTTTGATTGTTTTTACCTACAGAGATCGTGTTTTTGTGTCCTTTTCTGAATAAAGAAAGTGAAAGAAAAAAAAGGCCAAATTCTCATATTGGCAGCTGGGATTTCTTGGGGGGATGAAGAATAAAAAAGAAAAAGAAAAGTAAAGATTTCCATGGAGAATATGGCAAGATTTTTCATGAGCATTGAAAAGGGTAAAACATCAATGGAAATCTGATAGCATAGTTCTCTGAAATGGAAAACTCCATTTTGTGTAATTTCTCAGAGGGGGTGAGGGGTTTGCTTTTCTGTTACAAAAAATATTCACAGGTAGTCCTCAGAGCAGAAGGAAGGAAGGAAGGAAGGAAGAAAGGAAGGAAGGAAGGAAGGACAGAAAAATTTTTCTGTTTCTATTTTAGATGTGAAGACCAAAGGATAAACCAGTTCCTGGTCTTGACAGGTCACAAATAACATAGGAGGACAGAATGAAAGGGGAAAACAGCTCTTCAGATCTCCTGGAAACAGCTATGATGAGGCTGCAGCATGAGACATGGAGACCTTTACCTCACTTTCTCTTTCCCTGGACACACTGAGCTAACCAGTTGCCTGGAGAGCACGATAACATGTGTCATCTCAATAAGCTCTGAGCTTTATACCCATACTTATTTAGTTTGTTTAGTTACATAGAGTAATGCTTATTGTTAAGTCATTTGCAGAGTATTTAAACACATGACAGCACAGCCTTAGCTCTGAACAGTCTTAGCTCTCATGCTACCTTTGTATAAGCTGGAAAATAAGAATAATATGTTCTTTTAATATATTTAAAGGGAAGAGGAAGATGAAGGTGTCTGTTTCTGGGGCTCTTGGAGACAGCCCTGCCACAGCCTTGACTCTGCAGGGGAGAGGATGGCCTGATTTCAGCACAGAGTGAGTGGTTTCTCTGCTGAGATTGCTGCTGTGCCCAGTCCAGCAATTAAGGTCACTGAGGTCAGCAAGCAGACATGAGGTGGTAATGACTTTCACTTGCCACTGACCTGCCTGGATCCTAGCCAGAGACCTAGAAATTGAAATTTTTGCAGGCTGCTAGCAGTCCCTTTAGCTGCCTTTTGCTTAACATATTTCAAGCTGTGGAACAACAGAAGATGAAAAAATCAAAGGCAAGCAGATGTTGCAGGGATGATAAAGAAAGAGGCAAGAGCACTGGGAAATTGGGTTAGCAGGTAAATGATGTGGAGAGATATAGACCTAGAAAGGAGTAATTTCAGATGTTTGTCTGTCCCTGTTTTTGGCTGTGCACCCATCCCACATAGTTTTAATATCAAAGATCATGAGCAGTGTTTGGTTCTCAAATATATAGGGTGGGGTTTTTATAAATGCAGTTGATTTCCTAATTCACAAGGCAAAAGACTTTTTTTTTTTTTGGTTGGTAATTAGTAGTGCTGTAGTGAGTCACTCCTCTTCTGCTGCTTCATTCGCTCCCTTTCTTCCATAAATGCTTCTAAGAATAGCTGCTATAGAAATAACTTTCATCTAGGGGAATAGCCCAAAATAGCAAACTCTATCCCTAAAAGTTATCAGAATGATTAGTCATTAGCAGACTATTAGACTGGAAAGAATAAAAGGCTGAAAGTAGGTAACAAATGTATTTCTTATCAATTTATTTTTCACTATGATTTATGCTTAAAAGGTGCAACAATATCACTAAGTTCATGTTTCTATAGAAAGGAAATAGAAGGAGGTTGATTTCCTTAAGATCCTTTAACACATTGCTAAAGTCATATGTTGGCAACATTGTGCTTACAAGCAAATCATTCTGTCACAAATAAAAGATTTATGTTTTATTAGGTCCTAATCCTGCTGCTTTGGTTTGTTTGTTTGTTTGTGAGGTTTTTTTTGTGTTTATTTTTTGTTTTGTTTTTATGAAAAGCAGTACATGGGCCAGTACATGCATCTTCCATGTGCTGACTTTTGCAGACAGCTAAAGTGCTTTATTAACTCACGTCTCTCCAATGGAACCAGCAGAACTGGCAGAGAAATTTTGCCTGAAAATCTCAACACACAAGCCCCTTTTTGCTAGTATCAGTGAGAGGAGAACAGAACATGTGCTTTGTGCAGCAGAGAGAATAGTGCCCAATGGACTGAACTTGTGAACCCAGTCCATCTAGATGTAGTTTTGCATGGTCCTGTGCAGCTCAGTGGGCTTTTCAGTCTCTTTAGACACCATGCTTTAGATAACAGAGTTGATTTGCTATAGTGATGTTTGGCAACTGGCTAATCTCCAGGGATTTAAATACAATAACATTTTATGTGGCACTTTTGCTACTTATACTTAGCCCCTTAAGAAGGTTTGAAGGTAGATAATAGGCATACATTATTTATTTAGTCAACCAAGAACTTCAGAGTTCTCTCGTCTTCCTCTGGACTTTCACAACTAAGAAGCCCAGGTTACACCCTCATGTGCACTGGGGTCTCAGTTCACCTGTGTGTGAGTTCAACTCTCCCTTGTTCTGCAAATAGCTTCTCAAATCCAGACACAGTGTAGAAATAGCCCCATCCTCTTCTGAAAAAAAAGCAAGCTGGGTAGGTTATAAAAGTAACTGAGTCAAGGCAGCTGATGCCAGGAGAACAGCCTCTTAGACCAGAAGATATGAGCAAAAGGAGCAAATGAAAAAATGTGGGCAAACACACAATGAAGTCTAGGGAGTGGCCCATGCCATTTTCCCTGCCACCTATGCTCTACAAAATGTGTGCCATGTTCCCAGGAACCTGGCAGGGGGGAAATCACAGCAAAGAGAAAGATGCATGTCTGAGCTATCTTTCTGTCTTAGTCTCTTCTCTGAACGTACTCTGAATTGTTGACCTGCTTAGGATGGCTGAGTGTGGTAGCAGCACAAGTTGTTACGAATTGCTCAGCTCACCATCCCACAGCTTGCTGTCCCCTCAGGCACGCTTCAGACACAAGCTGGCACCATCCCAGTGCTTTCCTGCTGAAAGCTGAGTTTAATTTCTAACATAATGATTTATTCATTGTAGTATTGGACAGTGGTACAGACTGACAAGCCTGAAGTTCGCACCTTGTGGTGTTTTTGAAGGCAGGTTTACGGTTCTGTGCTCCCTCAGCTTGGCAGCCTTGTTCACTGGTTTATGTGCTCAGCCAGGCTAGCTGGTGATTGCATCAGTGTGGTGCTTTGCCTCTTGATTCCTAAATCACAGTGCCTGCTAACAGGACAAATTCTGATACAGTGTCTCCTCACAGACCAAACTTGACGCTGTCCTCACAGTTTCATCTGTGTCAGTTCCTGATACAGGAATGCATGCAAATTTGGTAATTGAGGACTATTAGGGCTGTGGTTAGTAGGTGATGATTCCCTCCAGAAAATTGAAGGACTGGTCATGGCAAGGGCACACAAGAGGAGCAGATGTGCTGTGATGCTAAAAAAATTAGGATGGGACAAATAGCATTTGTTTGAGGTGCTGGTGGCATCTATCCTAACCACGATATATTGGGTTATATCTAGGGAGTGAAGGGAAGTACAGCCAAGGTCATTTGTTCCATCAGATTTTGTACACTGGCTGTATAAAGTAGACTTAATAAGGCTGTGAGGCGCTCTATCACTGCTACCATTTCAGCACAGTTCAACATCTGAAAACTGGAAATTAAGACCTGTCTCTGTATTATCCCTGGGGTCAGAACTGACATATTTATTCTCTTTTAATTAGTCACAGCCAACTCCAGGCTGGGTCAGGGGAGGCTGGAAGTGAGAATCTTAGAATGAGCATTTAAATCCTGCCTTACTGCAAGGGGATAAACAGAAGGGTAGCTTTGACTCTGACCTCCAACACTGTGTAGACTCTCCTAAGCATTAATTCCCACAGCATTTCCTACAAAGGGATACACACACTATTAACTCTAAAAGAGAGAAGGGCAGTCTGGGAGCGACAACAGAACATGTATGTAATTTTATTTTTGGTTTCAGAAAAGGTAGGCCAGGCAGGGTGTGGATACAGTGCCCCTTCCCATTCCCATTGTGTTTGTGGGAGGGTCCCCTCACACAGTCAGGCACAGCTCCACTCACAGGTTTGTACTGGTACAGAGGTCCTGAGGCTCCTCTCAGTCAGTGGTAGACAGACATGTCACACAGCTCTCCCATCTCACCCTGCCTGCAGTGAGGAACCACAGCACCAACAGGCCATCAAGGGGAGCAGCCTTTTCAGCTGGCACAGCAGGTGCTGAAAAGGCCATTTTACTTCTATTATTGCATTCATTATAAGGTCATCCCCAATAATGATGCATATGCAGAGGCTTCACACTGTGGTGGAGGGGAAAGGACAGGGGAGCACATAAAAGATACTGAAATCTTCTGTGAATCTCTGTTAGGTGTGACAAGGAGGGGACCAAGTGGAAGTTTCCCTCTGTGCTTTCCTCTGCACAGAGATAACTTTAAAAAAAAAAGCACTACAGTGATTTGCAAAGGTAATTAGAACATGGCTTTGGTCTATGTCCTCAAAAACCAACCAGAATAGGAATTTTTCACCAGTTGGAGGAGGGAGATAATGAACTATTGCAGTTATCTAAAAACAACTGGCAAAGATTTTTTCAGGATTTTTATTGACAGTGTTTGTGTCCATTCGATGTCTGCTTCCTATAAATATTCTGGCAGAAAAATTTACTGTCAACAATGTGCTTCAAAACAGTCAATATTTAAAGTTTCCTCTGATAGCAAATTTGGAATCCTTCAAATTTTTACCAAATACTTTCATAGATACATTCAGTAGAGGCACAGAAATACCATGTGAATAACACATTAAATCCAAACTGGTTTGATTTTTTTTTTTTTTATTTTTGAAAACCAGAAAGCTGCTCACTAAAAACCTACAGTTTTTGGAAATTATCCTCAGAGTAAGTTAAAATGAAAAATAAGGAAGGAATATTCAATTAGATTTGTGGACAGGAAAGAAATGGACTACATGTCCAAGTTAACTATTTAAATTTTTATTGCTGGAAATTTAGTTACTCAATTTACTGGTAACTATAAATCTATGAAGTATTCATGTCCCAATATGTTCTGTATTTTGAAATTATTCTTCCTAGTGTTTACCAGAGAGATTTTCACTTAAAAAGAAATGTTATAAATGATTGCAGGGTAAAAATATTAGCCCCCATCACCATTTTATTGACACTATTTTTTCATAATTTTAAGCAGTGACTTCTAAGTTAAACTTTTTCTATGGTTGTGTTACTGTTAAACTTCCTTGTGTCATAGGTGAGCAAGCATAGTCCCGGAAGGGATGTCCTTGCTAAGGGGTGCTTACAGCTTCCTCTGGGACCTAACAGAACCTATCAGCTGGCCAGTTTGAATATGGACAATTCTTTAAGCCACTTAAAGCTGTGACCGCCTCTGTGATACACACTTAAGAATAGACAAACCTCCCCCCACAGCTCTGTCTCATTTCCGGTGCTGGGACAGGTGGCTGCAGGCCCCGTGCGGGGGCCAGCGGGCCCAGCCAGGCCCTGCTTGGGGGGGGCCATCTGCAAGGCCAAGGTGAGATTAACCCTTTTAGTGCTGTGAAGAGCTGAAAACCTGAGGGGGGAGAAAGAGGAGATGCTTAAAGCTGAAATTCTGTTGTAAAGCTGTGATATATCAGAGTACCCGTTGTAATTTCATGAAGGCATGGGGGGTGGAGCGTTCAACTTGTACTCGTGAGCAAAAGCACCTGTGCTGAGATAGGCAGATGCTGATGCAGCTGTAATTTCATGAGAAGTTTGGGAGAGATGGAAGAGATGAGGACTTTTGCTCCAAAGGGGAAAGGAGAAAACCTCAGTTCCTAGAGATGCTCCCAGAGATAGTCCTAAAGATGAAGATGAGGAGGACCCTTTGCTCCCAGGGAAGGAGAGGGGCCTCTGTTCTTAGAGATGAAATGCTCCCAGAGATGGGTGAGGAGAACTTTTGTTTCTGAAAGGCTCAACTTTAAAATTTTACCCCAGTAATTCAAGATTGGACCCTCGAAAGCAGTTGTGGGAAAAGCTGCAAGTTGGGGGAAGGGACTCGCATGCGAGCAGAGAACCAACCTGGGCAGCTGTTTCATTGTGATAATGTGTTCACAGCATGGGCAAGAGAGACTCCTCTTCCTAAATGGACTGAACAAGGTTATTATGGAAGTGGTAAACAGACTGAACATCTCAAGGGTTATCTTTTTACATTGTCACTGAGAGAAGGGAGAAAGGTGGGGGGAGGAGAAGTGTTCTGAAGGTGTGGTATGATTTTTTTTTTCTTCTTTTGGGTCTGTTAATAAACTTCTTTATATTCTTTTCAAGTTTGGTGCCTGCTTTGCATTTCTCCTAATTCTTATCTCACAGAAGGTAAACAGTAATGAGTATTTTGGACCAAACCACTACACCTTGTCACTGCTATTCCACATGGTGAACTGGACAGACCACACTCTCTGTGGGTTTTATTTGACCTTATGTGGCTTCTAGTGGTGTAGTTCTATCATTATCTCTTATCTCATAACTGAGTGCAGACCTCACAGCAGCAGTACTTCCTTCAGCACACTATTGATCATATTAGTCTCTTCTCCCTTCCTCCCTATTCCCTTCATCCTTCTAACCTTTTCAACAATTTACTTGTTCTTTCTTTCTACTGTATTAAAACAAGCCTATGGTCTGAGCCGTTTATTTCTGTTTCTTATTTTACAGATCTTCTTGTTGAGTCGGAAAGTCTTGATAACAAATGAAAAACTACTTCAGCTTAAGGCTGACCACTGAAGAGAGGTTTCTGTACATATGTGATAGCACATCATGCCATTTGTGCCACAGAGGCTCCTTGGGACCTTCTGCAATGTAGCTTCTGACAGATTATGCAAAACAAACAACAGACAGAATTCTAAAACACGTGGCTTGCACCTAAATAAATTGATCGAAGCTGCCAATTTCAATAAATACATAGTTTTGAAAAAAAATATCAGTTATATCTTCCCACACTCACATTTCATAAATTCAGGCACCCTCACACTTTATCATATGTACTGTGTGCTATTTTTCTGGTAAATAGCCTGGAATTTAAAATAATATGTGAGTTGTTAATTTATTTTAGGCTCTACACATCCATTTAGGGGACTGGCTGTCGAAACACTACTCTCATCCATCCGGTCTCTAACTAAACTGATTAGCTGCATACAGTGCAGACAGCATTGAACACTATGAATTTAAAGAAGCAGCCTACTTCACAGCAAAAATTGTGGGAGTGAGCTAATACAGCTTCAGGATGGATAGCAGAACTTTATTGATGTGATTTCTAGTCTGAAAATTTTTCTAACTATTGAAGCTCTTTGTGCTTTTCTGCAGGTTACCGAAAGGACAAAAACTTGAAACAAAAGTTTGCATTTAATCTCTGTTTCATTTCCTCTCTTAAAACAAGAAAACCAATCCTTTTTCAGTTTCACACTGTACTTCACACTTTGTTGTGAATTTGCCCCTCTCCATATTCCTGTCGTTGTCTCTGTGTGATTTGGTCTGAGGGTGGAGGGGTTAGAGAAACAACTTGAAAAGAAAACCTTAGGTAAGCCAGACAACGCTGTACTGCCCCAAATAAATTCTGTGCCCCTTCTGCACAGGAGGAGACATTGAAGATCAGAAAAGGAGAAGTTTCTCCTGCTTTTCACAGAAAAGGATCACAGAATAATTTAGATTAGAAAAGACCTTTAAGATCATTGAGTCCAACCACAAATGTAACACTGTCAAGTCTATCACTAAACCATGTCCCAAAGTACCACATCTACATGTCTTTTAAATACCTCCAGGAATGGTGACTCAACCACTTGCCCGGGCAGCCTTTTTCACAGCTTGACAACAATTTCAGTGAAGATTTTTTCCCTAATATCACATCTAAATCTCCCCTGGTGCAACTTGAGGCTATTTCTGCTCATCCTTTCATTTGTTGCTTGGCAGAAGAGATTGGTCCCCCTCTGAGTACAGCCTCCTTTCAGGCAGTAGCAGGGCATGGCAAGACTTCCCTAAGCCTTCTTTTCTTCAGCCTAAACAGCCTCAGCCACTCCTCATAAAAACTGTGCTCCAGATGCTGCTCCAGATGCTTCTCCAGCTATGTTGCCCTCGTCTAGACTCACTCCAGCACCTCAGAGTCTTTCTTGTAGTGAGGGGTCCAAAACTGAACACAGGATTCAAGGTGTGGCCTCATCAGTGCTGAGTACAGGGGGGTGATCACTGCCCTGGTCCTGCTGACCGCACTATCCCTGATACAGGCCAGGATGCCATTGGCCTTCTTGGCCACCTGAGCACATGCTGGATCATAGTCAGTGGCTGTCAACCAGCACCTCCAGGTCCTTTTCTTCTAGGTAGCTTTCCAGCCACTCTTCCCCAAGCCTGCATTGCTGCATGGGGTTGTTGTGGCACAAGTGCCTGACCTTGTTGAACCTTATAAAATTGGCTTCTGCCCGTTGATCCAGCCTGTGCAGACCCTCTGCAGAGCCTTCCTGCCCTCCAGCAGATCCGCACTTCCACCAAGCTTAGTGTCATCTGCAAACTGACTGAGGGTGCACCTGATCCTCTCACCCAAAACATTAATAAAAACATTAAACAGTACTGGCTCCAGTACAGAGTCCTGGGGAATACCACCAGTGACCAGCTGGATTTAACTCACCATAAATTCACCATAATTCTCTGGGCCAGGCCATCCAGACAGGTTTTTACTCAGAGAAGAGTATACCCATCTAAGCTATGAGCAGTCAGCTTTTCCAGGAGAATACTGTGGGAAACAGTGGCAAAAGCTTTACTGAAGTCCAGGTAAACAACAGCCACAAGTCTTTCTCTCATCCAAGTGGGTTACCTTCTCATAGAAGGAGATCAGATTAGCCAAACAGGATGTGCTTTTTCTCTTCCTCTCCAAAGTGGCTTGTTGCCTTGCATCTTTTTGACCAAAAAATTAATTAATTGGGAGCCTGACCTCTTACCATATTGCAGGTAGGAATAAGAGCTCAAATACTTCCTAATTGTCCACAATTTATCTCTGGCTCTCTTGTTGGAAGGCTTTTATTTCCATAGATAAGGTTACGGTTGACTTGCTCCTGCCACTAGTCCACAGCTTCCACAATCTACTGTGCCATTGAAGTCAGTAGGAGCTTTGCTACCAAATGAGCTGCAAGCCGGAGGCAATCCATAATTAGTTAGCTCTGATTGCTACACGGAACTTGCTCTGTAACGGCCACTGAATTATTATTCTCTGCTAATCTGTATCTGACTAAAGACTCAGACAGAGTATTCCTGAGCACTCCCTGTTCCCAGGGAGGTTAATCAAATCACAATTGCTGCTCTTTTATGTCAGAAATAGGGGATGAGTTAACATAAACCCCACTAAATGTAAGCTAAATAACAGGTCCAAAAGAGACAAAACCATGGATGACTGTCTGCTGTGGCCAGCACAGGGTCAGTAGCGCCTAGACTATGCACATATTTAGCATGAGGAGCAGCAGCAGCAGCTCAGAACTCCTCCACCACCCCCCGCTGCCACAGCACCGTCTGATCACCTCCTGCCTGCATCGCATCTGACTAACAGCCAGCTGCCTCAGCCCTGCACTCAGAAACACTAGCCAAAAATTCATTTAAACCAAATGGGCCCTCATTACTCTTAGAGTCCTCTTGCTGCAGCATAGCATGACGCTGGGACTAGGTATTATTTTGTTTTAATCAGTGTTGCTGATATTTGAGAGAGAAGGGAAGAGAGAGCGCGAGGATTCCACTGCAGCTTTTAATGTGGCTCTAGTGAGATGCTGTTATATATTGGGCTGTGTCTCAGTATAGGGGCTTGTTTGACAGGCCCTGTCATCATCTACCTCCAAGATTATCGTTCATGCTGCTGGAAAGACAACTTTATTGGACTAAATATTGGCATGTGTCTGCATGGCCCACACAGGTAAAGACTCTCCCTGGGCTGTGTGTCTGAGTCACTGTGCGTGGGTGTAACAACTGCACTAGTTATTATTAATCTCTCTGAAACCTCTTTACAGTGATTAAGGGAGTACTGTATGAAAGCAATCTGCTTTGTAGGCTCTCGCCAAGGAAGACCCACTAAGCAGATTTTGTTGGATCCTTCAGCCAAACTGCTCTTTTCTTGGCAACTGAAATGTGCATCAACATAGATGTAATGTCAATTTCCAGCATTTTTGTAATGTACTTTATTCAGATTATTTGGATGCTACACAAACCACTAATTCAAGTCACAGTATTTAACATTGCCAGTCACTCTTCTGATGTGCCAGTGTATATAAATAAACCTGAGCAGGAGACAAGAGGTCACATTTAAAAGATGTATAGGAGGGAAAATAGTGTGTTCTTTTTGCCTCCAACCCCCTTCTTGTGAATAAGTGACTTGAGTGAGGCATTTCAATATGAGATGAATGGCAGGTATATGTCAGCAGGGGATGGACTCCCTGCAAATCATGGCCAGAACAGCTCAGCAAATTGCCAGGGATCTGCTCAGCTTTTCTCCAAACTAGGCATTTGGGGAGCAGAAGAGCCAAGCTCTCACTGAGAAAGCCATGAAGCTGAGATCATGTGACAATGGCCTGTAGCTGCATGGAAGTTCTGGTAACCCTGGTTTTGGGTGAAAATAATGATCACATAGAAAGCTTTAGCCTAAGTATGTCACTAAACAGGCCTGGTAGCTAGTTTGTCTGAGTCAGAGGAAGACTCTAGTATCTTTTAACTTCGGTTTACTTCTGTAAAGAGTCATATATATATATATATATATATCTTTTAGTAAAGCTCAGCCTTTTTCTCTCTTCCCATGTCCATTTCTAGCAATAGATCAAAGCCTGGGTCTACTATTCCACTACGTGCCTCATGACATCTTGTCCTCACATACCAGAAAGTGACTGTCTCTAAAGCAACTTTATGAGGATAAGTAAAGCAGAGTAAAATAGCAGCAAACTGAATTTTTTCTATCTTTGTCTGTCCCAGGAGGGTTAGGCTGGAGAAAAACAAGACACTCTGAAGGAAGCAAAAAACAAGAAAAAGAAACCAGACTATATCTAGAAGGGAGAAAAAAAAAGAATATAACCTTAGGCAGAATGTCAAATAGATATCTGGAGTTTGGAGTGCTCCACTAGCCTGACTATACTCAACTTTGACCACATACAGCAGTATTTTTTATATCACCAGCTTTTTGTCATCAAGTAATTAGTGTTGTTGTGATGTGCCATTTTCTTCCATATAACTGCATTCACTACACATCGTATGGTCATTTCAGCTTCTATTGCATTAAAGTACTTAACAGAAGTCAGTTCCTTTATGACTTCATATATTCAGTGTACCTGGGTTGTGTTTTGGGTATTTTTTTTGTATTTCCAAAGAGCAAGTGATCCAAAATAACCAGGTAGCCTCTGAAACTCATTTCTTCCATCTAGAAGACAAACAAGCTTACCTTTAAGAAAACACAAAAGAACAGACACACAGGAAACTCTTTGCTAGCTTCATTTTGTGCCATATGTCATAGTATCATAGACTCATAGCATCACAAAATGGTTTAAGTTGGAAAGGACCCTAACAATGATCTCGTTCCAACCCTCCTGCTGTGGGCAGGGACACCTTCCACTAGACCAGGTTACTCAGAGCCCCATCCAGCCTGGTCTGGAACACTTCCAGGAATGGGACCTTAACATTAAGTTTCTCTGGGAAACCTGTTCAGTGCCTCACCACCCTCACACAATTTCTTCTAATCTAAACCTACTCTGTCAGTTTGAAGCCATTCCCCCTTGTCCTGTCATACTCTTGTAAAGATTTACTCTCCATCAGTCTTTTAGGTTCCCTTCAGGCACTGGAAGGCCACAAATAGGTCACCCTGAAGTCTTCTCCAGGCTGAACAGTCCAAATTCTCTTCCCCTTTACTTGCAGGAGAGGTGTTCCATTCCTGTAATCATGTAAGTGGCCCTCTTCTGGACTCACTCCAACAATTCGATGTCTGTCCTGTTCTGAGGGCCCCAGAGCTGGATGCAGCATTGCAAATGGGGTCTCATGAGAGCCGAGCAGAGAGGCAAAATCCCCTCCCTGCTTTTGACACAGACCAGGATGTGATTGGTTTTCTGGGCTGTGAGCACACATTATCAGGCCATGTCCAGCATCTCATCCACCAGCACCCCCAAGTCCTTCTCGTCAGGACTGCTCTCCATCTGTTCATCCCCAGCCTGTATTGATAGTACAGGTTGCCCTGATCCAGTTGCAGTATCTTGCACTTGGTCTTCTATAATGCCATGAGATTCCCATGCAACTTCTTGAGCTTGTCCAGGTCCCTCTGGGTGGAATCCCATCCTTCAGGTGTGTCAACCATACCACTCAACTTGGTGTCTGAGGGTGCACTTAGTGATGTCATATCCTTCTGCCTTCGTGCACATAACCATAAAATGACACTGACTAAATAAATTTACATACACAGGAGTATTGGGCTGTATAAAACTGTGCATCCTTGAGTGATTCTCAAAAAGGGATACGTAGTCAGGTATCAGCCTGCCTCTACAGCAGGCTGAGGAACTATCTTTAGCACATTTGATATGGTGCCAGTTATGCCATTTTAGCCTCATCTGTTTTGTCAATCTGCATGGAGAGACTGCCTAGTGATGATCTTGCCCTTCTATACTGCCCACAGAGCGATGTATGATCATTGGTGAAGTAGGGTGAATACCCTAACCCAGCTTCTCCTTTGTGGCTCTGGTTCTTGCAATAGCAAGCAAGACAATGTTGGGCAAGCCTCCTTTGCTGCCCCTAGAACCTCTGCAAGGGCTAGAAATGGTAAGATCTGTTATTAGGGCTTTGGACTGATGATATTTAAATGAAAGTCAATTTCTAAACTTCAAATATTGTTAAAGAAGTAGGATGATGAAGACTTGGCTAAAAGAAAAAACCCAAATACAGGTATGTGCAGTAATGAAGTAATAGTATCCAACACCAGTCCCTTATGAGTTTGCCTGTTAATAGTGGAGGAGCAGGGGAAGCATTAATGACCCCTTGACCTCCCCAGTAAATCCACACTTGAAAGGGAGGGGATTAAAATGTCTTAAAAGTCATGTGCTAGGAACTGAGAGAACTTAACATTTTCCTTATGCTGATGTCAGATGACTTTCCCATCCCCTACATCAGTTATACATACTCCACCAGGTTAAAACTGAAGCCCAAGAGTGCTGGTATGTTAAGGTAAGATTTCTTGTAAAAAACTTTAGGTCTCTTGCCTTGGCATGGCTCCACCTTACTGCCTTTGTCCAGGGGACTGCTATGAAACACCTGAATTGCCTACACAGGTTATCGTGGTCCTCTTCTCCATTTTGACCGCTTTTCCATTTTGTGAGAGAGTACATTAAGGTGTGATCCTCCCAGTGGAGAAGACCCCTTCCAGCTTTACAGACCACTTGTGCTGGGCTTAGTCAGTTCCTCTTCCTGAAAATGGAGTGAGAATTCATCCAAATTACCAGCTCTGTTTAGCAGCATGATAACAAAATTAAAAAGAGGAAATACAAGCATAGCTGTAACCTACCTGGAGAGAGATAAGAAATATAAAACTCTTCCAAGGAGTACAAAGGAAAAAAACAAGTTCTGTGTGGTAAAAAGGAGAAGATATAGTAATCAACATGCTAAAATGATGTGTTAATGATTATAAGGAAATATTTTATAAGATACAGCAAAAATAAAATCAAAAATAGATATTCAAATAATTTAAACCCATAATCTCTCAGAAAGGCCAAATTCTTTTCCATGTTAATCGCAAATGTCTATGTGACACCAGTAAAACCTTGTCTGCTATTACAATAAAGACAAAGTGGAAAAAGAATTACCCCAAAACATAAGCAATCTGCCTCTGTTCAGTCTTCCAGTAATAAAGTTATAACTTCTGTGACTAACACAAATGACTGAAGATTTTTACAGCCACCCTGTCTGTGCAACACTCAGCTGCAATGAAATTGCCTTCTTACTCCAGAGAGACACAAAATTTAACTTGTAGCCATCTGAGAGCTGCTTGCACAGTGCCACATTTGTACTGAGGAAAAAAAAAATAAACCAAACTAGGCTCATATTTTTTTGTTCACATCCTTTTAGTTCCTGTAAAATTATATCCACAGGAGCTTGGAAATGTAATTTATTACTTTATGTTACTTAATACATATATATATATATATAAAATTATATTTTAGTTATAAGTACAAATGAGTGATAAATTTCATTACTGAAGGAACCCCTCCGTTGCCATCCACTGAGTCTTAAAACAGCTGCTACTTTCTCATCAAATTGGAGGCAGATTCAAATCTTGGTTGCCCTAAATGTATTTCCAAAGTAGTATCAACTTCTCCAAAGCGTTTTGAGGAATTCATATCATGTGTTGCTCCCTTATGCTGTATACAATGATATATCAGCCCGTGGGCTGTTATGGCTCACTGACTGGTACTTACTTATGCTATCTGTAGTCACCTTGGATGGCATCTCACTGAATATGTATATGAATACTCTCCCTCAAGGAAAAGCAACCACCTGTAGGCTCTGGAGCAGTGTCTGCAGAAAAACCAGCATGATTTCATCCTGGTGGGGGACCTGAGTGCTCAGCCACTATGGGTGCTCACCAGCACATGTAGAGGAACACACCTTTTGTTCAAAGCCTGGCTGCCGAGTCTGAACCAGGAAGGTCTATGGGCTGAGGCTGCAAGAGGCTGCACTGTGAAAAAGGGCTGTGCAGTGTCAACAGCTTAGAAGATTAAACAAAAATTGGTTATACTTTATGCTGCAAACTTTTGAGTTTGCTTTAAAAGCTGTTTCATTCAATTCGTTTATTTTCTATTTTTAGTGGGGTCAAAATATTTTCAATATAAAAGTAATCTTCCAAACAAAAAAGTTATTTATCTCTTTGATATTCTTTATCTATAAGGTATTTGTATTTCTGAACAAGACACTGTAATGCACAACATATCAGAAGCAGTACACATATTTCAGTAAGGCTTCAGGACAACAGGTGAACGAATTCTTCAAATCAACCTAGAGATCATTTTTAGGATGCTAAATATTTTTTCCAGTTTGAAAGCTCATTATGTTTTGCCATATGTGCAAGGGAAATAAGGGACTGAAAATGGCATAATAGCCACATTTTTGACAAATAGCCTTTATCAACAACAGGAAAAAAAACCAAAACCACACAAACCCCTAAAAACTAGCACTATTGTAAATTGTATACTTAACAAAATGGAAAAGTAACTGTGTCTGTCTTTGACAACTGTCCATCTTCAATATAATCAGTTCTCAAAAAGTCATTCAGGAGTAGTTTATATGAAATTCCTTTGAAGACCTTTTCTACTCTCTTCCCACATAAGAAGACTTGGCCCACTCTGCTATGCAAGCACAGAGCAGAGCAGCCTGCATTTTTGAGGAAATTGGTATTGTTTTAATTTCTTTGTGTGCTGACATTGTCGCCTAGTGATATTCTTCGCTTTACCCAAGGGCACATACATCTCCTCCACAAAAAATCATATTACAACAGGACCTTACACATAATTTAAATAAAACAAGACACCCTCTTTAACTGAGCAAAATGAAGCCCCATTTGGACGTTTGGAAGGTACTCAAATATCCAAAGGTTTGAGAAGTGGCTCCTGCAGATTTTGGGAAGCTTGAAAGAGTGTCTTAGAGCATCCACAGCCCCCTCAAAGAAGGATGGGGACAGCACTGGAGCACTGGGTTGTGTGCAGCCCACAAGGCACCAGCTCCACTGCTTCCCCTGCTGCCTGGAGAGGAGGGAACAAGAGCACCCCATATGTACAGCAAAACATGACAGAGCTGGTGTTTTAATGCTGTGAGCACAGAAAAAGCATGAAGAGGCTCTTTGTGCCCAGTACCCTGCTCTACACCCAGTCTGGTAGGTGGCCCTGCAGTGCCCAGATTCCTCTCCCTTTCACCTCTCCCTCTTGTAGTGCAGAGTAGCTATGAGAGAGAGTGGAGGATCCTGCAGGGGGTAAACCTCAGTGCTGCTAGTCTGGATTGTGAAAGCTGCCATGAGCTGTTCTTTCCAACCTGAGGGAGATACAGCACTGCCATGGGAAAGAATTATAGGAAGACCCTTCCAGCTACAAAATTGTTAAAAACCCTACAGGGTTTCCAACTGTTTGTTTTGTTATTTGGGAGTTTTTGGGTCTTTTTTTTCTGAATTTCTAGCTTTGTTCGTGGACCATTGTTATAATCCTATATAATAGAATCTTCAAGTCTCTTGCTGTGCTTCATTTGCAACTGTGTGGTGTACGTAGCAATTAGCTGCTGATGTACTGTTATCTGGTCTCTAGTCTTCAGCATACTTCATTGTACTTTTCATTCTCCATATGCCACAGAAAGGCAGTCAAATTCCTAATCTCCTTACACAAAAACCGAATTTGAATTGTGGACCCTAAGAAATACTGAAATGCCTGATGAAATTTCCGTGCACTTGCCCTGGTGTGTGAGTGTTTGTGCATGTGCACGTGTGTGAGAGGCCAAGAGAGGGAAAGCATTCTTTCAAACCCACCTGAGCAATCCAGGATTAGAGATTTTGGCAAATATACTAAAATATATTGAAGAAATAGATTTGATTTGTATCTGCAAACAGTTATCTTTTTCTGAAGGTGAGTTTTCCTAATAAGTATGCATATTCATCCACAGCAATGTAAGCAAACACCAGCAGAGCCCCAGCCTTGCCTTAATTATTGTGATACATTTTTGTGCCTTGTAAACAACTATTTATTGCCATGTTTGGATCAAGAAGGTGGGAACAGGGAACTGTGACTGATTAAAAATTTCAAAAATTAGAAAAAAGTAAGACTAGAATCTTAATAATGAAGAATATGGTCAACAGAATGACTTTCAAGAACAGGGTTTTAAAGAAAAATATAATATTCAAACAGACACATGCTCTGTAATTTGAATGAGCTCCTGATCTTGCTAGAGGAAGTAGCAAAATTGATTTCTTAATGTGACATGTGAAAAAAAGAAACATTTCAGTGCGCTTCCTTGTATTTGGACAGGAATTTTTTTTAAAAAAAGGTTTCAGTAAACCCATTGCTTTTTGGAAAAATTAAAACCTCTCTCTTAACAACACAAACTGAAAATAAATATAGTTTTGCTGCAACCCTGGATTTTTTCAGTGTGTGTGTGATAGAGATAAACATAAGTAAAGCAATTTCAATAAAAAGGAATTAAAAAGACATTTTACATCAAGCTCGCTTTCCATTGTCTCCCTTGACAATAATTTCATGGTATGTCTAATTTCTGCCAGTTTATGGCTGTGACTTCTCTTGAGGAACGTCAGCATCCATAAAGGCTGAGGTTTCAGTGTTGCCTTTTCCTGCAACAAACCATCTACTTCATGACCTGCCCATGTTACTAATAATTCAGGATAAAGATGAGGCAATGGACGTGACTCCCTGGGTTCCTCATGAACGTGGAGTTGAACAGAGGTGCCAGTGCCAGAGGAACTCCTCCCTGACAGCCTTTGGAGGGCAGCTCATCACGTTCACAGTTTGATAAGCATTACCATTCGTCTCTCACCTCCCCACATAGATGCCACATTACTGCATTTAATTAATTACTGCATTTAAGTTTCACAACACCTCTTCAAAAGGAAAATGTCTGTATCACCTCTATAAAGGGTAAACTTAAAGACAGGAGTGGCTGCAGTACAATTTATTTGGCTAAAGGTAGCTATCCATAATAGAGACGACCCTACAAACATGGCCACCCTGCGGTGGCCAGAAAGAAATAGTTTCCTCTGTGGCATGTTTATCTCATCCTAAGACAGGAATGAAGTAAGTCTGATGCACTGTGCTCTAGACATATTTCCTTCTCTTAATTTCTGGCTTCTGGAGGGAGACAGATGTGACAGTCTCAGATATACAGTAGAGTCATCTGTGATGAGGTGACCCTCACATAATTTCCACCCTACTTGCCAAACTCAAAGAAAGCTTCCACTCCAAGTGAGATTTGTATCCAGGTCATCCAAGTACCCAACACAAGCGAACCAAAAATAAATCTTTGTCCAGTACCACAAAGCACAGGTGTGAACAGACCTTGGTGTATGCAGTGTGGCATGTTAGGAAGAAGAAGGACAATGATGGGAAGAGGGGAAAGAGAAGGATGCTATTTTAGCAGTAGGACTTCCCTCAGAGGCTCTTGGACACCTTCACCACAGGGAAATGGACACCTTCTCTTTCAGCCTCACACACAGCAGAATTCAATGTGTGCAACCTGGAAGCCAGGGTGAGTTCCAGTAAAATTTCCTACAAAGGAGGAAAGACTTTAAAGCCTCCTGGCTGTTATCACAGCAGCTTAGTTTCAAAAACAGAGAGCCAAAGAAAATCAGGGAGACAACATTTAAAGGTCTTTGAGACTCTCTTCTGTCTCTGCAGCTCTTAAACAAAATGGTTGAAGAGACTTTGTGGCAGGGAGTTTGTCCTGGGCACAGCCCTGCCACTCCTCGTGGCACAACCAGGCAGTAGGGATGGTCCTGGGCTGGTCCATCCATGTCTAAAACCAGGCACAAGTTGGCACTGTTCTCAGCAGATGATCCATGTACCTGAAGTCATTTCTCACCTCTAAATCAGTTTCCTGGGATTCAGCTGAGCTGTTAGAAGATTGCCATGCTGCTTCTGTCGCCTTGGAGTGGCTGCCTGGAAACAGAGGCTAGACAAGATTAAGAGAATAAAAGTGGGTATTTATTGAGGGCCTTCAGTAGGTACACCTTGGGCAGTCAAAAAGCCTCCGAGGGGCTCCACCCAAGATGGACACTGGGTCACAGGTTTTTCACACTTTTATAAGTTTGTCCAGTTGCATATCAGGGTTAATTCTCCAATTACAATTTCAGGTAATGAAGTCATTACCCCAAGTTTGTTCCCCCTCCCCAGAGGCTCAGTTTACATATTTTGGGGCCTGAGACAACAAGGTGTCCTTGAGTCCAGGCCCAGAGAGGGTTTGTTATGTCTAAGCAGAATGGGAGAACACTAGCTAACAGGCTAGGGAATTTTAGAGTTACAGACTAAAGCAGTACAGGACCTGAAAAGTATAAAAGCTAAATCCTAAGGCATCACTTCCTCCACCAGTGGTGTCCAATGCCAGCAGTACTCGAGTGCCCTCAGGAGCATTATTGTTTCTGTAAGCAATGAGAGGAGAGAGTGAGCTTTAGGAGTTGGATATTTTATTATTTTTTGTCTGTAAGAAAGGCTGTTTGTCATACTCAGGTAAGGCAGACATAAGATGTTGCTTAGCTATATGTCACAACATATGAATACAAGCCAGAGGCACAAAAATGTAAGCCTCAGCTTTGCCTTTGTTGCTACCCCCCATCCCTCTGCCTTCTGATAATTTTTATGTAGATAAACATTAATTTTCTCTTTTCAGTCCCTTTACTTTGTTTCCTACTTTTTGTTCCTGCCTTCCCTATTGCCAAAAGAATGCACAATTTTGCAGAAGGATAAAGCAAATTTTCAATTGCAGACAAGAGGAAAATCCTGCACGGACTCATCTTTCCCCTTCCCAGCCAAGGAGACCTGAAAGAAAGTATGAATCATCCCACATCTTTGTACGGCCATGTCAAACCTACCTGGATTTGAGGCATGGTGCAGAGTTTGTGCTTTGTTCTGATATTTCCTGGGCAAAGAGGCAAAAGGCAGTTCGACCAGCTTTGCCCTCATCTCACAGCCAGAGTGATGCACTATACCTCTTGGGAGAAACCAGCCTTGCCCTGTCCAGGGTCCTAGTAAGGTTCATCGCTCCCTTTTGGGAGCAAGAGAAGGGTTGAGGACACACCAAGGGCCACCCACCTCTGAGTCTTAGGTCCCTCCAGGCACTCTAATCCCTTCTGTTTTTGAAGGCTTTTCCTACCATCATATCTGCCTGCCCTGTATTTTCTTCTCTGCTCCTTTTCTTTCTCTCCTCCTGCCCCCTTCCAGCACCCCCTTTCCAATAAAATGCAGCACAGGGAGGCAGAGCAGTCTGGCACTGGCCTTTCAATATATTTAAATACCAGCAATTCACTGAGCTGGAAAATTGTAAATCTGCAATTTTATTGAAAAAGGTGGTCACCCTGTTCTTTGGAGCCATGTTCAGAGACAGCAGCATAATTAATGGACCTTTATGCAACACAGAAGCAAAGAATGGCAAATTTATTAAGACTGGTAAGATGATATTTTTAATTTCTAAGAAACCAGATTTCCATATCTAGTTTTGCTTATTGTTACGTGAAAAGAAAGGCTGTTAAAACCATCCTGTTAAAACCATAACCTTTCTTTTTCCCTTGAACTAACATGGGTGAGGACAGCAACTGGCACTGAGGGATTAGTAATGTCTTCTAACAGTGTGCATGAGATGCCTACTCTGCACCATGTCTAGACACCTTCCTAGCATTTCATGTAACAACATTTCAAACCAAACCAGAGACAGACCAGTGCTGTCAGCACAGCTCATTTTAGTTATAAAGGGCATGCTTACTTGATGTGCTGCTAGGAAAGTTAAGCAAGGCACACAAACCATAAAAAAAGCTTTCAAGTGGGCAATATAAAAGGGGAAGCAAAAGCCACCAAAGCAGAAAATAAAGGTGAAAGGTTTCAAAGGTAGGACAGGAATCTCTCACATAGAGGGGGAGTATAAATGAAATGAAATAAAGCTTGTCATCATCCTTTTTATAAAATGTGGGTGGACCGATGTTGCTGTAGTGAATTATGACAGTGCTGTGAATTATGTGTGCAAAGAGTTACTAGACAGATGACATAACCCCAGTATAGAGGATAAAAAGGCCACAGAGCTGTACAACTGGCCACAGGAATATGGAACAGGTGATGAGAGATGAAGCACCATCTTCTTTAGGAAAACCCTTTTGAATTAAGGACATGGTATGAACTTAGTACCTCCTCCAGAATAACTAGAAGTGCATATCATTATTCCAAAAAGAATGCTTTCTCCAAATTATCAAAGACACTTTAGCAGGAGCATGTCTTCCAGAAGAAGTCCTTAAACAACTAAGCCCTGTGAGGAAATAAGTACTCTGCAGAGAGGATGGGGAGTATAGCAGCTTTAGAGCAAGCTCTTTGTTGCTGAGGGCCACTTCCCTTTTCTAGAAAATTAAGACTTCCTAACACCCAAATGAAATGGTTGGCTGGGGTCTGACACTTCAGTGCTCTTGGAAAGAGTTCTGCCAAGTAAAGATAACTGAAATGCCAGGTAAAAAAAAGACTTCTTCCACCCATTCTGTTCTCCTTATTCTGGCAGTTCTGTCATTCAGTCTCTGTAACACATCCATCATTCAGGACCTGAGTTATGTGCTTAGTCCCTCATTTACACAGCAAGCCCTGAAAATGTTGAGCATAAGGGTGGGAGCTAGTGGTATCTGTCAAGAGAAACTATTAATCCAACCCTATGATATTTAAAAATATCTAGATATTTAAAAGTAGAAGAGCATTTCAATTTATTTCCCTACCTATAAGCTGCATCATTTAGGAATATAGCCTGTGGACTAAAACAAGATCATCTGCTGTGAGCTTGGAAAAACAAATTATTATTGCCTGTTATCATCTTTACATAAATATTTGGGAAATTTATATGTTAATGTTATATGTCAAGGATTCTCTCTTCTGTTAGCCCCACAGCCTCTTCAGGTTCTTATTTTCTGTGCTCTCAGTAGCTGCATATGGTTATAGCAAATCAGGCCTGATGAACCACAGGCACTTTCACACTTGTTTCCATATCTGGGTGAAGCACTTGGTGAGAGGAGCCACTCAGGCATATGGCCTGTAATAAGCTGAGCTCCAGTGAGTTGGAACCTCCTGCTTCAATGGCTATTTGGCCATTTGTTTTCTTGCTGCAGCACTTTGATTATTTTCCTCCCTTTGACAGAATGATGAAAGCAACCAGAGGGTTTATGTACCACCTCCACCAAATGTTACCATATTCCAGTAGTCAGGTAGAAAAATGGGGAGATGATCAGGGGAAAGGTGCCCACTGACTCGACCTGAGGACTGAAAGCACATATGCTGCTGAAAGAGAGTAATGTAGACGCAGACAAAACTTCCCAAACCACCTATGGTGGCTTTTGGTGATCTTTCAGCTGAGGATGTCCATGAAGCAACTGGCACTCTCAGTTTTCTCTCTTACACCAAAACCGGGACAATTATTTTTTACAGTACATATCTTCATTAATTGTTACAGAATTTAGTTTAGAAGCACATCAGCTCAAAGGCATTTGAATAGTTTAATCCATCTCAGTGAAAAGTATTACTTATAGCAAACAGGAGACAAACCTAGTACAATGGCAGAATAAGAAATAAAGCTGATTTTTTTCAAACATGTGAAAAAAATAGGGCTTTGTGCAACACAAACATACAACAGAAACAAGCAAGAAAAAACTAAGCCTTATCCCTGGCCTAAACAATCCCAAGCCAAATAATTTCAGAGGAGAATTCAAGGGGACTTCCAGTAAATTAGGCCTTGTTTTCTTCTTCTCACGCCTCTATCTTAAGCACACAAGCTAATCAAATGTTTATTGCTACTGAAGATACAGGACAACAGCTGTGTTGCCTTTTGAGCCCCAGGACAGCACAGAGAGAGTTCTACATTTGTCCTGATTGGAAGCAACTGAAAAGTTTTACATCAAACTGTTTTGCGACCGCGAGGCGAGCTTTCAGTTGCAGTGAATTATTCATGAAATGGTTCTGCTTCCCACAGAACATTTCAATTTTTCATTGAAAACCTGAGCAGGCAAACCAAGAAACTGCATGAAATACTTCAGCTCTGAAGAGCCATCACAGCACTCCAGAGATCCTGTTCTGTTTCTTTGTTGGGGACTTTGCCTCTCCACCAAACTCCATTTCCCAAATACACTGGCCAGGCAGCAGTGCTGATGCATACCGTCCCACCTATGCAAGAAAGGAATTCTGTTAATTATAGAACATGCAATGAAGTCAAGGACTCATCACTGTGTGTTTATTTGTTGGGATTTGAAATCTACCACCTAACTCAGTCATTGTTTCCACTGGATAGGGGGGAAAAATGCATGAAGAAAGGGCAATGTGGAAGAAAAATGGGCATGGATCCTTTCATCCTACTCAACTGCAGCAGTTAGTTTGTGTAGGAAATGAAGCAGAGCTACAAGGCCATCCAAAAATAAACAGGAGAGTCACTGAAGTATAAGAAACCAATGAGCAGAAAAAGAGGCCACTTGGTCTTGCTCAGTGACAGCCATAGGATGTGTCAGACAGCTTTCATAGAGATGTCAGCTCAGCACCCAGTCTAAAAGCAAGGTGCGAGTGAAAGTGAATATGTAGTGTGAAGGTGAACTTACACCCAAGTAGGACCACAAAAAAGTACAAGGAAGAGTCAGACGAAAACTCTTTGATATCCTCAAGCCAAGAATATGCTTGAAAAGAAAAGCAACTTAAAGTCAATTGCTGACTGTACTTGCTTTCTAGAACAGATTGCTTTTGATTTCTCCAACCAGAATCTCAGCTGGTCTAACTTAGATAGCTGATTTCTGTAAAATTCATGCCCTTTTACCTGTTGAGCCTCTTGCCCTTAGAGAATTGGCATATTACCTAAGGTGAAAAATACATGCTTTGGCTATGCTTCTGTTCAAGCAGAAAATACCATGAGCTGAAATCTTCAAAACTGACAATGCTTCCCCTCAGCTATTAAGAAAACAGAGGTAAAAAGTCAGTTTCACTCCTGAGATCAAAAGAAATCTGGCATTTAGTTTTGAAAAGAGAAAGGAATCATCTGATGCAAGGTGAAGAGTAGGAATGTTAATGTAGGGAAATTCTTAAATGTATCTGTAAAGAGGATCAGAGACAAACATGCAAAATGAGTTTGACATATTTCTCAGAGGGAGAACTTATTGGATGTTTGAAACTTGGTGTGATGACTTTCAGAACCAAAAGATCAAGAGACTCTTGATCAAGGGAATCTAGGAGAGTCATAGGTGAAGGAATATAAGCCCATAGCAAAATATCTTTCTCTCTGTGTTTCAGGCCCTTTTTCTCTGTGGTGGGAAGGAAAGGTCAGAAATATATGAGCACCTGTCTTTGAAAGATGGGTAGCATCCACTTCAGCATCAGAAAAAGTCTGATTTGGGCTCTGTTCAAGGAACAAGCCCTGATCAATTCTCATCTGAGTGGTCCTCATTTACTCATCCTTCTGTACAAGGGAAGCTGGTCAGATAAGGAAATGCCAAACAGGATACCTGATTATAGCAGAAAGCCTAGATCTATGGGATGAATTAGCCTCTTGATTCTCTGAGTTACATAGAAAACTGGAGAAAGATAAAGAAAATTATTAGATGCTGACAAGGAATTTACTGGATTGTTTTGACTGCACCAAGTGATTAACAAGGTACAAAGTTCAGCAGTGTTTCTAGTGCTGCTCCAGAAAAGCCTGGTATATGGTCTCCCCCTAGCTTAGTGGGCAAGTTTGTCTGCGGATAACGTGGATGGCTTGGTCACTGATAGGAGCTCAGTGACCATACACAGAGTAGCACAGTTAGAGATCCATGACTACCCTGCCTTTAACCCTTCATTTTCCCTCAGTATTGGTAATGCAGGAACTAGTTGTAACAGCAAAGAAGTGCCTAGCATAGCTGGAAGGGCATGCATCATCCCCATGTCCTCCTGAGGTCTTGTACGAGGTTGATTGTGTGCAAAGGTGCTGCCTGCCTGGCTGGCACCTGTTGGCTCTGTCCCTGTGCCAGGGTTCACTGGCTCAGCTGCTGCAACTGCCCACAGCCACTGCTGTGCCCATCTTTGATCAGCTGACCAAAAAATGCCAATTGCTATTGAGGCAGTCAGGAACATTTCTTTCTCCAAGACATGAATGCTAGCAACTGTTTTAAAATTCCATGTTGAATATTCCTTTGTGGTTGAGTGTGCATTCTGTTACTTGCAGTATCTGCTTAGAAGTATTAAAGCAAAACGTCTTTGTCAGTTTTGTCTTTTTGTATTTGACAACTGCTGATGTCATTTTACTTTTGTTTGTAAATCTCAGCCTGTTTGCTGCTGAATCACAGAAGAAGGCAAGACATAAAAAATATAGCTCCTATTCAACCCAGAAAGTTGTGGATCACTGGAATGACAATCAGAAAGGGAGTCTTTTTTAACCAGCAGTAGCAGAACAGAAGGATCCTGTTTCCTGTGCAGAATTCCCTGTCACTCACAAGCTTCAACTGGTGTGGGTTGCATTCTCCAAAACAGAAATGTGAGTATCAAGAGTCAGTAGCAGAGACTGCCCTATATATGGAAATAGGAATAGCGGAAGCCCAGCATTCCCCATGCAGGTCCCCTAAAGCAGCTGTCTGAGGGCAGAAATTATAAAATACAATACAGGAAGCTGAAGCACAGAAGGATGACTTTCATACCCATGTTCTGATTTTGAGAGGTTTATCCCTCATCCTCAGTATTCCTCAGTCTTTCAACTGGCTTGACCAAGGCATGAAGTATTTGAACCCTTGTTGGCATTTTTAAGTTTTAGGAAAGTTCTGCAATTGCTAAGACCAACACATTTCAGATTCACTGGGAGACAGCAGCATCATAGGACATGACTGTGTATCCACATGATGTTCAGTCACTGCTACTTGATTCTCTGAGACTGAGAGGACATGTCCACACAGTGTGTGATGATAGAATTCTTAGAAAATTGGCAGGCTACAGAGTCCACTGAGGCATATGCCATCCTTGCAATCAGAGAGTCAGATGGACTAATAACTATAATAGGGACATTGAGGTAATGAATGAAAAAACCTGAGAGTAGGACCCTACCATTCTGTCATTGTGGGGAATACAGGGTTGTCCAGCTAGTAACTTGAGGGATGGAGTGAGATAACAAGATGTCTCTTCCTCAGTATGAATTAAAGGCTTACTTGGACCTCTAGAATGAGAGCACAACATGACTTGGTGATATCAACCTTTTTAGAGACACCATGTAGACTTTCCAATATCCTTCACCAGCACAGTACAAAATATTTTCTTCAACTCTAATGGCTTAAAAACATCTATCACAAAGTTCTGCCTGTTTTCATGAGAGAAGTGGTGTTGCTGAAGTTCTGTGGGGAATCGCAAGAGGGATCATGGTGTGCTTCTGGAAAAGGCTGGTCTCAACAAGCCTAGCAGTGGATCAAAGCACAAGATGTGCTGATAATGATCCCTGGAATTAAACTCTCACTACCAAGAGAAGTGTCTTCATGGGTGTTTTGGCTTGCAAACATTCTCTGTTTCTCATGACCAGGTTTTTTTTGCTGTGAAGGATTCAGTGAAGCAGACAGCAAGGTAATGTACAGAGACTTCCCTCAGGGCACAAAGAGCAAGAAAGCATCATTTCCAAAACCGTAGTTGGCCAATCACCATGGCACAAGGCTGTAGCACTAATGTAGACTCTTCTGCATGCACAGCTAGCAAGATAGTGCCTTTGAGAGGCTTACAACATCTATTATTCTCAGCTCTCTCCTTTCCTCTCTTTTTGAAGTTGCCTCGCATACTATACCGTGCTGCTACTTCCAAAGGCTATTCCCCTGAGGAAGACCAGAAAGTCATTCTGGTTTTCCCCATTTTATTTGCATCCACAGTAATTATTCAGGCAGTAATTGAAGGGACTTTGAATATTTATTAAAACTACATCAAAGGTGTAGCACTGTTTTTTTCTTTCTATATGACCCACAAGGAAACAAAACCCCCCCAGATAATTCCATTCAAGTTCAGGTTATTTAGTCCCATAGCTTTCATCTGGGTATTTTTTTCTAAGTGGTGATAGACTGGGTTTTGTTGTTCTTCGTGGCTAATTTAGTTCTCTGCATGTGTTTCAAGCATTTTGCTAAGGAGCCACCTTGTTTGTAATGACATTGATGATGAAGTTTCCTCACCAACAGCCCCTCTCTGAGGTCCTGCCCTGTCTGAGGGGAATGCTCCCAGACTCACAATTTCTTTGTCAGGCCAAAAGGTACGCTATAGCTCATTATCTCAGAGAAGAATTCCAGAAGGATTGAAATCTGCAAGTTTGCCTACTCTATGTGGGCATCAAAGAGAGGCTGATCCCCTGTCAAGCAAGAAAGTTAAAGCGATGAGAATATCAGCCCGTTAAGCTACAGTGCTAGATTTGATTGCAGAGTAAGCATGGATAAACACATTTTATTCACTGCAGCATGATAGCTTCAAACAGATATTCCAAATATATGTCTGAAATAATTTCTCTACTCACACTCTAAAAAGGTGTCATTGTCTCAGTGCCAGTGGAGCATACTACATTGTATACATACCTTTTTCATGGCTATGACATTAGTGGACAAATAAGCACAGTATTGACAGCTGATTTATTTATTTATTTATTTAAGAAAAATCCGTGCATTGAATAGAAAATCATTAACATCAGCTGGTCTCAGGGCTTTCTAACTGCTTATACTTCTTAAAAATATTCATACATTCTTTAAAAAGAAATAAATATATGGTTTTGTTGTTCAGTGTGAGCTATGATTTTCCTTTGTTACAGGTTATGGCAGCAAATTGAAATAGAAGCCATTCTGAACTCAAAAGGGAACTAAAATTATAGAAATTGAAAATTTTTCTGGCATCTGGTGCATCAGGGACCTCAGTCTACCTTGTCTGGGGCTCAATATTTTGGTTATAGTTATATAGTTAAAACCCTTTTAGCTTTCATGGCATAGAATGAGAGTTTAGAAGAAATGCCTCCCACTGTCTGTCTACATCTATCACAGTGCCTGGTGTTGGAGTATTTTACGAATTTATTTCCCTCCAACCCCAACCACACATGAAAAACAGAGGATTTTGGCTGTTCCAGCATGTCTATTGTGTTAGTGTTCTTTCCTTATGAGCATCAGCTTGGGTCATAAATGCCGTTCACTTCATGTTACTGCAACTGTGGAAAAAGCAAGGAGGTTTTATCCTTGGTATTTGGTTTTGCTCCTTTGAGAGGACAGATCTTCCTGTTTTAAGCTCTCTTCCAAATAGTTGAGATTCATTAACGTCTGGAGCTGCCTTTTGTGCTGGTGCCTCACCAGCCTCAAAAACATAAGGGATTAGATTTGACTAGACATCTAACTTTTTTGACAGGTGTGACTGGTGGAGCTGAATCTCACTGTAGGTAACATCTTCTGCTGGTTTTATTAGTCAGGGCTGATTCCAACTCTCTTTAGCACACTGTTCTTGCTCACCCTGCTGTCTGCTCTGTACACTTGCCACAACCAGTTAATTCTGGACAAGGCACATTCTTTCTGCAGTTCTATACTGTGTTTTCATAGGTTTTGCTGCCAGCACCAACTGAAAACCATTAAAACCATAAAGTACTTCAAAACAAGCAGGTGTCAAAAAGAAAACGCTCTTCTAAGTATGCCCCTTGTTGCTGGCAACTATTACTTGCAATTACAAAGCAGATGATTTAAACTTTGTCAAGCTGTCTCCCACATTTCTAAAGTACCTCCTTCCTGATGGAGCTGTAACTTTTGCTGTCCTGTTCTTCCACCCAGGGTATTGTTTGCATGTTCCTCCTGTTAACATATCTTCTTGAGAAATTACTCAGGGCCAAGGCATCTGACAGAGGTCTGCTGCTGCTAGTGCCTATGTCTTAACTGATTGGCACTTAGTCACAGGGGTTGCATGAGCTTCTGTGACACACCACAGCCACCAGCAGCCACCACCAGCTGAGGGCTTCCCCATCTCCAGCTTGGTAGTCATAGGTAGACCAAGGACTGTAGCATGTCGTTTTGGAAGCTGGTATCAGCAAGTAGCAGGCAGTTTCCTGAACAGACACTGAGCTTTGCAGTTTCATTCTAGTCTAGTATGTGCTTATTAAACCCTTTTGTGCTGATGTCACAGCAGGTAAATAGAAGATGAAATGGGTGTTGGGACTGAACTATTTGAAATGGCATCCATGTCTCTGCACAGGGTTGAACTCCGCTGCCTGCATTGCGGCCCTTGGTCCCCTGCTTTTCTGGATTGGGGAATGTATTGCAGGACATTGCAAGCCTCCCCTCGAGGCTCCCACCCAATTGATGGTTTGGAGTTATTTAGGTTTTGTTTTGTTTTGTTTTGTTTTGTTTACTTTGGCTTTGGCTGGTTGTTTTGGGTTTTTTAAAGAGGCAATAAAAGGATGGCAAGTACTCAGCTCTTGTCATGATGTTCAGAGAGAGAGGAATCAGACTTCAACCCAAGAATGGGGTGTTCGGGTGAAAAGTTATCTGTCCTATGGTGTAGAAAACACTACTGTTGGGAGTAAATATACAGACTGATATCAAGAGTCTTGTGACTCTATAATACAAGGCTTTTGAGTCTCTGATACATGTTATGTAATGTAAATCCAAAAGGATTCTGTTGATGTCATTTCTGAGGGGTCATTTTTAGATGCTGTTTTTAAATACAGTTGTGTTTTGACAACTTAGAGATAAATCCTATGCTTACAGAAATGATGGGTTTACCCAGAGTAGTGTAAATTATTTTGATGTACAGTAAACCTTAGTTGTTATTCTAATCAGGTTGCAGTACGTTTGATATATAACTACAGTCCTCCATTTACACCGCAGCATACAAAATTGTCCTCATGTGTGCATATTTATACTTATAAATACACATGTACCCAAGCAGTACATACAGGTATATTTATATACACACCAAAACTTTATTTTATACACACAAGTATATATAAAAATATATACACATAAGCATATATAAAAAAATATATACACATAAGATGTATATAGATCTGTGACCTCTAGTGACCTACAATAAAGAATTACAAATTGGGTGGAAGATAAAATAGAATATTTTTTTTTTGTTCTTTTGTCTAGGATGGGTTACACACCCTGGGAATGGAGATAAAGAAAAGCATATTTTGCAGCACAGAAAGGAAATGGTTTTGATGTTTATGGATCACTACTGTCAAATTTGTACAAGTAAAATACAATACACTGGATATATATACACAGCAGCCCCCTTCATGTTTAAAACATTCTAGAGAGCTTAACAAGTGATAACCTAAGATAAAGCTGCTGTTGGGTCAAAGAATGAATTAAACAAGTGTTGCCTTTAGTCTTGACATGAAAGCATTTACAGAGCCAATGTTCTAAATCTCTGCTGGCAGAATATTCAGAGGTAGAAAACGATAGAGCACTTAAGATGCACAGGCCCTTTCAGCTATGGATTTATAATGATATTTCTGGAGAGCATTTGTAGAACACAAAACCTGACTTGGGCAGTAAGGAAGTAATACCTTAGTTGGATATGTAGGGCTTGGAAATTAGATGTGCAGCTGGAATTTTAAGAGCTAATGAAAGCCTGACAATAGCTCACCCTCTGGGGGATGGACAGGAACATTATCTGACTTGGTGAACCTTCCCTCCCCCTCGCTGCTTTCTTAAATTCACTCGACTAGAGGCTCTTCTTGCTTATATTTTGCAGGTACGCTTCATGATTATGCAACTGCCAGGCTGAAAGCTCCTAAATGGGTATCACTGATGCAATGGTTCAGTCACAGTTTGTCCAAGAAAGTACTTCCCTTCTATCCCCAGTGAATCAGCTCGAAGCAGGGGAGAGGGGATTTTCCCTCTGTGTCTAGCAGTTTATTGTGTTGCTGTCATTGTGTGGATGGACACCTGTCAGCCAAGATTTAGAAAACTGGAAAGATCTGGGTGGATGCCCCTTCCCATACAGCATCAAAAATCTGAATGATGGTTATGGCTTGCAGTTGTTCCTCGACTGATCCCAGCAATCAATCCAGCTCTCTGGTGTGGGCCATACTCTGGTGTGGGCCATACTCTGTTATAGTCTTGGTCTATTACATTGTATGAGAATGAACTATTTATCTCTTCTTGAACCTCAAACGTGCTTTTAAATAAATTGCATTCACTTTTAAAAATTCTGGTTCATGTGTAAAAAGCCTCCAGGAAAACCAGAGTGGGTAACAACAAAGAGAAAACTCTGAGGATGCTTAGAAGTAGCCAAGACTCAGGTCCCAGACAGAAGCCTTTCATCATTACGAATTTTTCATTTGAAGTATAGAGCTATAGACTAAATTGTCCTTTACCCAAATTTGATTTCTTTGAACAATGTGTTTCAGGATCATTCCAATAAAGAGTGAAAGTGGATAAAATTGAAAGAAAGTGGATTTTAACTGCTTAACTTCAGACTTGCTATCCAAATCTCCTTGATTGCCCACACTCCATCAGCATCTTGACTTTTGTTTTCCTGTCTGTAAGCTCTATAAATACCCAGGATTCTGTATTCCTGACTGCACACAAAAACCTCTTTCTGAGCATCTACAATCTAATGAGATTCTAAAAACAACATGAACAAACGCTTGCCGTAGAGTACACCATACCCATAGGGACAGGATCAGACACCAGACAAAACAGAGAAGCACCTGCATTTCCTATGAGACACTGCTGGTTAGGAAGGGGCACGTACAGGGTCTGTGCCCTCAGCATCCTGCCAGACTCCAAGCACATGATTCCGTGCAAGGGGTCCTAACCTTGGCAAGATATACTAGCCTAAGCACAAGGTCTCTCCCCTGGGCTTACTTATCTGCACACAAAAATGCAGTATGAGTGACCAACAAAATCAGAAGAGGGCTCAAGCGGTAAGGACACTTATCTGCACTCTTGGAGATGTTGGGAGTTCAGGCCCTCTCACACAAAGGACAACCTTTGGACCAAAAATTGAACCTTACAAATCCAGTCCTCTGTGTAGATCCCATTTATATGCCCAAGATCTATGTAAGGTGTGGCAGCACCTTTACTCAGTGCATCATTTAATTTTAGCTTTATAGATGGCTTTAAGGGTGTTTACCTGAAGAGCAGGTGCTTCCTAAGGCGTGGCAGCTGATGGCAGTAACTCATTACCACTGTAGGTGAAGGGGTTGTACCACACATCTCCTGCCAAGGAGATCACTTCTCTGTGGTGTAGAGCCAACCATTCCATGATCATGCTGTCCAGTGTCACTGGATATAAAAACTGCATAAAAGCCTGCTGCTAATATGTACTGGAGGTTCATTGCAGGATTCGGGAAAGCTGATGTCTGTCTGAAAACAAACACAATATATGTTTGTAGTGGAAGTTGTAAACAAGGAGGCATGCTGGGTAGGTAGCCTCAAGCTAGCAGAATTTTTTAAAGATCTTGAGACTTTACATTACTTATAGGCTGGAGAAGATTCATTGTTTGTGAAACAACAGGCAGCCTTTGTGTTACGTCTATTGACACAGTGAAACCTTCTTGGAGTGAAATTTGCTGTAATATCCTGCAGATTTCCTCCTAAATTCTGAGTTTCTTAAATATTCTGCTCTCAAGCTTGCTCCTTCTCTCACATGAACATTCTCTTGCTACGCCTCGTATGGTGCATGCAACACTTCACAGTGAACCAAACCCCATGTGGTGGGAGAGAATTATCAAGGGTGAATGGTATCTTTAAAGAGAAAATTACTAAAACATTCATTCTTATTAACTCAAATAAAAGCAAATTTCATTAAAGCGCTAGCAAAGAGTGAAATAACTGTTATGTACATAAAGTTGGAGTGATCTCTGCAGAACCCAGCATAAGCTAAAGATGATACTTTTATAGTATTATCAGAAAGCAGGGAACAAAGCAAGAAAGAGTACTGAAAGACTATTTCCTCCTCCAGGAAAACAAGACAAAACACTGCGTCCTAAGAGAATACTGTGTACTCACTGTGATCCTTTATCCTTCGTGGCAATGTGAGAGCAGTCAGCAAAGGTTCAGTGGGCGGTATTCCACTGCATGTAACTCTTCTGAAGTCCCAGGTAGCACACCAGAGATTAACACAGACCATATCAGACTCAAAACTGGGTTTTCATTTTATTTATTGTAATTTATTGAACTGCAGTAGCCCCTAGAGGCTCTTAGTAGGACTGCTGTCCCATTGTGCTCCATGTGCTAGCAGGAAAGGACAATGATGGGACACTTGGGCACTCACTTGGACTTCACTGGGGTCTGGCACAAGCTCAGAAGTCTTCTGTACTTCCCTTCCAGAGACCAGCTTCATGTCCTCTTTTGTATGTGTCACTGAATTAGGTACTCTGATAAAGACCCTCAAAGTTGGTGGAGTTACTACTACACACAGCTTGCTGTTTGCACCAACTCATCTTCACCTGTTGCAAACAAAAACTCCTTTGCCAGAGGGAAAAAAGGACCCTGCCACGTTGTAGATGTGCTTCACAACAGAGATCTTCTATTAGCCAATCCCAAGAGCTAAGGAAAAACAGCAACAAAAAAGATAAGAAGGCAAAGCTAGCAGTACAGCTGTCAGAAGAACACTGGGATAGTCAAACAGGAGCTTCAGTCATTCCCTCTGGGCTGGGAAGAGAGATATCTTGTCATGAGGAGCTGTTAAGAGAAAAGTAATTAAAAACTAGGGAAAAAAATAAAAGGAGACCAGCAGGAGTAACCCCTTTAGAATGGTTGTTTTAAATTGATACTTATTTTTCTTTATATGGGGAAAACTATCTTCTTTTTTTTTTTTGGAAGGGGGTGCTGGTGTTTCTTTTTTTACTTTGCCTGAGTCTTGAAGCTATAAAATTGCTCAAGAAAGGATCTTCACTACTAAATAGGCTTTATACAATATGAAAATACCACTACATACTTCAGGGACAGGGACAGGCAAAGGATGGAAGTAGATATGACAGTAATGCTGGATCCCTGCCCATTAAACACATCTGAAAACAGCCTCTGGTGCAGCTGGCACTGGCTAATAGGCAGTTTAACTTTCTCAGCACACTGTTGAGTCCTAAATCCACTTTGAGCAGAGTAAATGGTCTGTATATGGCTCTTTCCCTCCATGGCATCCTGATGTGTTTTATATAAGTAATATTTTCTTTTTATACTAGGTTTCTTCTAAGGATATTAAATACTTTTGAAAAATTTCCAAAGCTCAATAAAGTCTTGCAAAATCAGTAAATATATTTTAAGTTATGTTCAATGCAATTATTGGAGGCAGTATTGCTTTTATCATGGAGAGTCATCCTAAGGTGGATTTGGTGGAGTATGTTTAAAATACAGAGGAGGTCTGACAATCTAGAACACTACTCAATCAGCTGGGAAAGGATGTCCATGACAAAATCACACGTATCAAAACGACAGCAAAGAAGGCTCTTGTTTTCAGAAGATAATCTTCAAAAATAAAAATGACAATGTAAAAACAAGTCTTTCTGGTGAATCTAGTTTGTCTGAAACAATCAAGGAATTTTGGCAAGAATCATAATTTTCTCCATAAACCAAAGACTGATCCTTTCAGCACCTCGCTGTGCCCTGATCCAAAGGGATTAGGGCTTCCTAGTCACCTTTCAACCTCAGCTCTGCAGAGTTCTCCTCAGTGACTTCTTCTATTGCAAGTCTTAGCCTATCAGCATTTACTGAGGCTGGATGGAGCTCATGCCTCAGATATTCAGTTATGGCAATTTAGCACCAATTCCTCTGCTGGCTGTGACATGAGGTTCTCAGAGGGAGATGTAGAAAGCACCTCCTTGTTGGTGTTTTTCTCAGTAGCAAATCAAGGTTTCCGGTTTCTGCTCCTCAAAGATAAGTACTGGAAGAAGAGGACATGACAAACAGGAATGAGCAGGAAAAATCATCCAAGCACAACCATGGGAAGGCTGTAGTTAATGAGTACAAAGTGTGAAGGGCGTGAAGAGTAAAGTCTGACTTAGCAGTGTTGGTTAGTGTGTTGCTGCTGCAGACCTGGTATAGACACATATGAGATTAAGGAGACAGAATACAGTCCAAACACAACTACTTTTTCTGTAGCTATCTTTCCTTTTCAATTAAGGAAATCTAAATAAATGCACTTTTCAACATTTTAGCTCCCTAGTAGAGGCTCAGCCGTGGAGGGGAGGCAGGAACCCCTGTCAGTCTGCTGGGGGCCAGACCACCCTGCTGGTTGTGGAAGAGAGCACAAATACTGCCTGGCAAGGATGGTCCTTGCGTATGTGTTGCACAAAGCCCACTGCATGCTCAAGGACCAAATTTCATACCTTGAACCATGGGCTCAGCCAAGCCTTTGTTCTTGCTGGGAATATGATTATTCAGCTTTTCTTTGGGTTTGATCTAAAGACTGCCTGCACTAAGGTAGGGGCTCAAGGCAGGTATGCTTAGAGGTTTCACTTACATAAAAAATGGGACAGAATATAAAATAACACAGAAGGTAAGCACTACAAACAATCATTTATCACATCAACGTGTGAAATGGGTGGTATTAATAGCATGCCTAATATTTTCTTTATCTCAGAAAAGATGCCCCGGAGTGGTATAACTAATGACTGCATTGCATTGTTATGTAGATGAAGCTTTGAGCCAAAAAGTTGGGTGGTACTGTTCATATTACATTTTTCAAACAAAGAAAAATCTACCCTTGCTTTTAGCCTCTCTATAGGACTAACTTTTTTTATCCTTAAAATCCAGAATGATTGGGGCTACCTTTCTTCCCGGTATGACCAATATAAGTTTAGCAAGAGCAGTTGCAATGTACTTAAAGATGTAGGGACAACCTTAGGATCCAGCATCTCTGGATGCTTTCTCATGTGCCTGCCACAGAAGGAGGTCTAGCTTGACATAGTTTTTTGCACATAAACTGAGCAAATCCTAAATATTATAGTTCTACCCCTACCAATACCCTGGTGCCTCCACTGGGTTTCATAACTATAGTTCTTTCAGAGAAATGCTGTCAGTAGGAGAAGAAACCATTTATTATAGGGTGCACTTAGAACTAGCCCAGAACTAGCCAAAATATCCCCAGCACCTAGTGAGCACTTAGGACCTGCATAGTTTCCAGCTCAGAGGGAATTCACAGAGCTCCAAGACTGTGCCAATTGATTTGGTGCACCACTGCAACTTGAAGTTGAGAGGAGCCGGCAGTATGTAATATAATAATGTATTTTCCTTGGCAGTTTAAATTTTCCTTCAGCCCAGGCTCCATAGCTAGTTTGCACAATGCAATTAGCAGAATTTGTTGCTGCAATTGGAGTTTGCAGTAGTGCTTCAATCAGGATATGTGAGGCACAATTGAATATAATTCATTTTTTTCCTGACTGTATGGACTCCTCAATGCTAGTGCAAGAAAAGGATTGTAAAAATCCATTTTTTTGTCACCACAGTAAAAGCTCTGCCTATGAAGGCATGCTAGGTGTAAAAACAGCAACCATTTCACATGGTCACTTCTAGAAAAGCATTTAACTTCACAGAGTGAGAGAATGCAACATGGGACAATTGCGGATTTAATTCAGACAAGTATCTTTTGTGATGATGTAGTGGGTGTAATCCTTAGAGAGAGGTTCTACCATTTTAATCACAGCAGTAGAGTGGTATCACTCTGCATGTAGACAAGCAATAAAATAAAATTTGAGAGCCTGTTCTGAGCTACCACATTCCTATGTTCTCACTTTATGCTTCTTTTTGCAGCCCTCCATGAACTGGGATGAGTTATAACATAATGTTAACTTCGATGAAGGCAGAATTTGCAGGCGGGGCATGCAGAGAGAGGTTTGTGTATTTTGGGAGGGTGCTCTGTAGCTCAGATCCACTCCTTCACTTCTGGCTTGTAAATAGCAAAAACATTTGTTATTCAGTTTTCAAAGACAGCATAATGTGTTGGTCTATCACACTCTGTAAGTTGGCTGTCAATAGGAACTTCTGAAACAGCCCACCCCTTCATGGCTGGAAAATACTAAATAGCAAACTTAAACTATCAAAACTTACATGCTTGCTTTTTTTGTTTTTCAGGAAACAAGAAAGAACAAAAACTTTGAAATTGCCTTTTCCAAGAGATATTCTTTTATGCACTGATACTTAGAAGCTTATTGAATATTGCCACTTTCTAGCTTCATTCACTATGTCACCATTAGCTTTGTGCTCTGAATAGCGTGGTTAAATCATTGTGAAGACTGTAGTTAAATTATTAATGTTGCCTTGGTTGCTAATCCAGTGCTGACTGCTTGTTACTTTGGATTGTGTGGCTGGCTACAGCTCATTGCCTTTTGTCCCTGTCTACCCAGGGTACCATCTCTAACCAATTACCTAGTCTGATGCTTTCTTCCTATTCTTGCTAGCTTTTCCTTTGACATCACAGCAATAGCGCTAATAAAACCTGGATTGGACCTGGAATAGGGAAGCTACATTTTTGTCCATGGAGCAAGCCTAGCTCAGTCTGGAGCACAGTAGTCTTCCCTGCTTTGCCATGTCAGACCTTGGGTGAGATGGTGAAGCGGAGTAATTAATGCTATTTCTGTTACTGTCACCTACACCCAGGGAGGTGAACTCATACCACATGGCTGAGGTCATGCTATCAACGATTCCTTGTACCCATGCAGGCCTTCTGGATTTGAACCAGCAGCCCTCAACTGACTCTGCAGCCTGCACAAATTCCTAGAGCTATCTAATGACTTTGCCATGGATTGTTTCAACAGTATCCAAAGTAAGTCATTTAAACCAGTGGAAAGAGCCAGCTGGGAACTGAATTTTTTCTTGTGGACTACTCTGCATTTCAATATTTCTGGTTCCCAGTTAGTATAAAAACTATTCCTAAAATAACCATTTTCTACAATTTCCAGTTCTTAAAAAAAGTCAGTAATGGATCATTTTAAAATATTTTCCTCTGAATCGCTTCATTTTTGGTTTTTATGACATTGTGTTGTAATTGTACATCTTTAGTATACCTAATATTATACACAGATAATATATAGGAATTGTTTACAATGGTTTAAACAATGCCCCAGCATTATATTTTGATTTTTTCCATAAAAAGTAAAAAATTGAACTTCTGAAAAATACTCTGATTTATATGAAACAACATGTTTAGTGGAGAGTTGGTATTCATCTACTGCTACCAATATCTATAGGCAATATTTGGCATACCATAATACACTTGGATATTGGTTTTTTTAGAAATATCAGTCAGTGCCTTTGTTAACATTCACAGGTTAACCTGACATACCCAGAGCATCAAAGGCTATTTACTCCATGGGTCTGGATCTTCTCTCTTTTCTATGGTATCCTCAGGCTTGATTTGGCTGTTCTCTGGCTGTGCTGGATCATAGAATGTTAAAGGGGTTGGAATGGACCTTAGAGATTACCTAGTCCCAACCCCCCTTCCATAGGCAGGGGCACCTCCCACTAGAACAGGTTGCTCAAGGTCCCACCCAACCTGGCTGTGACCACTGCCAGTTTTGGGGCATCCACAACCTCCCTGGGCAGCCTGTTCCAGTGTCTAACCACCCCCACAGTAAAGAATTTCTTCCTAATATCTAAGAGAAATTTTCCCCCTTTCATACCTATTATTCCTTGTCCTATCACTACAGTTCCAGAGGAAGAGCCCAGCTTCCCTGTAGGCCCCCTTCAGATACTGGAAGGTTGCTATGAGGTCTCCACATAATCTTCTCTTCTCCAGGCTGAATAGTCCCAACCCTGAGATTAACTCCGTTGGTTAGAGCGCGGCACTAAGTGTCGAGGTTGTGGGTTTGATCACTGTAGGGGAAATGCACTTGGGAGTTGGACTCAATGGTCCATGTGGACCATTTTAACTCAGAATATTTTGTGATTCTTTCCCAGCCTGTCTTTGCAGAGAAGGTGCTCCAGTCCTCTTATCAACTTCATGGCCTTCCTCTGGACTTGCTCCATGTCCTTCTTATGTTGAAGGCACCACATTGGAGGCAACTGTATGCAGTACTCCAGGTGGGGTCTCACAAGAGCAGAGTAGAAGGGCAGAATCACCTCCTTTGACCTCCTGGCCATACTGCTTTTGATGCAGCCCAGGATGTGGCTGGCTTTCTGGGTTGTGAGCACACTGCTGGCTGATTTTGACTTTCTCATCAACCATCACCAAGTCTTTCTCCTCAGGGCTGCTCTCAATTACTTCTCTGCTCACCTGTAGATGCGTCTATGATTACACCAGGGACACCATGTAGGAATCTTGCACTTCTCTTTGTTGAACTTCATGAAGTTTTCATATGCCCATCTCTCAAGCATGTCAGGGTCCCTCTGGATGGCATCCCTTCCCTCTAGCATGGCGACTGCACCACAGCACGTGATGCCATCACCAAACTTGCTGGGAGTGCACTCAATCCCACTGTCCGTGTCACCAACAAAGATGTTGAACAGTTTTGGCCCCAGATCTGACCCCGAGATACACCACTCATCACAGTTCTCCATGTGGGCAATGAGCTGTTGACCACTATTGTGGATGCCATGGCCCATGCCTGCTTTCCAAACCTTGGGAGGCAGAAGCACAGATGTGTCCATCGCAGTGGCCTAGAAGGGACCCTCTCACCCATGGGGCACTGGAGTCCAGGAGAGTATAGCAATGAGAGCTCACCACAGGGATCTCCTCTTTGCAAGGAAGGGCTCATGCTGAGAGGGCTGCCTGTGTTTCATGGCCCCACATAATGCCTGCTTGTTCCTTTCAAGTGTCAGAAACTCATGATCTAAGTGGAAGAGGCCTACACTGAAGTGATTTTCTATATATGTACTACATATGTATTTCTTCTTTTATCCATACCTATATAGATGTATTGATATAAAATCCTCATTGTATTTAGATGGTTTTGCCCATATTTGAGGGAAAAGAGGTTACAGTGAAACACTAAACTGTCTTATTTGCTTTCCTAGATTATGATGTTATTCCTTGGTGTGATTGGGAAACAAAAATTAGCAGCTTTTGTCAAACTGAAGACAGCTGAAATGCCAGGAAGGAGGACAAGCCACATCTTCCAGACCAAAGAACATATGGCTTCCTACCACCACCATCTCTGCTGCCACAGAAAGCCACCCCTAAGCAGCCCATACCAGCCCAGCAGAGGCACAACTCTCTTCTCACCAACCTACTTGCAATCTCCCTCTGCGGGGGGTTAATATCCTGTCCAATCTTGGCAGGAACCTCAGCAGGGGAAGCTTTTGTACCAAATGTGTCAGGCAAGCCAGGCTGCTCAATTTCAGAGTTTGACCTAAAAAGAAAATTAGCAAAAGGCAGCAGACAGATGTATTGCCTCCAGCTACTATCAAAAATCCCCTGCTTGACATCTGTGTCCATACAAAGGTCTTTGCTGTAGACATGGAAGCAGATGCCAGGCCTTCTTGGATCTTTTGCAAGACAGAAGACCTTTAAACTTGACTGCCTGCTATGTCTTAGATGCACTTCTTTATCATGTCTCTGTAACAATTTGCTGCTTATAAAGTATGATAGCACCAGTAAGTCAAGTAGCTCTTTTCTTTGGCTTTCTTGTGGAACATCATGTGAAGCCCATTGCTTTCAGCAATCTTGTCAGAACAGCTTTCTGTGCTGGGAGAGAGTGAGAAGAGCATTTACTTGTAGAGAGGCAGGAGCAGAGATTCATCCCAGAGGGAATATTTGTTTTGTCTACACCACAGAGAAAAGCTATTCTTGAAAAAAATGGCTTACAAGGTATAGTTGAATTAATGATGAACTGAGCTTTCCTCAGTGACAGGAAAAAGCAAACGATATTTGCTATATCTCAGTCAATGTTATTTGCTATCTGGTAGTAAAGAGTTCATTCCCATCTGTATGCACAGTCCAGGTCCAGGAGTCATCCTGATCTCTGCAGCAAAAGCCATTAAGGGTTTCTCATTGGTGCCAGTGAGAGCCCTGAACTGAGGCTCCTCACTAGCCCATTACATGCCAGGTCAACTCAGGAGAGGCCAAACAAAAGATCTGCTTTGGGACCAGAGGAGGGAGGAACATTTATTTGACTCTCTGTTTCTTAAAAAAGAGCAGGCTGAACTTTATGACAGAAGGAAACAAAAAAAAAAAAAAAAAAAAAAAAAAGGAAAGAACTCACTAGTACATAGCATTCAATTATATTTTGGCTAAATTTTACAAGAAATCTGAAGCAAGACTGAAACACTGAGTGCCATCAATGAAAAAAAAAATTATTAATGAAAACTCATTATTTAAAACATCATGAGTTCTGGCTGCATATCAGTTTGTGTCTTCCTTCCTCAAACTTGTATCTCTTGCCTGAGTTAAGTGAAAGATACAGCATCCTCAGAAATAATGAAAACTGCAGATTTCTTGGCTATCTTCAGAACAAACTTTGGAAGGCTGAGCAGAAAGAGTGAGACCCTGTCAGTGGCTCTGTGGAGAAGAGACAGCAATGTACATTCAACCATTTACACATCAAAGAGTTCATGCAAAAAATAAACATTCTAAAATGTTCCAGCACTTAGGGATTTTCCATCAGAGCTCTAACCAGCCACAAATTCAAATCCATAGAAAAACCAACACACTATATCAACAGCTTACAGAACTGATTTTCTTGTTCTTATTATACCTTTTCTTTCCATCCATAAATGTATTATAAAAATTAAATCCATTTAATGTCCAATTTTTCCCAATTTTCTTTCTTTCTTTCTCTACTCATAGTTTTTTAAAACTCAGCCCAGGTACAAATGAAAAAAGGATCATGAAGGTCTGCCACTGGTGCTTGCTAATTTTTCTGAAAACAAGGAATACCTTGAGAAGAAGACTTAGTAAAAACTGAGATTTGACATACAAAGAATCTTTATTAGAGTAGTAGAAAGACAAAATTCTTAAGAGAAAGAGGAAAATGAGAATGCTTTCTTTCCAAAACATTCATATGAATTCGCTGACATGGAAGTAATAGATAATTTCCCTGTTTTGGTGTTTCAGGCAACAAGACTGAAAAGTCCAAGAAACCTGGTCATTAACTGAAGGCCTCATTTCATATTCAAATGCAAAAACATCCCCTACAGTATATTTCCTGCGATAGGTTGCTCTTTTTACACATATAGTTATCAGTGACACCTGAAATATGGGACTACATCTTTCAGTCCCTGAAGGCAGTTTGTTACAAGTATGCATGTTGATAATGTCTAACATGTATTTATATCTTACTTCCCAGTGCCCAAAAGGCACCTAAGTCTTTCCTTATAAACAACACTTAAATACAGTTAATGGATGCTAGCAGCTGTTTTGCCATTAAGTTCTCTTGGGCCAAGAAGGCAATGCAGACTTTAATTATGCAGGTCATTGTGGAAAGCATTCCCAGAGCCCAGCGAGATATGTGTGGCTTATTGGAAATTTTGCGTTTGCACATATCTGAGTAGGAGCCAGGTTTTTTTCCCCCTGCTATGAGGATGGCTTATTCACATTTGGGCCAAGGCATGGACTGGGGTATTTAATTAACAGTATACCCAAATCCTGTTTTTCTGTTCTTCTGAATGTCATTTTTTCTTCCTTTTTTCCTTCTCCTTAGGGAATAAGAATATCTCTTGTCTTAAAAATAACCTCAATTTTACAAGACCAGCTAATCTGGGTAGCTTGGTGAGTTTATTTTCTAGAAAACAACGAAATGCAGAGCACAAATGGAATTGCTTTAACAGCTAGCAGGACAGAATCTGTGTGAAATTTCCCCCACTGTCTCAGCTGTTCTCACTATATGCCAAATCACAGTTTTGGATGGCTGAAATAGATTAATCTCACCGAAGTCTCTAATCAAAAGATTTTGATTTGGCGTCTACAGAACACCATACTTCACAAAAATGAAAGCTCCTTCCACAGTCTTATACAAAGTCCAGAGAATTTGGATTTACAGATTAAAAGCATACAAAATTTCAGAAAACAGGGGTGTATATAATCAAAAGACACAGTCCTGTGCCAACTAACATGACTCCTGTCAAGAACTGTTTCTTGGGAAAGCAGACAGTGTGACCCCATGGTTGACACTCAGAAGTTCCCTCACTCTGATTTTGCACCAATAGGGAAAAAAAAAAGTATATATTTGAATTCCTTACTGCCAGGTATAAGCAGTTCATCTGTCCAATCTGAGTATATTTCAGCCTTGCAGATTTTATTTCTAGAGCACATCTTCTGGTAGCCTGCTGAAGTGCTGAGTGGCATGTGATGCCCTGTGTGTGTCTTTCCACTCACATGGTCTCCTCTGCACCCATCCTTTGGGATAACTTAAAACACTACAAACCACAGGGGCACTGGGACCTCCCAGTTCCCCTTGTAGTCTGAAACCCCAGACTGGTGATGGACAACATTAATCCTCACACCACTGAGTGATTACCTGGCACTCAGGAAGCCCACAGGACAAGGCATTCCCTGTCTTTACCAACCTGAGGAGGATAGCTGGGCATTAGAGAGCTCCCAGAGCCCGGGACTTTAAGAACCTCCTCAAGATGAGTGAGGAGGAGTGGTGTTCCATGGGTATGCTTAGATGGAACCTAAAGCACCAGGCAAGAGCTGTAACTGCAGGGGAGTAGTGTGGACTTCCCAGTAGTGTGTAACCTTTGGTTCAGGAAGCATCACAAGTGATTGTCTATGCAGACCCCTCTTTCACAAGCTCAGAAGTGTTTCCCTTAAGTGATGGACAAGTACCAGTTTCACCTCAGCAGCTACAAGCAGCCCACACCCAACTCCAGTAAGCCTCTGAAGATCTGTTCAGCACTCTACTGACTATGAAGCATGTGATTTTTCCAGATATTCTAGGTTTTGGGGGTGGCTTGTTTTGCAGTGTCTCTTCACCCGGTCCATTTCAAAAGGTTCATCTCAGAGCCTTCGAATAACAGGGACTCTTAATTACTGTCTAACCATATTGGATTTGAACCAGTGACCCAGAGATTGGATTTTAACCAGTGACAAAGAGATTAAAGGAACCATTCCTGATCCCATGACCCATCTCCTGAGTCCGGCAGTCCCTGGAGAATGCAATTCATTAACTGAACTGCTTTTGCTGACTGTATTTTTCCAGTGCCTCATAACCTACATGAAATTACAATATTTCTCCCATTCTCACTATATGCATGTCAGATACTTACTCCAGTTATTTTCCTAGCTAGCCTCATAGGAGTTGTGTAAATGACATTATCAAAATTGCATCTCCCTGATTCATTATTTCCAATTTTATAAAATAGCTGAGTTAGTAAAGACACTATCAAAGGGGTTTTTAAATAAACATACTTAATCTTCTGGAGATTAAAAGAGATAGTATGGGTGACATATAAAGATTATTTTACCCCAAAGCCATCAGAAATACAATGTACAAGAAAAACACATCAAACAAATAGGCACAATAGAGAGCATTTCAATGAGAAGATAATCACACTTCAGGATTTGCTTCAACTCAGTGGCCTAAATATTGCCCTATATGTATAATGAAGTGAAAGAGGAAAAGTAAAAACCTTCAGATTTATACTCACAGTCTGCTTAAAAAATTAACTGCAACTAATATCTATACTAATTTATTTTCAAATTAATTTCTAGGAGGTAAATCTGTCCAACAGGAAAAAATAAAAATAATTTAGGAAGCTAGAAAGTAAAAAGTAAGGTGATCAGTTTCTGGCATGATGCAAATTTTGATTGATAAGAGTAAAGTGATTAGGTGATGTGTCTCTGACCAGATATCAAGAAAATTACACTGACTCTCCGATTATCTTAATATTTTTCAGAGAAAATGATGATATGCAGAAGAAACACATGGCCTGCCAGTGTAGAAACTTATGGAAGGCAGTGTATATTCAGCTTTGTAGAAAGGGAGTTCATTTAATAAATCACAAAACCTTCTGCTATTCATCCTGGCTGCAAAGGGATGGCTGATGCAGAATAATGCCCAATTTTCATACACCACATTGGACTATTAGATATAGAGATGCTATTAGGTTCTGTCCAGATCCTCTGTTGGTATAACTGGCATGAATCAACTGAAGTTAATTGAGCTATGCAGATTTACCCAGGTAGCTGGGAGAAAATCACATATTCATTTACAGCATGCCTGAGAAGCCTGGAGAAGGGTATTTTAAGGCATACCATGTTCTTTGAAGTTAGGGACCTGATTAGCTCTTTCCAGCAGATGCAGCCTTTTTGTGACTAATGGCTTTTCCACTGACTACATATGTGGACTCACATTCCATAGGGCCAAAGCCTCCTGCCAGATTTTCACTGAGACAAGATCTCATTCCTACTGTGTAATTATTCTGTTAATTAAGTTTTCACACATTTCAGTCATGTGCACTGTGACATTTCATCTGCCCCCAAATCATTCTACGAGTATAAAGAGACAAAGTAGGAAAAAAAATCAGAAATGGTACCTGTCTCTATAATTACAGTAAAAGTTGTGGGTCATAGCTCTTGTCAGCTGATTGTCCATATTGCCACTAGCACACAGTCTTAGTAAGACCCAATATTTTCCAAACAGCTGACGGCAATGGCCCAAAAGAGCCATGGATTACTCAGAGTGCTTGGGAAGAGAAGGGTTTTTTTCAATCCCTCTAAAAGAATGGGTTGAAATCCACTCCCTTCCTCACTCCCCAAGCACTTTGCTTTAATACATTTTTATAAGACAGCTTCAAGCACTGAAATTTCAAATCCACCCCTCTAATAATGTTTGCTTAGCTGGTGTTACAATAAAAACCTCACCTCAGGTAAGGAGCCCCACCACAGATCTCTTGTCAGTCACCACCTATGAACAGTACATGCTGTGCTCACATCAGCATCAGGAGGGAAGTTAAGTAGTTACCTCCCTTCTGCTTGAAGCTACGCACAATAGATTTTTACTCTGACTTCTTTCAGCCCAGGCTGTATGATGAATGCATTACACATCAAGCAGTGGGCAGGCTCACAGCTGCTGCTGGAAAAGCAGTGGTTACTGAGACTGTTGCAAGCTGGTCCAATGCTCTGGACTGTTTAACAGCTGAGAACCTCAACATTCATCACTGCTGGGCTGCGAGTTTCCCCGGTAATCAAGCACAATATTGACACTGAGTGAGTGTTGGATCAGGGCCCCAAATATTCAGAATTCCCAATATATACTTAGGCTTAAATACAGGGAGGACACAGGAATATTACTTGGTGTAATTCAAAATTAATATCAAAATTTAATTCTCCTGTTGTTCTGTACCTGCATAGTACCAGTAGTATTTCTCAGAAGTAGCAAAATACATCAGATTCTTGTTGGCATGAAAATAAAAAGAAAAAAAGCCAAAAAGAATACCAGTTGTTTGATATTCAAATGCAAGAGTCACGTATTTGGATTGACATGAATGAGCAAGGTTTCTCAGTCATTTCAATGGGAGCTTGGAAAGAAATAGATCTAAAGATTTATTCTACTGCCTTTCTTTAAGACTGCCTGAAAGGTACTTTTCTGCCTTTTTTTTTTTAGCTTATCAATATGCATTTTGGAGTTTCTTACTTTTACATTTAACACCTTTTCTAAAAGGGAGCACAATCACTTTCTAAGGTTGCTACTTAGAGATACAGTGGTACAAAAAGGCAGCCACAGACTGGGAGGAAACCTTTTGAAAGCCCATGGGAAGTGACAGGGATGGAAAGTAGATCTTTCCAGAGCAAGTCAGTCCCTGGTACCTTCCCATTATACCCAGCTAGTGTATATTGTAGCTTTTCATAGGTGCCAGGTTAGTGCTCTGGACTAGGAGAGATCAGTGCTGAGGACAAACCCAACATTGTATAGTGTTACAGTCACTCACCAAAATGAGAGCTCTGAGGTCTGTTTTCCCCTTCAGAAAACAATTGAGTTAATTTATCCCACCTTTTAATCAGGCACCACTTCTCTTTTGACTAAAGCTTAACCTAAGGGAAAATCGGAGTACAAGCTGAGGAAAAGAATCCTACCTGACTTTTTGTCAAAGAAGAGTGGTTCGTTCTTGATTTCAAGCATGAGGCAGTTTGATCCTAATAATATTGTGCTATAACCTCCTCTCAAATTAGGACATTAAGAATTCTTCCACTTTTGTTTCTGCAGGTCTTCAGCAGGTGGTTCTGGTTTGAAATATGATTAGCACTCTGTACAAAACCACGGAGCTAAGAATAAAAGAGGCAATTAGGGTTACATTCAGGTGAGCACACCGCTCTAAAATAGTAAGGCTTCCAATAATTATACAGTTCAAGGATAATATATACCAGTGTCTCCCTTGAGAATCTTCAGTTCATCTCCTGGTCTTTATTTCTAATTAATCCTTGAATCCTTTTGTAGGTTAATACAATTAACAATAGGGATAAACTTGCTGTAGTGTATAGCCAATTAGATTTATAGAGCTTTTCTTTGCTATGACCACCAGATCTCTGAGGAAACCCTCTTAAACCTGTCTTAGTTCCAGCATTAATCAATGACATGCACACTCAAACACCTCCTTTTAACCATGCTGAGGGTACCAAAAAGACAAAATCAGTTTTGTTCAATATTTCTTCAAAAGACTACTACAGAACCCAACATTTGCCACCCCTGAACACTTGCTGTCTTCTCATTGCACTGTGACTATCCAAAACAAATGGTCAGCATGTCCTTAAAGACTTTGACCAATCTCACAAAAACTCAGCCTTAGCTATAAACCCAAAAATTAATACATGAAAATAATGTTTTCCTTACAGGAATGTAAAGAGAGAAAGCTTCTGTAGGGTGGAACTGTATTTCGTGTGACATCGGTTTATGTTCTCTTTGCTTCTCACCCTAATTTTACCAGCCTGCTGCTGTTTCTAGCTTTTTCAAGTCTTCTCAGCTGAATGTGAAACAAAACACATGGGTGCTGCTCTCATTGCCTCTGTTTCTTTCCTTGTATGTTCATCAGCTTTCTGAGCTTCATATTACTCTCATCATAGTTAAATATGCAATTTAGATTTTCCTTTTAATCACCCACAAATGTATATTGAAATAAAATTTAAAAAAAAATTTAAACCACAAAATGAGACCAGCTATTCTTAGAAAAAAGAATTGGTTATGCAATACAAATACTGAAAACTGAGAAACAAGAAAGTAATTTTTAAAGGGTTTTTATTAAATCTATATCCCCACTGTCCTCTGTGTGTCCATGCCTTCTTTGCTTCCTTTCTCTATTTTCAAAAACATCTGTAGTGCTGTGAAGGACTTAGGGGTAAAATTTTCATCTGTGTGGTTATACATTCAAAATGTGTGACTGCAGAGTGGAAGCCTGAAATGAAAGGGCTTATTAACAACATTTTTTATTCATACAGCAGTAAGAAAAGGCTTCATTTGTTCATCCCTTGATCGTCTTTTTCTTTTCAATTACCTCTTGTAAAAGGAAGTTTAATGTCATTTCTGGATTCCAGCAGGTCTCCAGCTAAAAAGAAAACAAGACAAAACACTTTCACCTTCAGGTAGGTTTTCCTCTGACTTTTTCCCCATTATATTATCTATTTGTTAATGAGGCATCTGATATGCACTAATTTGGATTGAGAAAAGCTAATTTTTGTGTGGGCCAATAAATCTTACATCTCCTAGCCCTGGTGTCAATTCCTCACCCTGGACTGCCTAATACCAGGATCTCCTCCCAGTCTAAGACATTAGAGGGACCTTGCACCTGGGCTCCCTGAGCAGGGCAAGCTGTCCCTTCTGGAGCTCTCCTGCAGCCCTACTCTTAAGTGTGCCCCACTGCAGAGTTTGCCTGAGCTGTGGGGTTGTACCACCGCTGCCCTCACCACACTGCCCCAGTGATGGTGGTGCAGCAGGGGGGCACACAGGAACTCAGTGTGAGGCTGTGGGGCAGGCTTGATCCTACTCTAGATCCACCCATTCTCTGTTGCGCTGCTCCTCCCGTGGTTTATACTCCTTAAGTCTACAGCCATGTTCCCTGTTTTGTTCTCCAAGACCCCAGTATGTTCCCACAATACTGATTGCAACCCTTTTTGTTCTGAGATGGGGTACAGCACCCCAGATTTTGTAAGGCTGTCACAATGAAATGGGGGCTTTTAAGCTGAAACAAGCCTTAATTGAAATAGGAATGCAGAGTCCTACCAGAATCTAGCAGAAGAGCAACAAAGAAAGGAATGCATCCCACCTGCACATGTCTTCTTTCCAGTCACTCTGTATGAGGGACTGCCCTATGAAAATAGTTCAGAAGACTTAAAGTCTTGCAGTGATGTAGGTCATGCACTTCAGGACCCATTGAAAATGCATCGTGCTCCAAAATCTAAAACAAATGGATACCAAATCTTTCCAAGATTCTTAGGCCTAGGCTGGTGTCAGAAAGCAGATGAGTAGGAAAAGAGGAATGCCTCCAGATCGTTTTTATAGTTGGTAAATGATTCTTAACCCATCATTTCAAACTGAACATGCAGCCCAGGGCAGAACATTCTGGCTATTCAAAGAAAGGCTTTTCCTTTTACTGTAACATTGGAGCAGATCACCAACATTAATTAATTTATCTTTGCAATATTTCTTGTCTTGCTCTAGTGTTTATATGAAACTGACACTAATACCAGTTTACACATGTATTACAGGAGATCATCTGTATTTCAGCTCGGGGACAGTGTTTCTGGTAGTTGGGCTTGCTGAATGCTAATTAACACTAGCATAAAACACTTCTTTGAAAAAGTTCAGTAATATACTGTTTGACTGGTGTAAGAGTAAATGGCGTTATTCTTTAAAATCATGATTATTGGTAAAACAGTTGTCAACCAGAAGCTTCTTAAGCGTACTTCCAGGAAAGCAAACATAAGAGGGAGAAAAATAGGCAACTACAAACTGTAAAACCAGCAATCATTCAGGTCATGCTGTAAACTCTTTGAAGACAACTTACCTTTCCCTTGTTAAAGAGCTGTAAATGATCTCCTGGGATCCTGGATCCCTGCTGAAATTATCCAAGACATCTTTGAGAGACTCCACACTAGAAAAAGAAATGTTTTTTTCCTCTGCAAAATATATTGTTTCCTGGTTCCTGCATGTCAGGTGAAAAAACATTTCATTTAGAGAAGAACCATATGCACTTGGATGTTTTCAGTACATCTCAATATCTTGATGCTCTTGATACAAAACGTAACTGTACACTTGTCTGGCTTGCCAATGTTGCACTTTCTAACCTCTCCCAGAAATCTCAGTGATCAGTCTTGAAAATGTCCTGAGGGACCAATAATGGAACAGGAAAAGAAGTATAAAACCAGCTGATTTTTGATGAGTTATTTTGTTTCCCCTCTGATTATGCTTTGTTGAGTTGTTAAAGGGTCTGTCATGGAAGAGCTTTTGAAAACTACCTTGCCTTACAGAGACAGTCCAGTTTTTCTCAACTATGGACTTTTAGCAGTAGATTTTGTTCCCTGAAGTAAGGAAATTAGTGATTAAGCAGCTATTTTCATGGATCTGTAATTTTATCTCACCTTTTCTTCCTGTGATTTTCCTTAAGTCTGATACTTTAACAAGTAACCCACCTCGTCCTGCAACTCAGAAAGCTGTTATTTTTTAACAAAGCCAGCTGATTGCTGCCGGCCTCCTATTTAGCGGCTATTTCAAGTATTTATCCCAGCATATAACATCATCTGTAAAGAAAGATATAGCTGCACATTGAGCAGGTCTGTGTCATTGCCTACTCTCTTTGCAGTTTTGTTTAATACTCCCTTCCTCTTGAGTCTGGTGTGCTTAGGAAGCCCAGATTCAACCTTTTGTTCTAGCAGAGATCTGACATGTCTAGCATAAGAAAGAATATCCTTCTTGTCATCAAGTCATGGTCTGGGCTGGGCCAGACCACCTTCTGCTTGTCCTTTTGCATACTGACAAGGAGGGCAAACACAAGGACGACAATACCACAGAAGGGAGTGGCACTATCCCTTTGCGTTAGTTGCTAATTTCCAAACTTCCCCATGTGTTAGCACAAGTGCTTATCCTGCCACATAAAGACATAGATCACTGAATGATTCTGGTCAAAAACTTATATGCTATAAAATCAATAAAACTAGTCTTAACCTTGATAGGTTTTCAACCAGGCTATTGCTAATGAGCACTTGTTAAACAGAATATTTGCTTGTGGTGGGTTGACCCTGGGAAGACAACAGGTGCCCACAAAAACCACTCTATCACTTCCCACCTCAGCTGGACAAGAGGAGAGAAAATACACCAAAAAGGTTCATGGGTCAAGATAAGGACAGAGAGAGATCACTCACCAGTTACTGTCATGGGCAAAACAGACTTGACTTGGGGAAAAAATTACTTTACCTATTACCAATCAAATAGGTTAGGATAGGAGAAATAAATCTTAAAACACCTTCCCCGTACCTCTCAATTTTTGCCAACCTTAACTCCTGATTTGGGCATGGGGGCTGCAGTCAGTTCATCACAAGTTGTCTTTGCCACTCCGTCCTCCTCAGGGAGAGGACTCCTCACACTCTTGTCCTGCTCCAGCATGGGATCCCTCTCACAGAAGACAATCTTCCACGAACTTCTCCAAAGTGAGTCCTTGCCACATTTCCTTATGATCTGCTCCAGTATAGGACTCTTCCATGGAGTGAAGTCCTTCAGGAACAGGCTGCTCCAGTGTGGGTCCCCCATGGGTTTAGAAGACTTGCCAGCAAACCTGCTCCAGCATGGACGCCTCTCTCCATGGATCCACAGGTTCCGCCAGGAGCCTACTCCAGTGCCGGCTTCTCACAGCCTCCTTTGGGCATCCATCTGATCCAGCATGGGGTTCTCCAGAGGCTGCAGGTGGATCTCTACTCCCCATGGAACTCTATGGGCTGCAGGGGCACAGCTGCCTGATCATGAACAGGCTGCAGTGGAATCTCTGCTCCAGTACCTGGAAGGTGCCCTCACCCTCCTTCTTTGCTGAGCTTGGTGCCTGCAGTGTTGGTTCTCACATAGTCTCACTCCTCTCTTCTTTGGCTGCAGTTGCTGTTTTGCAGGTTTTTTACCCCCTTCTTAAGTACTTTACCAATGAGGCACTACCACCGTCACCGACAGGCTCGGCCCTGGCCACTGGCAAGTCTGTCTTGAAGCCAGCAGGAACTGGCTCTGTCGGACATAGGAAGCTTCAAGCATCTACTGTCTGAAGCCACCCCTGGCACCCCTAGTACTAAAAACTTGCCACACCAACTGAATATACATTGGGCACACATAACTTCTATGCTTAAAGCTACCTCTTAATGTTGGTAAGAAGCTTGTTTGAATACTATTTATACAAGATCTGGTCCTGTGGTGAAGTGCCAGAAAGAATGAAAACTAAACTGACTAAGCCAGTCAGAGCATGATAATATCACCAAAAAATTCCAGCACATACTTGTTTCCTGTCATTGGAGCCAGTGTTCACTTTGCTATGTGGAAACAGAGATAAATGACACTGAAACATCAAATTAATTGCTTTGCAGTCAACAATCTATCTGCTAGATGTATTGGATTACTCATTAGATGACCACCATTTCTAAAAGATTTTGCTTTCTAAATTACATTAAATTAATTGCAATTATCCTAATTTGAACCTCAGACCCCTCTCCTCAAGATATTATCTGCTAAATGAAAAGAAGTTTTGACACTAATCTCCATGCATTATTTTTTTTATACAGTACTTCTGTATATCAAGCAAGAGTGCACCATTATACTAATCTCAGACATGTCACACTATTCTCAGACACACAAATCTGAATCCGCACTAAATGAGCAGGTAAGATTAGTGTGTCTCATTGCCACACACAAACCCTTCTGCAAGTGCATTTTACACTTGGGCAGTTAAAGTGGCAATCTTTTTGAAAGGAAGAGAAAACAGTTTAAATACCAATCAAAGCATTTGATATAATTAATGTAGTTTGAACATCTTGGCAAGATCATCAAAAATGGAATTAGCTGCTGAGTGATAGCACAAACATGTTACTCTAAAGGATTCCACATTTTTCGAGCTTATCTCATGCTCCACTGAAATTCCTTAATGTGTCTATATTGAATGCTGTGATTTTAGGGAAACTAAAATTAAAATTTTGCATGCCTATTTTCAAGCAGATTATTGCAAAGAAATTGAATTACCACTTCTTCCAAGACATTAATTTTGGCCAGGCGTTCTTGAGCAAGTTAAATAACTATACCTGTGGTGTGTTCAATGCAAAACCAAGGGAGTTTTATATCAGAGATTTTCCAGAAAACTCAGATTATTACCTTAAATCCCAGGATAAAGAGATTAAGATTTAAATCCATGGAAAGGATTAAGAACCTGTAATAGACTTTGGTAGTTAGAAATTAGGCACAACAGTATTTACATTTCAAATGCCAGATTCTCACAATCTGTCTGGGCTCTGTAGAGGGAACTAGAAAGTAGCAATGAACTAAAAACATGGGATCTTCTCTTGCTGTGGCACTATGCACCAGCGGCAAAGAGGGACATTCTGCTTAGAGCCTGTCCCTGAAGCACAGCCTGTCATTTTCTTTCTCAGAATTCATTGATGTCTCTGTGTTTCCTGTTAATGACAGACAAAAGGAAAAATATGTTTAGGTAACAGTGGTGGTGATAACAGTAGCATGTATTACTCACTTTCATTTAATACAAAATACAGGAACATCCTATAGAGTAAGAACTGGTGTCCCCTTTCACTGTTGTCTGCCTTTTCTCACCACTAGCACTACATCCCTCTTTTTGCATGCCTTTCTTTCCATCTCTCTTTGACTCTCAGTAAATTTTCTGTATTTCTCCTTTCTGCAGTAAAATAACTTTTCAATACACAGAAAGTACCTGCTACTCCCACGTGGTATTTAGGACACCTTCCTTGAAAGTGTTTTGGATATTTTTGGATATCCTCTGATCCAGGAGTGAGTCAAAGGCAATTCCCAGTCCTACCCATGAGATGCTGCCTTCTCACCATTGAAATTAAGCTGTAGTTTTTGTTTCAGGCAAACCCAACACTCCTGGGTGTACGCTAAATGAATTATGAGAATCTCTATTGGTCAGAATCACTGAGAATGCTGAGATGAAGTTTGGAGTCTCCCTCACAGATATTCCTATTTTCCTTCTACCTCTGAGACACATTTACATTCCAAGGATCACACAAAGCTGCTGTCTTTTAAAAGCCACCAGTTCATTAATCATTTCTAGTTAACACTGTGGAGGGCCCAAACTCATTTTTAAGGATGGAGAACACATTGCCAAAGGAAATAATGAGACAGCTTTTTTTTTTTTTTTTCCCCAAGTTGTTTATGAACAAATTGCAGTAAAAATGAAGCAGTATTGCACACTTTCACCTCAGAGAGGATGGAGAAATGGATAGATGAAATAGCTTGAGTACACTCACACAGGAAGAACAAGAAAAAAATGGAAAATTCAGCCAATGTTGAAGTCCCTGGTGGTGCCTTGGTCCCTAACCTTGTCTTATCTGTTGAACTGACCTTTTCTGAACCAAAGAAGAATTTTCCAATGCTGAGTCAAAGAGTGTAAAAACCAGCCTAGGCATAGAGAGATCCTGCCTCTAGAATCCATTCCCAGTTTCAGGCATAGTGGTGCTGAAAGATCCACTACAGCCTGGGATTCAAATTCTAGTCTCTCCCTACTTCAGGAGTAGGAAAGTTAGTTCAGACTAGACTTCACCAAGATGACCCAGTCGGGGTGGCTGGTGGTCTGAGGGGGAGTGATGTACTCAGTTCTGCCCATGCTCTGTCCCACCCTGTGTGCACCTGGGAAATGGCACCCAGCAGTGGCCCTGTAATTCATCTCTCTTTGTGCTGGCACATACCACATTAGGCATGAATGCACTGGAAGTGTTGCTCACCACATGACACCCTTTCCCTTCCTTTGCTTGTGCTTCACTTTTCCCATTCCTTTGGAGCATAGAAGAATCCCTCATATTGATGCTGACATGTATGAAATTATATAAACTTTGTAATCTGTAACGAGAAGATATATATAGAGATATATATATATATATGTATGTACATATATATGTTCTTATTACCAAAGTGTTTCTATTTATTCTACTTAATATTTCTTTTGCATTGTATAGGTTTCTAAATCTATTCTCAAATGTTTTTTACCTGTCTCAATGTCACCTTAAATTCAAATGTCAATGTATTTGTCCAGGCCTACTTGCAGAACCAGCCAGCTGAGAAATGGAGCATGAATTCATTAGCAAGTCATACCTACCAGAACTGACCTTACAACCTGCATGAATCAAAAGCAAAGACTTAGCTGGGCTCACTCCTTCTGTGAAAAAACAGAGGCTAACCAGCACAGCCAGAGAGAGCAAGATTTGCAAAGCACAAAATGTTGTTATCAATCCTGTAACATCAAATCAAAAACAATGGAAAGAAAAAAATATAGAAATAAGTCTCTGAGACTATTCCAGTGAATTTAAGCTTACTAGCTTAAAAAAAATACAGGCACAGGTAGCCTTTATCAGTGTGGAACTGTAGAGTCACATAACGACAACCTACGCATTTTCACTCTAGGGAAATAAACATTTACAGCATGAAAAAAATTGCTGTAGTGACCCAGGGGAGCTACCAATGTTTCTTGGATGAGGACAACTAACCAAAACAATATAATTAATTTTGCCACAGGTTTTGAATGATCTAGAAACCAGAATACACAGTTTGCCTTAGTAGACTTAAGTACTGCAACAGAAGAAAATTTCAGGAAAACCCCACAGCAGCAATGACTGCAAATGAGAAGCCAAGACACCTGCAGGAACAGGTTTGCATGGATCTTAACACCACTGAATTTCTCTTAGGTGGGTTCAGCAGGGACTAGCCTAGACAGTCCCCTGTTGGCACCTCTGTCATCACCAGAATTGTGGAGAGCCAGCTACAACTGTAATCACCTGCATGCAGTGCCTTTCCTACCTGGAAGGGTCTCCTGATGTACACATCTGCATCAAAAGAGGCTTTGCCCTAATTTAATTTTAGCTCCATACTACAGATAAGTAGAGGTCTATGGCTTAGCCCTGCATATACAACAGGACACTTGTGCAACTAGTCTCCAACAACCATCCCTACTGAATCTTGATTCCCACACAGCTGTGCTTACAATGATTTTAGAGATGAGCACCTTTGTGAGCCACTCACCCTCAGAAGTAGTGAAGGAGGAGAAGCACCCATGGCTGCCCACAGCAAAAAGACCCACAGCATTCAGACAGGTGGAACTCCAAATCAGTGCCATAGTGGCTGAGGCATGCACACATCCTAGCTGGTTATCATGGTAGTGGCTTAGGCATATAACTGTGCCAGGGAGTTGTTGCCTGCTGCTGCCCTGTGCCAGTGGAGGACGAGGCTGTGATGGATTCATGCGCCCTATGCTAGCCAGCCAGCACACAGCAGAGCTACAGCAGCAAAGCACCACTTGCACAGAGCCCGTGCCTTTGTCTGGAGCACTTTTTTCCTCCTTTTTAACTAGATGACAGGGACCAATTAAACTAATGAGCCTCACAAAGTATTTCCCCTGACTAACAACAGCCTGTATTAATGTTTGCAGAAGTGCAGCATTTGGGCCATAAGCTTTCTTGTTAGATGTTAACGCTTTGCAAGATGCTTAAACACCCTATGAAATTCTCCATCTCTTAGACTGGTACCTTTGTCAGGTGTAACAGCCCCTCTCCTCTTTCCCACAGCTGACTGTATGCCAGCACCCTGTAGATGTGGGCACCCAAGCAGCACAGCTGCCCCTGCCCAAGACCCAGTTTCTCATAGAAAAGCCATAGAGGACTGTATGAATCCCAGCCAGGCAATTTCTCTTCTGTGAATAGAGCCCAATTTTGTAATTGTGTCATCTAGTGTTTTTGTTTGTGGAGTGGGTTGTTTTTTGATGTGGAAAGATTAAGTTAAAAATATAATCCCTTTCTGTTTAATCTCCCTCAACCTGCTAAATCAGTTTTGGAAAGAAAGATGCAGGTTTAATCTTTCAAGATACTTTGTTTTTATAACAGTTGTAATAAATTATAATGAAGAAAGTTTCTCTGTTGAACTTGACAAGCCTCTGCTTACAAGGGGAAAAAAAGGTAACTATTGACTTTGGCTTGGATTCTTTCAGCTTGCTCTAATTACCAGTCTTATTATATTCCTGTAAAATGCCAGACTTTCAAATGTGTTGTAAATGCAAACAGTGAAGAGAAATTAAACATGGAGATAACACCAGAAAAGAAAAGAGTTTATTAACTTTTTCAATTCCCATTTCATTGCTCCATCAAGCATATGCCGTTATTGCAAAGGATACAGGCCCTGGAATTTAGATCCAGATCTGAATCTGTTTGCATTCCAAGTCAGGGCTGGGCCTTTCCAGAACTGTAGCTGCTCCCCAGAGCCATTGCTGAAGCTCAAACTAAGGTACTATTGCACATTCTGGACTCAATTTTTTGTAACTCGTGGGCAATTATTTTTCAATTTTTTTTGTCCAGTTTTAAACCCTTGGAGCAATAAGTGATCATCACTGCAGTTGCAAGACTGTAACAGATTGGCTACCTCAGGCTCTCCATGTAGACCTGTGCTGTAACTTCCCTATGTATGACATGGGTCTCTACATCACTATTACAATTTGCTTTGGTGAGCATTGCTGTCAGGGAAAACTTCCTGGGCATTTTGGTGGGAAGTTAGTACAACCATGATCGAAGGGTCCCCCTTGGTCCTTGTTTGAGGACCACATGAGAACCAGGATGGACAAACAAGCAGAGCTCTGCATTTATGTGATAGGAAAGCACAGAGCAGTTTCACAATAGACAGAATTTTATGCAAGAAAACCAAGTTAAAGAGAAAAGAGGCAAGAGCTCAGCATACCCTCGGATACGGGCATGGCTGCAAACTTCCAAAAGGGCTAAGATCAGACTTAATCTGATCCACTTACCAGGTGGAATAAGGCAGGACTTTTGCTCTTTTGATGAGGCTTGTAACTCATGCAGTTAATAGACTAGAACCAAGACACTTCAGAGGAGGAGCTTCCAAATCTAGAAGAAAACAGTTGACTTAAATCAGGTTTTGGACTTCAAGGATGCAAAAGCAATAAGAACAAGGCACTTTAGCAAATTTAAGATCTGTACTAATCACTTCAGCTTTTCATCTTACCTTAAGGTGCATAAATCTGTTAATCATTGTCCTTTCCTTGTTTCACTGCTGCTCAGCTTTAGACAGAGACTTCTAAGCACTTTAAGAGATTGCTGCTGGTAAAACTTACACTGTAATATTCGCCAGCCCTCCTCCACCTTGCAAAGAAAGGGAGTTAGGACTTACATAGAAAGTTCTCAGGTCTTAACCAAATAGATAATTTGGAAGTCAATAAAAACATCTAAACCAGAGAACTGGAGTCCTGGGAAGCCAGATGTATTTCACGTCTGAAATGACACGTCAACATCACAGCAAAACTTTGCATTTACATATCACTTCATCTCTAAACACAGAAGAACATATGAAATTATTTAACTTCATGGTATTTGCATCAGGTAATCTGTTGTAGGGGTGAAGATATATACCAAGATCCTGGACCTGCAAGGAGTTACCCAGATGACATTATCCTGACACCAATGGCAAGCATGTCTGCCACTTGGCAAGACAATGCCCTGACGGATAATGCCAAAGACACAGAGAACAGTGATCAGAATACAAATTTTAATTCCAGAAAGCGGCTTCATTCAGGACATGTCCTTTAATCTGAGCATTTGCTTTTCTGTTCCAGAAACAGGACACAGGGCTCCTGACAACTAGTCACTTGCTCAAAACATTATTCTTGTAATTAAATGTAATGTTAAAAACTTGAAGGCAATAGTTCCTTCAGCTCATTCTAGAGAGCGATTTTATCTTGCATTTTGCTATTACTATTGAAGTCAGTGAGAGTTTTACCATTAATTTCAGTATGATAAGGATCAAGCTCTTAATGCACACACTAACTTTTAATTGACTAAGGTAAAAGAATTAGGCTATTGTTTGCTTTTCACTCACCTGAGGTTTTTGCAAAACAATACCTTTCATTTTACTTCAGTGACTGCCAGCTGTTCTGAAGAGTCTGTGCTTTTCCCTCTAAAAGCTAAATATAATGTCAATTACAAAAAATCTCCAAAGACATTTCCCACGTTTGAGACTTCTTTTAACAGACAGTCAGTAACAGCTTCAAGTTGCTCACAACACTCTGAAACCAGCTACAGGCAATGATTGCTTTTATTGAAGAAAATAAAATGACCACAATTATATTACACTGCACTCTCTTATACTTGGAACTTGAATTGGAGCTGTGCTGAAAGGAACAGATAGTGCACAGATGCTGATTTAATATACACAAATATTTGAAATTAAAACCCACAAATTACACCCATCATCTTTACTTACACAAGGAACTACTGGTCACTTAATAACTTTTAATGATCATGCCAAGGGAAGACAACGACACGGCAAACACTATATCATTGCTGTAGTCCTGTCCCAAATCCCAATTTAGGTAAACTACTCCACAAAGATTTCCCCCTGTGTTTCAATATGACATGCTACTTTCCTCAATTCAGCTTATGTGCTGTTGATAAGCATTATTGAATACTTTGAGATCCTATCCTCATATCATCATAGCAGGTGAGGTCCTCCTTACTGTAAAATAACACCACACTGCTGCTGTCTAGGTAGCTACACTCAGTAGCTCCAGGCTGAAAATTTGACTCACTGGATTTAGACATATAAGAGGGTAAATTGGTGTAATGTACTAGCAATGAGAGCAAACAAATGACAAAAAACCCAAACCATGCTCTCATAGTCACTCTTGCTGAAACTCACTACAAAGAAGATGCATTCCTGGTGTTTTTAGGAAGGTAAGCATTAAGATCCTGATTGCAATGCCACTGTTTGGGGTTTGATCACTAGTCACACTAAAAATCACAGCTTTAGTAGGCACTTGGTGGAGAAAGCTTTTTCAAACAAAATTTATACATATATATATTTGAGTTGTCATCCTCAGAGCTCACTAGCACATGAACTCCCTGAAAGATGGATCAATTTTGAAGCAAGCTTACACAAGACCCAGCAACTCTGCAGGGCATGGAACACTTTCTGCATGACCCAAGGGAATGCTAAAGGCGCCAATCATCCTGCAGGCATTTTCTGTATTAGAGCATAATGAAATGGTATACAGGAGGCTTTACTTCAAGCAAATCACTATCCCACAATTTAGTCTAAACCTTTCCTCAACCTGTGTATCTCTGCACACACACACACACACACACACACACACACACACACACAAACTTGTAAGCACTTGTCAGCACACTGAGGCACAGATCTACAGTGTTTATCTTTTTGTACTGCAGAACATTTTATAGCATACCAGGCCTGTCTTTTCTGGTCATATTCCCTCCCCGCTTAACTCAGCTCTTTCAAAGGCAAATTTCTTACAAAATTTGCATTTCCTAGCACATTTCTATATTAAAAACAACAAAAAAAATCCCCCACAAATGAACCCCAAAGCCCCAGAAAAACAAAACCCCAAACACACAAAACAAAAGCAAACAAACCCCCATTTGTGTATAAACAGTTGATTGAAACTGAGGTAGGAGAGACCTGAGAGAAACAAACAAATCCCCTCCATTTCAGAATAAAATGCAAAGAAGCCTACATATTAAGAGAGGACTCTCCGCTGTTTTCTGATACAGTTGCCTAATATCTTGCCTTTCCTAGTCCTCCTCTATATTGTCAGTCTTTCTGTCAATGGGGATAAAGAGGCAACAAGCAGAAAAAGCCTTCTCATCTACTTTAGAAATTTGTGCCAGGGAGAAAGGATTGATTAATTTTCAAAGGTGCTTGGCTCTCTCTACTGGTCACTGAGGGAGATGAGATAATTTGCTTTGATGAGACAGTCAAGTTTTACCAAGTTTCTAAGGGAAGACCCACCCCTGAAAGATTTAATAAAAGGGTCACTGTTTAGATGAGCCTAAGTTTCTTCAAAAAGGTGATGGATAGACATATTACATGCAACTGCACACAGTCAGCACCACCTCTCATCTCTGCTTTGTCCCTTTGTGCTTCTGCTTGAGAAGGGAAGTCCAGTAAGATTTCTTTGTCGAGATAATGTTTCAGTATCTTGGCCATGAGGCTGGGTGCTTCAGAAGATCAGAATGTTAAAAAGAGCCTGTAGGCATTGTTTCATGAAGAAAGGATGCAGAAAGGAACAATTCCCTCCTCAATACATGTTTGTACCTTAAAATAAGACTCGTAGGAAGACCTTGCCTGCATAATTGATAGACTGAGCTATCAAAGGTAAAAATTGCATTCCTGGCTCCCTTTCAACACTTTTTTGAGGGGGGCAAGATAGGAAGCCTTCAGAATCCATTGGCTGTGAAACTCCAATGAAGTAATTTTTTTTTATTATTGAATTTCCTTTATAACTTACTGGTTTGGGATATATACAACTAGCCACTGTTTAGTACCAAACAGTATGTGAGGTCAACAAGGAAGAAATGGCTTGTTTAATGCTGTTTTCTTTGATTTCCTGCAGAATCCCTCAAATCTCCCTCTTCAAAGGTATCATTTGCTATTGATCTCTGCTGCAGCAGAAAGCCTATCCTAACACACTTGCTCAAAAAAAGCTGAAAATTAGAGCAGGGTGGTAAACAGGAATCTCCTTTTGAAAATCAGGCTGAGATTTTGCCATTCAGACTTGGTCTTTACCCAGTAAAAGTAAGAGAGGAGAAATCCCACCAGCCAATGTTTATAACCTGCACCTGAAATGCACAAAAGCCAACCTGAAGTCTCTAGCTGGCCTACCTACAGCAGCTTTCTGAACATGTCTGTTGCATACTTTTGCTTGGAAAACTCCAACTCCCATTGAATCTGTTATGGATTCAAACACTCTCAATGCCTCCCATTACATCTTTTCAACTTCCTATAAAAAAAAAAACTACTTCTTGGTCAGACACAGCACTTGGATTTGGTCTTTCATCTCCCAAATCACAGGTAAGAGGCTGAATGACCTGGCTGTGTTTAGTGCAAACTCCAGAAGAGATTAAGAGAAAGGCTGACTACAGATTGCTGGATTAAGGCACTATTTGGTCTCAGGAAGATCCAGGTTAAAAAAAAAGCCTTTTGTTTTAGTATTTTAATGCCAGTTTATTACATTTCAGAACCTAAACACTGGAGTCCTGATAATATTGGAGTGAGTCCATATCTCCATCTAAGCATGTAGGATCCCACTGAAAAATGTCCTGTTATGTTTTTCAATTCTGGTTCAAAGCTTGAAGAGAACATGATATTAAAATTTTGTGAGCCATCTTAGTGTAGTTTTGAGTATCCTCTTCTGGCAAATAGCATATTTATATATGCTGCATAGAGCAATATATTGCAAGCTTATTAGCAAATGGCAAAAATTCCATCAGTCCCAAGATTTACAGATAAGACACTCTTCTGTGTCCAGCCTTAAGCAAGGGGTTTGAGGGAACCAAGACATTATGAAAGGAGCTATGCAGTTTATCCAGATGTCCCTAGACAAAAAGAGAAGAGCAGCAATTATCATCTGCTGTTGCAGTTTGTTTTGGGAGGAATTTCTTGAGATGTAGTGGGCTGAAGACAGACAAGGACAGACAAAAATTCCCATAGTAACTTCAAATCCTGACAAAGTGCCTTGGGGAACTTTTGTACCTTGATGAGCAGCATGAATTTTAGAAGGTTTTGTGTTCGTTGTTTGTCTTGTTCAAGATCTCTTTGGACTCTGGTGGCTGTGGTTTTATTAAAAACTACCTTATTTTTGTGATGGCTCCTGAGCTGATGGCCTCGGGTTGAATGCATGCCTTTACAAGTGGCTTGAAATCACTCACTGTCACACTGACTCCTCTGTTTCATTTTCTGCTTACTGAGCACAGAGAGGAGATGGATGCTTTCACTGGGTCTGTCACCTGCAAAGCCTTGGAGGGAGGGCCCAGACATAAACATGGTGATTTTTCTTTCTGTCCTACTGATCCCAGTGGAAGTCAACATTTTCCATTCCCCCTAGAATATCCTGTGGTTAAAGGAAAGGGATCATCTCACCTATCTTTTTGCACATGAACAGAACATACATACTTTTTCAGTAAAGCTACAATACAGGGAAGGCTCTTTCACTTGAAGTGAGGCACGTTGTGCCATTTCCATGTCACTCCAGTGTTTGCCCCCACATTGTGCTTCCAGAAGAGTTCATATCTATCCCTCTGACAGTGGGAACAGAGCCTCACTCAATGCTACCTTTGCTGTTCCTCAATTTATCTCACATTTTTCTTTAGTTCCTATTATTTTCCTTTGAATCTGCATGATGCTGGTGATAAAAGCTGGCTCCCCTTTTCTTCCTCTGCATGACATCCTATCAGGGAATGACCCTAGGGGTGTACAGCTCACAGAGTGCGCACCCATCGGGTGGCTCTATGAAACCAAGAAAAGCCAAGCAACTTCTTTAGTAGACTTTTATCTGAGGGTTGTTAAGTTCTAAAACAAACAGAGACTAGCAGCTTTGATTTTCTCTGGGTATGTGGAGTTAAAGATCTGAAACTCTACAAAGAAAATATAAGTGGGAGAGCCCTTCAAAGACGGAAAGAAATGCGAGAACAAAGATGATTTCTCTTAGAAATGTCAAGAGAATAACCTGTTGCTCTGGATAAGACCAAGTTGGAAAAGAGCTGCTCTTTACTCTGACATGCTCCTTACCAAAAAGTGCTGAATCCATGGTACCAGGGGTGGCACTACCTTATGTTGTGCCCTCACTGCCGAGTGGTGAAGTAAAAACTCTTTTTGAGTTTTTTAAGTATAAAGTGCAGTCAGAGGGGCAACTTTTCCCCAGGGTTAGGACTGCCTTTTCCCATGTATTCCAATCCACAGAAATTCTAGACGTTTCCTTAATAAAAATTCCTCTTTCTGAATATTTTTTCTTAATTTCTTGTTTTACAAAAATTGCATGGATCACAAGATCTTAAGTCCAGGATTAGTTGAATTCTGTCTGACCAAAAAAACTCCAGACCCTTCACTTCTGACCTTAACAAAAAAGAAGGCAGCTTATTTTCTAACTTGTTCTTTATCTTCTTCTATATACCATCTCCTTCTGGGGTGGCTGTTACTGATTGTGATGCAGGGTTTGTTAATTTAGGGATTTCTTTTTGGTGATGTATTTTTTTATGAAGATTAAGATAAAAGCCAATAAATACTTCCACACTAATCATCAGGTACCTTCCCAATCTCTCCCCACCTGAGTCACAATTTAGAAGCAAAAACTTAAAAATCTTATGTCCACTCATATGATCTCTGTGTCCCCTAGATATATTAGCACTGTTTTAAAGCAGGTCTTAGTCACACCAACTGCATAACTGATCATCTCTTACAGCAAAGGTTTTGACCTTTTTTCATAAAAGAAAGTGTTCCTCTTCCAGTTTTCCTAGAAAAAACCTCATCACATTTAAATTATAAATTAAGCAATTGGATAATATCTCGCAATTTTTTTCTTTAGTAAAGGAAAATCTCTCTCAAAACTAGTCATCAGGGACCAGTGGAAATGTTCATATTTTCAGACTGAAAAAGGCAGCTTTGCTGAAGTTCTGGAAAATTTGAGAGAAGAGCAGCAATTGGTATGAAGACAGAGGAATGAGAATCATAGAATCACAGAATCATTTAGGTTGGAAAGGCCTTTAAGATCATCAAGTCCAACCATAAACCCAACACTGTCATGTCCACCACTAAACTACGTCCCTAAATACCATATCTACACACCTTTTAAATACCTTCAGGGATAGTGACTCAGCCACTTTCCCCACTTCAACCTTTTTCAATGCCTAACAACCCTTTTGGCGAAGAAGTTTTTTTTCTAATATCCTATTTAAACCTCCCCATGAACAGCTTTAGGCCCTTTCCTCTCATCCTGTTACTTGGTACTTGGGAGAAGAGACTGATCCCTACCTGGCTACAACCTTTCAGACAGTTGTAGAAAGTGACAAGTTCCCCCTCGAGTCTCATTTTCTCCAGGCTAAACAATCCCAGCTTCCTCAGCTGCTCCTCATCAGAGTTGTGCTCCAGACCCTTCACAGTTGCCATTCTCTGGACTTGCTCCAGTACTTCAATGTCCTTCTTGTTTTGAGGAGCCCAGAACTGAAGACAGGGCTCAAGAGGTGGCATCACCAATGCCAAGTACAGAGGGACAATCATTGCCCTACACCTGCTGGCCACAGTGCAGAAGCCAAAAATTATATTCATTGCAACTACAAAGTGGGAAAAAAGATAGAATAGAGTGAAAAGTTGTTGCAGGAGATACCTCTTGGGGCACATCATATGTAGAACAAGAGAATGGTCAAGATGAAGTCATGACCATTTAGAAATCAAACTCAGCATACAGGTACTTTAAATAGTTTCAATATTTTGGCTTGTTTGCAGTCACCTGTTACCTGCTTGTTTCTGCTACAAGAAAAAAAAATCTCCTGCTTCAGTTCCTACCCTAGCTCTACTGCACCTGTGGAAGAGCAACTATAGTCTCTTGAATTTCCTATTTTCGTTTTGCCTCTGATTCATGAGTTCTTTTACTCAGAGTTTGCATTAAAAGGCAGAAGATGCTGAGTTGTTCTTCTGATTTGATGTTTATTAATTATTATCTGTGGCATAGCTGCCCAGAGTGTGCCTTCTAAGTTAACAAGGTGGAAATGGCCCCGAGTTCTAACTTCCAAGGACTTTTAAAGTCCAATCTATCCAATTATGGAATGCCAACTAATTTATTTTTACTTATAATCCAGTAACTAATCATTTATGATCCACACTGTGGTTTTTTTTTAACCAACACCCAGATTTGTGAAGAAGGAGGAAAGAAGAACTAATCCACACCCAAAATCCTCCATATTGTTACTATATCCCATAAAACTAATTTTTCTACATCTCTCCATATTCCATCCAGTGATATAACAAATTTCTTTTTAATCACACAGCAATAATCTCAGTGCTACTGCATAATTTGGTAAGGTTTTCCCAAGGTCTCAGGTCAAATGCAGTGTGCTTTTGAGGATCATTGCCTGTCAGCACTGAAAGACTGAAATTCTCTGAACCTAGGATTCCAACAGTCTCTCTTTCTCCATGCATCATTGACAAAGTTGTCAGCTGAGTCCCCAGCTGAAGATTCTTTATAGGTGATTAAGTTATAAAGTGAGAAGCAGAAGGGAACACAGCTTGACCTGCAGAACCCAGGTTATTGGGTTCCCAGGTTATATGAATTCCTATTTGGAAAAATAATCCTTTTATTGATAATCTGAGCAAAACTGATAATGAGATAATTAAAAAAACAAATGGGAAACCCCTGCAGTCAACCATAAGGGGTTTCATCTGACTCCACCAAATATGCAGTAAGGAGCAAAGAGATAAAGGGAGGATTCAGTGGAATCAAATCCAATGTGATTGTACAGCAGGTATGTACTTCCTATATGGCAGAATATTTCAGAAAACTGTGGAAAATGATCAATTATTAGTGTCCAGTTGGTATGAGAAAAACAAAGATTGGACACAGATAAGATATTCTGCCTTGGTGCTTGCCTCAAAAGTTAGCCCTTCTCTGGACACACTAGAGAAGCAAAATATCCTTCATGTAGTGAAGCACCCAAAACTAGACTCAATACAGGAGGTGCAGCCTCACCAGCACTGAAAATTCTATTTTCAGAGATTTGTAGTCATTATGGACAAATTGTTTCCCAATATATAAAATACTATAAATCCTGAATAATGACTTGCATTGTCTAAGAAAAAGTATTCAGGAAGCACACACTCTAAGATGCATCAGAAATCCTAAGTGATTTCTGGTGTGTCTACATTAGCATTTTCATTTGTTTAGAAAAACTTAGTATGTTTTGTTTCCCACTGCAGAGCTGTCCTGGCTCTGAATCCCCTGCGGAGGAAACTAAATCAACAGACGTGCCCCAGGAGCTCAACGCGTGTGCTCCAGCTGCTGATCAGCATTCGGTTCATGGGAACAGACTAGAGATAACACAAAATGGTCTTCCCTCCTTGCTACACCTCTGAAAATGTGGGTTGTGCAGAGGTCACAGCACCAATTGTTCATCTTTCTGAACCTGCTTTTATTGGGTCAAAATACTTAATATTGGCACAATTGCTGTGCTCCCCACTGAGCCTATGGGCATATCTAGAAAGTAAACTTAAGGAGGACTGTAGCATGTCTTGAGGAACACTGAGGGAGCTGTCATCAAGGATGGGTCTTGTACATGTGACATACTACTAGTACATAAGCAGCAACTCTCTTCCAAAGGTTTTAGATAACAGCCAGGATGGTAACAAAGCCCTTTTTCCTTACTACTCTTCAGTTGAGATATCTTTAGTGCAGGTAGCTGGGTGTGCAGTGGCTGTGACAGCTGCAGGTTGAGCGCTGAGGGGTGGGACCCCAAGGTGAGAGAACTGTTGCCAACCCTGTGCAGAACAAAGGACGCCGGGACCTGTGGCAAAGCCAGATGACTCAGAGACACAGCAGGAGCCAGGGACTCAGCTGGAAGATCCCTGTGAGCATAGACCGTGAGGGCAAAAAGCCCAGTTTCTCCTTTTTTGGGGGGTCCCTCCCCAGAGGCACCAGCTTGAGGTCTCATTCTGTTGCTGCACCATGATAAAATGAAAGGAACTGGGAGTATGAGACTCTGTTATGTGAAATCTGGGGTTGAGCCAGTAAGGAAACCTGGCCTGATTGTGTGAAAGTAAGGTTTGTAGGGAAACAAGTGGGGCATCCATTGGCTTACTGGAGCCACCTGCTGAGAAGTGGCTTCAAACCCAGCAGTTAAAGTCACTGGTGGTGTGACTGCCAGAGTGCATCCTAAATGGTCAGACGGGGAAGTTTCTTTAACAGTTCTTATCAAGGATGCTGTTAAAAGCCACAAATATGCCTTAATTTGCAGAATAAACATGCCAAGAGCATTTATACCCACAATTTGTTCCTTATGCCTGCTCCGCATATTTTCCAGCCTTCCTTAGACTAATCAGAGGTAAATTCCTTGCTGCTTTAATGTCATTTTCTTACTGCAAGTGTAGGTTCAAGTCAGAGTTTTGTGTTTTAAGCTGAATGTTTGGGAAAATGGACATTATGTTCATAGTTTTCTGTGTTTTGGGTAAGTCACACAAATTCTATGCATCCTTTTATCAGCTCTTTAAAATAAAGGCAATTTTTCTTCTAAACCTCTGTAAAGTAACCAAAAACTACCACAGCAATACTAAAGCAGAACAGTATCCCAAAGACTTGAGGTTTCTCCATGAAAAGTTAACAGATTTTTCATCTTCCTTGTTCTGTCCAAAAACTGCTTCAAGAAAATGACTATTTTCAATACTGAAAGCTTTGCCCTGGCTGAAAGACAAAAGCACAAAATTGTGCCAAAATGAAAAATATTTCAGGTGCTAATAAAATAACTTTTTGATTTTCCTATGAATATTATGGAGAATTTTTCCCATTTTTTTCCATTTTCCATTTAATCCAGCCAGTTTGCCCATTTCTCTGTCAGTACAGACACACACAAGATCAATTCAAATCTGTACAGGATCTTTCTACCCACTGTGTTTAATTTTTCTGTCCAAAGTAATAATTTAAGTAAATAAATAAAGCCCTTCTTCCTTCATCTATGTTCCAAGTTACAATTGCTTTCATTAAAAACAGCAAAGGTTTTTCTGGGTAGCTTGCGCCTTTAAACTTAGAAATTAATTACAGGTAGTCAGTCCTGCTGTCAAGCCACTCTGTTTCCCCAGCTGAAGCCCAAATAACACAAAATCCAGTTAAAGGCCATTATGAAGCTGTGTTTTGAACTCCTCATTGGTGAATGTTGTTTATCTTTTTCAGATTTAACCAAGTCCTTTATAATTTTGAATGCTTCTCTAAGTCACCTTGAAATCTTCCCTTTTGCAGAGAAAAATCCATCAGCATTTGCTTTTCTTCTCTTCATTTCTCCTGGACAAATATTACTCATTTATCTCAAACTACCTTTTTCCAACAAGTCTCACAAAAAGTCACTCAAAGGTATAGCCCAGATGTTCCACAACAAAATCTTTGTCCAAAGATTTTTTACTTCCTTCTCAAATTCTGAACTTTCCCAGAGCTATTTTGGGGGCTGGGATTCTGTGCTGTTGTAGGGATGTGTAAATATATATATATGTATATATATTAATTGTGTCATAAATTTTTAAGTAGGTTCTTGAATGAACTCACTGGAGATTTCTCCCAGAGACTGGCCCTAAGCATTGTCATTCATTACATTTTCACTGCCATAACCTGCTAGAAACCTTCCAAGTTAGTTAAGACTTAGCTTAAGGCTCCTTTCACCCATGGCTGTCTCTAAACAAATTATGCATTTTGAATTGCAAGGTGTTCCCTCCCTACAGCCATGAAAATTTTTTCTAATACTATAACTGCAACTGGTGCTAGGAAGATACTCCATAATTGTTGCCTGTGATCTCCATTTGTAGACAGTGAGCAAATGACACTTTCAGACAGTAAAAGTCTGACATATATTCAGAAACTTCCAAAAATTTCTGTTGGGAGTTTTGCTAATTTCCACTCGCCCTCTTCTCACAGAGGGGCAATTTGTGTGCCATAAACATAGTCATCACTGCTCAGTGGAGCTGAAACTCTGAGTGGAAGCAGGAGCCTCTTGCACCTGTATTTTTCCTGTTTGATTCCTACAGGGGAAGCATGTGAACATTGCTATGGTTGCATGCGGACACACACATGTACACACACACCATACTACAACTACCATTTTAAAAAGTAGCATATGGATACTGACTGCAACAGCCTTCTGTGTATAGTGCAGAGAATTGTGTCACTTCTAACATCACTGTGTGGCAAGGATGCCTCATTCTGAATGACCACCACCATATATGCACATACAAAACAAACTGGGTATAATTATAAATGGCTATGTACAATTAAGAAGACTACTTTGACCTCATGTTAATCCACTTCAGGAGTCTGGAGTTATATCACTAACATTTTACAGTTAAGAAACACAGGCAAGCCTTAGCAGATGGTACAAAGCTTTGCTGGCATCTCATTTAGAAGCATGAAACACTCTTTCCTGTAGTTTGCCAAAGAGGCTGGATAGGCCCTTAAAATAGGTAGCAGTAATGCAGACTGGGGCTGTGTCAGGGTAGCTTGGTTTCTGTGCTCACTCGGATGTGTCACCTCTCTAGGGATCTCTACAAACTGCCACCCCATGCCTGTGGAGACAGTGGTGCCCACCACTACAGCTGGAGGGGAGGTCTTTATACACTGCCCCACAATCACACATACCCAAGCTGCAAGCTAAGAATAGCTCGTGTCGCTCATGACTTGCTGAGCTCTTTACAGAACATTGTCTTAGAAGGAGCCATTAATCTTCACATAATTTCCGTATTAGAAATGGGAACCTACTCTGAAAAAGCTGGCCATACAATTTTTCATCATATAGCTCTCTTCAGTCCCTTCCATTGAAACATAACTGGTTCTTAGCACTTTATTTTTTCCTTCTTTTTGGCTTCTTTAGTGGAGGCACTCCCTTTAACCATGTTAAAAGATTTTCATATTCTTTAAAGTTGAAAAGAAAAAAAACAACAAACTCTCTAGTGCTTCTTTTCTCTGATACTGTCTTTCAAGGAGATAATATCATCTTCCTAGTTGCTTGTTCAGATAGCTGTCCATTATTATATGTCCAAAATGACTTGTGATTTTGTAGTTTGCAATTTAAAAAAATGGCAGAAGGAAGCAATCCTTTAAATAGCTACAGAAATGTGTTCCCCTCTTTAGAGCTCTCATAGTTATTATCATGAGCAATGTCCAAGTTATTAAACCCTATCTGAGATCAAAGCTCTCACCTTACAAGCTTCTTTTTATCTCTGAAGACCTTTCTGATATACATGTCCTAAGTGCTCTGGGGAGATATAGAGGAGTCTCAGCATAGCCTGACTGCATTAATTATTTTGAATTTCCACCAACCTGTCTACAATGGGGAGAGAGCTAAATTTTATATCTCCTTTCACCTTGCAAATATCATGATGTATTAGGAGAGCAAAGGAGGATTTAGTTTTAGAGCACAGTTGCTGCGCAAGTTATCTTAAAAGTTCTTTGCAATAAGAAGTTGAATGGGGATGACCCAGAATCCATGGCAGCAGATGATTTAGAAATTCAGAAATTCTCCAGCTGGTGTCTGGTAGCAATGGCTGTATGAGATTCCCAGACCCTGGACCTAAGGTTTTTAGAAGCAATATTTACCATAATATTTTTCCAATATTCTTTTCACAGGGTTTTTAACATCCAGTGTGTGGTGTACAAAAGACACTCAGAAATGAAGTCAATTTAACTACACATTGAGAGGATGCAATCTTTACCTGAGCAGTACTCATTACCTGTGTTTTTTGGTATTACCACCTGACAGCGAATCTGAGTCCTAGGATAAAAAATGAAGCCATGAATTTTTTCGTCAGGAAGAAAGACAATATTGGTAACTCACATAACCATTTAGACCATGCTTACATTCTTCTCCTTCTACATTCTCAGTTCATCAAGTCGTTTTTCAGACCTGTATAAATCAGTAGATTTAAAGATGATTTTGAACTGGGTTCTGAGCAACCTGGTCTAGTGGAAGGTGTCCCTGCCCATGACAGGGGAATTGGAACTAAATGATCATTAAGGTCCCTTCCAACACAAATCATAGATTCTATGATTCTATGATTAAAGCAGGACATGGCACAGCATCTAACCATGTCTGCCATTCCAGTCATAACAACCTTATCTTTGAAAACAGATCCTCAACAGCAACTAGATCATGAGCACAGCTACCACAGTTTCATGTAACAATACAGTTTTGCTTTTCACTATTAACTTCTCATTGGTTTACCTTCTAAAAATTTCCTACAATGCTAACCATTGAATACGTTACCAATACCTCTAAATTACCTCTAAAGTACTAATTTTTTTTCCCTCTTAGATATCTATACACTGAATTAAAATCACAATGGGACATGTATGTCTTTGCTTCTACTTGCTGAGATTTAAGTTGCCTCTCTCATCTGTTGATAGATGCATGTACCATAATGCAAGCAGGATATTAAAAAGGTAATTCTTTTTCTTTCCCCTCTTTGAATAGCTTACGTTTTTTTTTAAGGATCAACTAACTCAAGTAGCTCTTCTGTATTCCTTTATTATCTTGCAGCATGCTTTTTTAAGCATGACATGGCAACACAATTTAAAAATGAACTTGATCTTAAAGGTCTTTTCCAATTTCAATAAGCCTACGATTCTAAGAATAGCCATGATGAATCTGTTCTTTAAAAAAGACTAATCCACCATTTAGTCTGATTTCCCCTTTCTGGTTATAGTTTTTCTGTTGTTGTTTTTTTTTTAAGTGGGCAAATGGCAAAATGATTTAGGAGATTTCTGGAAAAAACAATAATTCAAATAGCCAGAACTCAGACCATAACTATTAAAAATACTAGAAAGGTTAGGTCAATGTGCATATCCTGAAGTAAAGTGTATTTCAAGTGACTGTGTGCTATAGGGAGAATTCAGTTTCATTTGGGCACTGGTGGTATTTTCACTAAAGAGAGTACGTTAAAGAGAGTATGTTATGTACTGCCCTCCTCTTCCAGCAGGAGAATGTGAGATACAAAACTCGTGGTGGTCCATTATTACCACCCATGCTGAGCCACTAGTGTTACATCTGTGTATTGTGAGAGCTAAGTACCAGCAGTTCGACATGAGAGCACATAACATGCTAGGCTCATAGATGGGGCTATCCAAGATCATGGGCAATGCTGGACCAGCCTCTGTGGCAGTTTCCATTTACACCAACAACTCCCTGGTGTGAGAGTGCAATGGCTGCCCTAGACTTGATTTGAGATGAACAGGCCTTCATCAGCAAAGCATTTGACAGGATGAAGTTAAACACAGGAATAAATGAAGGAATCAAAGAACAGATAACAGTCACCCATGACCATGTCCAGTCAGGTATCAAATATTCTCAAGGATGGAGACAAATGCTCTGGGCAACCTGTTGTGATAGGACACTTTAGCAGGATCTCACCCCATATGTTTTCAAACATGAGCAAATAAATAGATAAAGAGTGGGAAGAATTTTCAAGCAGGTACATTCATTCTCTTCTCTGGGAAACTATCCTCATCCAGACTATAAAAGCCTCAGGCTTAATAGTTAGAGATTGTATGGAAATACCATCAGCAAATTTGTTCCAGGTCTACAGATCATTTGCAAAGAGTTTGTTCCACTGACTCCCCATTCACAGTTCTTAATTTGATGCTTTGGTACACAATTCAACCTCTTTCTTTCTGGATGGTTTGCGTAATTCTTCATCCCAGCACAAAATCTAAATAGGACATTTTACACTATGTGAAGTATTCTCCTGGTAAATGTTTGTGCATTTCCAGCTGATGTTTGCTTTACACAGCAATAGAAGACCCCAAGCACTCAAATAGTTGTGAAAGGCAGACACAAATGGCTTGCAATCAAAACCATTAGATCTGAATTCATATTCAAACACAAATAAATATTCACAGAAAAACTGATCCTAACCTTCACTGAGCACTCACTAATCAATTTTTGGGAGGTGTATTTGCTCATGGTCCTTCCTGATTAGTGCATGATTTTAAAAAAACACCTTGTTTTTCTTCCACTTCTGTTTCTTATAATTTGTGGCAGACAAGCTCACTAACAATAGCTGTAGGTTTGCCCGAGTTGCTCCTACCCCATTTCCCACTCAGAGACCTTAGATCTGCAGTTGCCTGAACTGTCAACACAAGAGGAAAGACAAACAAACAAACAAATACATGTGTGGGCCTCCATCCCTATGTAAAATTTACCTAAACTACTCAGTGATTAATTAGGTGATGAATGCTCTTACTCTGACATTAACAGAAGCTGCTAGATGAGCTGTGCAAACTTTAGCCTAGCTTTGGGTATCTATTTTTGACATATTTGGCCAAACTCTCCAAGAAGTGGGAGAAACAAGATGAACTAAAAAATGGATTGTGAGCAACTGCTGCATTATTTGCAACAAAAACAGTAGCAGCAAATTCACAACAGGCAGAAAGATTCCTCTGTATTTAAGGGCTTATGAAGAAAAAAGAGGCAGGACACTTCTTTCATTATTGTGCTTCTCAGAATAAAAGTTTCAGAGGGCATTTTTAGAAGACTTCTACAGAATTACATGACATTAGTGGCAACGTTGACTGAGATCATTTAGAGTTAACACAACAAAATGGGAACTGACACTTTTTATTTTCTGATTTCTTCCCATAAAGCATAATAACCACGTAGATCAACAGCACTTTCAGAGAAACAGCGAATAAACTGCATTTGATATTGGCTGCATATTCACAGACAATGTTGAAGCATTGTCCTGGACTCTCTAAATGTTTTGACAACACAACAGAACTGGAAGTATCTTTAGGTCAGCATGGCTTGTACAATTTTACATTTCCCTCTTTCTGGTCATCTTGCAAGTAAGTTGTTTTCTTTCATAGCTTATTGAAATCAATGAGATTTACACCTTCCTTTAGCTTAGGAACATCCCTAGAGTGAGCTTTCTCCTTGATATTTGGACACTTGTATTTCTGTTCTCAATACAAACTAGGAATTATAGACATGTCTGTACAGAGGAAACCATAGAGATAACTTGAATTTTGGAGAAATGCTGGATTCTGGAAGGTGATTGTATGTGGACCAGACAGCACAGCCCTTATTGAGAGAACGCAGGTGAAAAGGAGACACCATTTCACATTTCTGTTATTACCTGTAAAATCTACCTGTAGAATCTACATAGCCAAATTCAGCTGTTGAAATACTGAAGGTTTAATTGTAATTTGCAGCTCTGTCCTGGTGGGACTGATCCTTGCAGTAACTCAGTCCGTGCACAGATGGGACTTCTGTCTTGCATCAGCTGCTGCAAAAATACACTTACTTTCTGTAATAACCTTACCTTTTTCCTGAGTCCCCACAAGAGAGTGAAGAAATTGCATCTCAGGTACTGATCTTGCTATGTGAACAAGTCCTGAGTCTCCCATATTGCACACAAAGTTTCATGAACTTCACAGCCAGCTGGAGCTAAATTCCCTGGCTAGGTAACCCTGTTACTCTTCCTCACGGCAATGTGCTATACTTTGCTTCACATCCCTGCTGTGCCTGCAGCTGTTGGCAGCCCACATTGGTGACTCCTGATCTTAGGCAGCTTTGCCTTGCAAATTGAAAAGACCAATTACCTGTTCTTCTCTTATTTTGTTGGTTTTTTTCTTTTTCCAGTGAAATCTACTTCATCTTCTTAATTCATCATTAGAGAGCATATGAAAGCTGCTGTGCAAGGAAGACGGAAAGGGAAGGAAAGAAGCAATTAATACGTGGAAAAGGTAAAGGAGAAGGAGTTTTTTTAAACTTGTTTCAAAATACAAGGGGAAAAGGGCTGAAGCGAAAATGTAAATCCAAAGCACAGCAAAAGCCACATGGAAGTAGCCAAAGTATAACTTAATTCTGGAACTCACTGTTGCAGTAAGTCCACACCTGACTTTTAAAGATTAGTTATTTTGAATTTGAGAGCTTCTCTGTAGTGAATCACATTAGTTTCCATGCAAGTTCACACTGGGAAAAAAAATCAAAAAAACAGTAATGAATACGAGCTTTAAGACTTCCTACAAAGTTGATTTTTCAGGCACATTGTGTAGATCTATTTCAGATCCTTTACCATTCAGCAGACAGAGGAATTATGACCTTCTTTCTCATCAGTTTAGGTGATAGTATTGTGTGCTTATTTCACAATGCTAAAAATCCTAAGGGCATTTTTACTGAGTACAATAATACAGCAACATAGCCACAGTAACCAGTTTTTATACCACAGGAAAAAAAGCCACCTAAATTAATTTTATGGAAACAATACCAGGTATCAAACTTCATTAAACCAATCACACATTTGCATTATCATTTAAATTCACTTTAAGTTATGCAAATGTAATTTTTAAACCTTAATCTATATTGTTCTATTTTAATGTATTTATTTATTTAATCAGAGACATGGAGAAGACTTGTAGTTTAAAATTTCAGATGAGTAAATTTCTTTTTACTGGGTAAAAAAAACCTACAGTTATTTTTTTCCTTTCTGTCTCTGTCAATCACCTTCATATATTACTCTCTTTAAAACAGCAAATGATCATCCCTTGCTTTTAGAGTCAGAATAGAATTTTCTTTGTCTTGATCTCATCCAAGTTGCCTTTTGTGTGAATACATGGTAAGCAGGCTACACACTTCTCCATGGTACAAGAAGAGAGAAAAAACCTGAACTGGCATCATGATCAGTCTCCAAAATAGCTCCTTCTTCAGGTCCAGAGGGAGAAAACAGGCCAGAAAAACCTTCATTCCAGGTGTCTACAGTGTTTGCTTTTGTAGATGAATCTAAGGTGGCTTTTTAGGGGTTCGGTATTTAATTACTTTATGGACCACTATCTTTATTTGAAAGGAAAGATGAACCAGCTTTAAAAAAATATATATTTTTTTAGTAAGAATTCCCATGCTTTGTTAGAAATGCCATCCTGTGTGTTGAAGAGAATCAAACAAAATGTAAGGCAAAAAGCCTTCTTGGTAAGAGATTGGAAAATAGTTAAAATAAAGCAATGGAGAGGATGAGACCACTTTCATTCTTGTATTATTATTACTTTCCCCCCAGTTCCTTTAAATTTTTCAGGAAGAGACTGGAAATTTCCCATGGAAATAGAACTTAATCTATAAAGAACATTTCTTTATAGTATTTTACTGTATTTTGGGTCATGTCACTGACTTCTATGGCTCAACATTTATGATAAAAACAAAATCCAAAACTTTAACCAAGTCCAGACACCCAAAACTTCAATGTTCAGAGAGGCTACCTGATGGGATTCTTGTACCCTTGCTCTTTATTTATAAGAAGTGAGACACTGCAGACTTTGTACTCTATCTTGTATTATTCAAGCCACCAAAGATGACAGATGTTTTTTAAACTGCAGTTAGCAAGGCAGCATAGATTGATTTTTTTTTTTTATTATTGCTTTTGATGCACACAAATCCTTTAAGAAGAATTTTAGCAATTGTTCTATTATTGTATGTCCCCTCTCCCCTTCAGAGGAATTATTCATACTTTGTTGTCATAGCAATCCTGTCTCTCTGAAATGTTTAATAACTAGTCCTGACTCCCAACTAGACAATGAATCAAGGTGTAACAAAAGCTTTATTAACTAATGTGCTCGTGGCAGACATGTTGTTTATCTTCCATCTACACTTGCCTTGAGCAGTTGTCAGTCCAGTCCAGTGATATTAACGGTGACAGCAAAGATGCCTGTAAGGAATGTCCTTTACATAAGCTGGTTTCTTGGACAGCATCCATCTCCTTTGCAGAGTGATAAGCCTCTACTTTTCTGTTAGTCTGACTCGATCCAAAGCAGTGGTAGGCAGCCACTGGTCTCCGCAGAGGACCCCCTGCCGTGACAGAGGGGGATGTGGGATTTAGCAGACATTAAGAATCACACAAAGGGTCAAATCTTAAAAGGGAAAAGGGTCACAGTGGCATTTTCACTGTTTTAAGCCTGTATCTACAATACACACCTGTGCTGATTTACTCTTTAACAATGTCCCACAATGCAGACCAAGTAGATGTTGATCTAACTTGTCTATTTGCCCCAGCCATTACCATGATTGTCATGAGTGATATTTTGCATATTAGCACTCTGCTGGAGAGCTTCATAACCTTTCTATCTACCATACGCCTGAGGAGGAAAAATCTGAGTGCAAGAAAGTATTCAGAGAACATGCAGATCTGAACTTTTCTATAATTTTTACAACAGTGCCTTTGGGGAATATTACACAGACAGAATAAACATCCCTTTTAACTTTTAATTTTCCTAGCGGAAAGATGTCTGCTTCCTTAGCAATCATAGAATGGGTCAGGTTGGAAGGGACCACATCTGGGTCATCTGGTCCACCCTCCCTGCTCAAGCAGGATCATCCCAGAGCACACGGCACAAGATTGTGTCTGGGTGGTTCTTGAACATCTCTAGTGAGGGAGACTCCACACCCTCTCTGGACAATCTGTTCCAGAGTTCAGCTGCACAGTAAGGAAGTTCTTCCTCATAGGTGGAACTCTCTGGGCATCATTGCCTCTTGTCCTATTGCTTGGCACCAGCAAGAAGAGCCTGGCTGCATCCTCTTGGCACCCCACCTTCAGATACTTAGAGACACCAATGAGGTACCCCTCCCAATCACCTCTTCTCAAGGCTGGGCAGGCAGGGCTCCGTCAGCCTTTCCTTATTAGAGACACGCTCCAGTCCCTTGATCCAGTTTGTTGCCCTCCGCTGGACCCACCAGAAGCTTCATGTCTCTCTTCTACTGAGGAGCCCAGTGGTGTCACCTCATAAAATTGAAGACCTAAAGTCACATTAGAGAAGGCATTTTCCCTTTCTTTTGTGGAATGCTGGAAAGCCAGCTTGGGTGGTAACCAGGAGCTGGGGGTGGTACTCAGCTGGAAGATGAAAGAGAAGAGAGAGGGAAAGCTGGAGGATTTCCTCCTCACCTGCCTGGGTGCTCTGGAACATCTTCCTCTTTGTCACAGCCTCCTTTCAACCACCCAAAGTTTGGGAATGAGAAATACTGTTTTGGGGGGAAAAACAAGGTGTGAGTATATTGGCTTGGGGGTCCTCCTGCCCAAGTCCATCTTTAGAAGCCACCGGGCATCTTGTGAACATAAACCTCCCAAAAGACCAAGATTTAGCCACTTCCTCTGCCTCCTCCTCCTCCTCTATCTCTCCTCTTCCTCCTGTTCATCCTCCATCCCTCCTCCTCCTTCTTCTCCTCTTGGAATATCAGCCTCAGTGGTTCCTAGCTTCCACGCCCAGTCTCACTCCATCCGAACACAATTAATTCCTTGCATACTTTTTTTGAGGTCAGCTATAAGATACTTCAAAACTGATTCTGAATTCTCTATGCTCATTCTGCAGTCATTTCATTCAGTCTATCATTCCCCTGGCTTCACAGTTTATGGGAACCCTGGCATGCCATTTCTAAACCTGAGAAGGTGGTACTATCTAAAAGAACATAGAGATACCTCTGTTGTTTTAGTTTGGTTCGGTTCAGCGCAGTTAACTTTATAACCCCCATGTGTACTCATGTTGCAGCTTCACATATATCCTGTATGAGTTTCCCCTTGGCAGAATCAAGTCGGTCTTAAGCAGTTGACATACTGGAGCTCAGTCAGAGCTGCATGTAAGTTGTGGATAAATGATCTATAGGTTATGTCACATTCTTCTGTAGTGCTCTGAACGGACAGTAAAAGGCCCAGCTCATGGTGTCAGTATCGGCCAAAATCCATCTGATAGTCAATAAAGGCAATGTTCTAAAAATTCCGTGTTTGGCCTGAAAGAGATAAGTCAGCTAATGCAACAGCCTATGAATATGTATTTCTGGCTGAAAGACCTGACAGAATTGTAAATCACTAGAGCTTCTGATGATGGTTCTAATTCAGGAATAGCAGTCTATTTTCTTGGAAGAGAGTTCATGGGAATAACAAAGGTTTATATTTTAGCACACCAGCTGCCTTCAAGATTGAGTATGGCATGTGGGATGAATGTCTTATTTTTGTCCAGCCTGCTGGGATGACAAAACCCAACACCACTGGCCAACAAGGAGTTGTTTCCAGGGAGGGATATGAACCACTTCTGCTATGCTGGCACAACTCCCATGAGGCAAAAGATGTCATTCAGGGAAGTGGTGCCAGAAGCCAACACACAACCTCCTTTTTCTTCACTTCTACTTGCAGTGTGTATAGGGGAGAAAAAGAGTGACTTTGTCAACACAGGTATCAGAAAAACTGCTGGGGAGACCAGTTGCTGTCCCAAGAGATGGGCATGGGGGCATAGCACCTTTTCAAATTTATCCTTTCACTTTTTTTTTTGGCTGTCATTACCTTATTTTACTACTTTACCCTGGATTTTGCCTATAGTTTTGGCAGTGTCTACATGCGAATTATTCTTTTCAGTCAGGAAAGGTCCAGAAAACTCCTAAGAAGGCTCTGCCCCTCTAAAACTTCTCATTTGATTTCCTATTCACATGGGGAGTGGTATACTCAGCATCATTTATTCATCCACAATTCGGTACGTATATTTGCTCTAACAAGTGCTTTATCTATTCAGCATCCTGTTGAAAAGGTCTACTGAGTCCTTTCCAGCCCTCTGAGACACAAATATTTAATATAAAGAGGAATATGCATGACTGGGTTTGGGAATATTTTGTGGCACTAGTGCTCATTATATGTGGCCTATGCCAAAAACTCCCTTATTTTAATATTTTGTCATAAATCATCATTTGCTATTATGCATCTATTTTACTTCATGAATGTGTAATGAATGGTCTCTGGGTTAGACTGAATTTGACTTTTGTAGCTCATTAATATCAAAAGAAGTGAGGTAAAAGGAGAACAATACTTAAAAATAATTCTTCTGCCTCAGAAAAATATTGAAAAAGATGCAGATGTTTAAAAAAATTATTTTCTTAATTTAATAGATATTTCAGAATTGTGAAGCAATAATAATCCATGTGAAATAGAATAAATAATATAGTATGCAAAATGTAACTGTGTGTCAATTTGAATAAATATTATGTTGTTTTCTAAATCACATAAAAATAGAGGTCTTGCCCAGCAAAGTGTACTAGCTTGTATGTTCCCTGGACAAATTCAGCTAGTCTCCCTAAACCATCTGTCATTACAAGAAGACAAGCTTAAGCTTTGTTGGACTAGGCTTACCTGAAGACCCAACCTTCTCCTTCTGGCACCATCCCCTAATTTAATTTTTGATTCTTTTACTTTTTTTTTTTTTTTGTCCTGTTAGGCTTGCTTTTATCCTTTTTTCCCCTCCTTTTTACTTTTTCTTTTTTATTTTTTAACCCAAGATCACTTATGGAATAAAGTGCCAGAATGGTTTTGCAATTCAAGTCTTGCTCCTGTCCCTCAGCATTCTAACATTGCAATACATTGGTACACTGAGTAGTTATGAGATTTTTGTGATCCAGTGAATTAAAGAGATATTTCTCTTCCTTTGAAGTAAGGTTTCCTGTTTCTTCTGTGGACCTTTCAACATCTTGTAGGATCACTATCATGGGAAAGTACTGCAAGTAATCGCCTTTGCAGTGTGTCAGATGCAGTCCATCAATATCTTGGCCATTGTTAATCCTCCCCGACACTTCCAAAGCTGTAGGACTGAGATCAGAACTGAAGCCTGGAAACAAGATAGTCAATAGTTTTATATCATTCTTTTGGTACCTGTAGAGATGTGAACACCAGTCAACATTAGAAAACAGCCCTTCTGTGATCTGAAATGCTCTTGCCTTCCAACATACACCTCAAAATATGTTATCCCATTTTTGTTTACGGGGAGCAACAACGAATTAGAAACTCCTCCAAAGAACGGGCTACTTTTAAATGTAGCATAGAGAAAAGCAGCACAGGCTCAGTACCTTTGTACTTCAAACAGACTTATGTTTTCTCAGTCTGAAGGAAAGACCCCCATCGGTAGCAGCCCCTTATCTATATGTGTGCTGGTTTGGGCTGGGGTTGAGTTGATTTTCTTCACAGTAGCTGGTATGGGACTATATTTAGAATTTGTATTGGAAACAGTGCTGATAACACAGGGATGTTTTAGTTTTTGCTGAGCACAACTTTCACTGAGTGGAGGCCTTTTCTGCCTCAGCAAGTAGGCTGAGGATGCACAGGGAGTGTTCAGGGACACAGCCAGGACAGCTGACCCTAAGTGACCAAAGGAATATTCAGTAACATATGGCATCACCTTCAGCATATAAAGGCGGGAGAAGAAGGAGGATGGAGAGGACATTTGGAGTGATGGCATTTGTATTCCCAAGTAATACTTCCTGCTTTGCTGGGGGTGGCTGAACACGTCTGCCCGTGGGAAGCAGTGAATGAATTCCTCGGTTTGCTTTGCTTTCTTGTGTGACTTTTGCTTTACCTATTGAACTCTCTTTATCTCAACCCACAAGTTTTCTTACTTTTACTTTCATATTTTTCCCCCCATCCTGGCAGAGGGAATTGAGCAACCAGCTGTGTGGGACTTAATTGCCAAGTGGAATTAAACCACAACATCATGGAACATCTTGCTGAAAGAGACGCTGCTGTTTTTGGAAACAAATGTGTCTGGTTCAAAATGAAAACGTTGTACACTGTTTTTTAGGACTTTTTCTGAAAACTTACTAATTACTTGATAAAATAAATCATATTGCTGTTTTTTGGGAGAGACAGATGAGAGGAACACCTTGATTTTGTTGCCATTTCACACATCCATTTGATGTAGTTTAAAACTACCATCTCTGGAACAGCTAGAACACAGCCTGCAAGAGCTGTATGGACAATTATTAGCATTAGTGACTCTAATCCATGAAATAATGCTTTGCCATGGGCACTCAAAGAGTTAACCTTAGGAAGACAATGTCACTGGTTATATTGCTAGAGGGCTGTGAGTGTGCAGCCCACAGCTCTCCTGTACTTTTGGAGAACACAGAAGCATGCTTGAGCTCCAAAAGAGGCTGCCAGCAGCAGCAGCAGCAGAAAACAGCAGGAATGCCAAGCTGCTGCTGAGTGCTCTTGAGCCCAGGACGGCTGCGCTCTCGAGCCGTGATTACCTCTTGGACCCATCTACATACCTGTCCTACCACAGAGTTCAGATACAGCCTTTCTTCTTATTTCCAGTAAAGGAAAAGGCTGCAGGCAGAAATGTATTCATAAGCATAAGCTGTAGTTCTCAAGTCCCTCCTGAACTGACTGTTCTTCTGACTTCTGCCTGCAAGACCTCTGCTGTCCCTTCTCTCTTCCTCTTGCCTCAAAGAAAAGCTCAATGTTTTATACTTCTGAGTTAATGAGTTGGCCTGCCTGACCTGACTGTCAGGATGAATCAGCAGTTAGTTTTGCACCTCCATGCCATACTGACACTCTCTCAAGTGGATTTGGCATCATTTAATAATATTTTTTTCTGTATTTGTCCAGATTCTCTCATACCTTAGAAGCTAAGTTGATCATTAATGTTGTTTCACTTAAGATGGGTCTCATAGTGCAGCTTCAGCCTAGGTACAAGATGGGTTTTGTTCTTTGTAATATCCTGAGTCAACAGCTACTGGTCAATGGGTAACTTTTTCTGTTCTTTTGCATATCTCTGTAAAGAGGATTCCAGAGTGGAAGCCTATGTTCAAAACTGGTTCCTAATTTAAATTCCACAAAACTTTTATTAGCAAATGTATATAAAATTAAAACTTAAATACTAGCAACTCACATCCATACCTGCATTTATTATAATTCATGAAATTATTTGTATTAAATAAACATTAATACTGCTGTAGTACATGTGAACTGTGAAAGACAAACCTCTGAACCAGGTAATTCAGGAGTTATGGAGTCCTAAATCTGAACCTGCAGATGTTTTGAGTGAGTTAAAAAGCTATAGACTCTTCTGCAACTGCAGGGCTAATATTTTCTGCATTTCTATTTGTTTAGTTACTTAAATTCAGGGGCTAATTTATTCATAGCTGAGAAAATTTTGGCTGCTGAAAAATGGGAAAGCTTATTATCCCTCTTCCAATCCATAAATATAAATGAGGTGTAACAGGATGAGATCTGGTAGTTCTAAAATCATGACAGACATGATGATCAGAAACTATTAGTACAATTTGTTAACTGCTGACAATACTTCCTTTGTTTAATGAATCAATTAGTTTTAAAACTCATTTCAATAAATGAATGTTTTCCCTATGTAACCAGCTATTTAAGGTGGTTTAATTTAACTAAAACAAACAACTTTATAATGCTAGGTTTGTGCTTTTAATTGATTTGCAAATTCCATCCAATTGTGTCTTGACAAGAAACACAATTATGAGCATTATCATAAGAGGGTAAATAGTAAATGTATCTATCACCATTTTTTAAAAATTACTTTCTAATCACAATCCAACTAAATGTATATCAGGCTATACCCCGACTAAATGCATATATTTACCTCACTAAAATAAGTACTTTATTTAGCATACAAGCTATATTTAGGTGAAAATCAACACTCTCCCATGGTTACTAATCAGGAGGGTTCAATATTCCTTTAGGAAAGTGACTAATAAGTAAAAATGCAAACCAAGATTAAAATTGATTATTTCAAACTAATTTTCCTGTTTTCTGGTTTAAATAATGATTAAAATTTGTAATCCACAGTAGTCAACTCCTGCTTTTTATTAGAAACACAGCTTTAATTGTTTTTCTGTGGCAGAATACATCACAAATGAAGAGAAAATCACTTGTTGTGATAATCTATCTATGTGGTAATTTTGAAGCACAAAGGACCCTTTTACTGTTCTGGGGAAATTCTCCCGACTGGAAGTTAGTGGGTAAGCATCTCTTAGGACTGGCACCAATCCAACATGATATCATTATGCCATAGACTTCTGGTTAATTGAAACCCAGCTTTAAGATCATTTACACATATGTAATTCTTTAATTACCTAGAGCTCTTTGTAACATTAACATAACATCCTCCAATATTATTCACATTTCTCTCATTACTATGGATGCTTACAAATACCATTGCATATGGAAAGCTGCCAACTTCACTTGAGCCACTGAATTTTCTGTCCATCATTCAATTTTCTTGGCATACATTTACAAAAAAAGAGGCATTTTAAAGAAGTAAATTATGGTAACCTGCATTGTACAGTTTGAAGGAAAAACCTCTTTCATCTCAGATGTTCCCTGATCACCTCTGTAAGAAAATCTCTTCAGCATCCCTTCTCCCCTTTCTGCTTGCTCTTGTGAAGGGAGACAGCCAATGTTGTGCCAGTTAAGGACTGAAGTGGCACCTCTGAAGATTGCTGAAGACTGTAACCTCCTATAGTCCCATCTAATAACAATAGCAGCATTAACAAAAATTCGAAATTACTGTCACAGTCTTGACAAGAGTCAAAATATATGGGATGAGTGTCCTGTTCAAATTCCAGCTCCCTTCCTCAGGTTGCTCAATGGAACCATGAAAATGCTTTATCACACAGGGATTCTTCATATGGAAGGCGTAACTGCAAATGCAATACATAAAGGGATAAGATCAGCATACTCCAAAGAGGCAAAGTAAACCCCACTGCAAGACAATCAGTACATCTCTGCTGTGCATGCAGTGGAGGACACATTAAATGAAGAAGGTACACGTGCCCTAAGCACAGACTCACATTGTGCCTGCCCATTTGCCCTGCTTTTTCCTGTTGGAGTGGTGGGGCTTGGAGACAGCAGAACTTTCTTATGGGGAACCTTTTACTTCTCTGTCCAAAACTCACACAGGGGTCCACAGAGACCTCAGTGCCATTGCACTCAGGTGCTGCAGAACAAACTCCTACCTGCTTCTGCTCCATGGGTGTTCTTGTTTTTCCCTGCAGCTAGCCAGCCTCAGAGAGTGACATGCATCTTGTCTTTCCTTGAACAGAAGAGACTAAAAGAGAATGCTTTAATTTTGGGGAAAAGAACACAATATCAAAGTGTCCCAGTATTTTTCCCATTGCTCCCAGCAAATGAGCAGGAGTCTTGCGTCAACCACGGAGAGAAATCACTGAAGCAATATCAGACTATTTGTCATGAGCTCCCATTCCATCACAGCCATCTGTACCCAATCTGTACTTAAACTATCCCTTCATTACATCAATCCCTCTTCTACGTAGATGCACATCTCCGACTTTGTAGGAGACAGTTCCTCTTAAACAAGGACTCAGATGCAATTCACTGAAGCAGAAAAGAGGAAATTACACCCTGGATACTAGCTGCTTTAAATTTTCAGGAAAAAGTTATTAACGTTTAAATAATCATGCCCTTTAGGCCATACACAACTGCACTTCAAAGCCAAGTAAACAAGAGGCTGCTCCACAACTTGCATCTGAATGCAAAGAAAGACTAGCACGTGATCTCTGCAGCTCTGTGCTGGTGATATTTAATTTTTAGAGTAAGGAAAGAGGCATTTTTTTCCACATATACTTACAGCCCAGTCTAGGTCATAGTTTAAAAGGCATCCTCAAGTGTCCTTTGCAATGTTATTCAGATGGGTGTAAAAAAACTAGCAATGGCTTTTGCAGTGATCTGTCTTGCAGTACAATAAACAGAAATGTTATTAAATGTCCTGTATCTGTCTTACCATATCTAAGAAAAAATTCAGAATAGGAGATATTTTATGCAAACTAATTCTTCCCCAGAAAATTCTGCTTTTTCCTCTGTCTCTTCTATCTTCATATCTTCAGTCTAATATTTAACAGAAATCTAAAAGAAAACTGGAATATTCTTCTGATAGGAAATTCTAGTATTTTGATACATGATTTGTTTATAAATACCTAATGGGGGGACAGAAACAAGTAAAAAAGAGGGAGACAGTGGTGCCTAGCAAGAGGACAAGAGGCAACTGGCACAAACTTACAGACAGGAAATTCAGCAAAAAGAGTTTACTGTGAGAGTGGTCAAACACTGGCTGACTGGCACACGTTGCCCAGAGAAATTGTGGAGTTTCCAGCCTTAGATATGTTCAACACCCAACTGAATGTTACCTTGAGCAACCTGTTCTAGTAGCCTGGACCTGTTTCTGACCAGAGAACTCTAAGGGTGTCTCTCAGGTTCACCAGCTCCATGATTACAAAGTCTCAGCAAGTTTCTAAGGCAACACAGCAAAATATTCCACTGCAAGATTTACAATTGAAATAATCATGTCAGTATTCTTGTACAGAAGCAGTCTCGTTTGTTGAATCTAACTGATAAATTTGTTTTCAAATCTTTTTGGTATTAAATTACAATTACCTCTTGTGATTATCTTGGGGTAAAGTATTCCTGTTATTAGCTTCCTTTACCAATCCAATCCATCCTTTATTTTTATATCATGTGTCTTGTTAACATATGGCACAGCTAAACTATGGGAGAAAGACATAAATGATAGAGTACCCACACTGTAATTTTAAGAGCTTGGAAAAATTTTCTGTGAGTCAAGAGTAAATATTTTTGTTTGGTTCAAGAAACTAAAATATTTTAAATTCATCATGCAGAATGACCAAAGCTATATAATTTCAATTTTCCTGATAGAAAAAAAATTTAATATCTGGAAGCGTGATTCTATTCCCTGTAGTTTGCAGAGACTATGTTTCCCTCAGAAAAAAAAACCCACATAGATACAAGCTACTATAAACACTGGGTTAGCAAAGTGCAGTGGGAGACTGTCACAATCACTTCTGGCATCCTATTACCTACTGTGTCATGGAAAAGGGGTCACTTCAAATTTGGTAACTCCCACAGAGATCTATGAAGAAAAATATTGGGGGAGGTGGGGGGTGTCAGTATCCCAATCCTACTGTGACCTGAAAGAGCTTGGTTATGTTGTATATGGGAGAAGTTAGGAGCAGATAATAAGCTAGATCACCTGTCCCATCTGGCAGCTCATATGCAAAATATTTGTTCCTGTCCACACTGACATAAAAATCTAAGAATCAGTGGAGAATATACATCCCAGTGAAAAATGACAATTCAAATAGCTCCACAGCCAGATGAGTTGTCATAGTCCTGCTCCCCGCTCTGACACTTTGCAGGATGGCCCTATCCCTTCTTCTGTAGCAGCACAAGGAGGCCACTCCAGTCAAAAGCAGCCCAGCAAAACAAAGAAAACATCATTTTTCAAGCTGATCCATTCCCTGAACAGCAACTGCACATTCACAAGGAAGTCAGCAGGACCACAGAGCCAGGGAGCACAAGGAGCAATGACAGCCTCAAATAGATCAGCCTAAGTGGCTGCTGAGCAGGTCTCTGCCTCACAAAACTCTGTGTATGCTTGTGTAAGGGACACCTTTATCTTTTCAAAGCAAAGACATGTTAATTAACTGGGCACTGGACTACGTAAGAGAACTGGCACCTCTCAGGAAATGATATTTAGTTCAGTTAAGAGAGAAATAGTGGAAAGGAAGATTAAATCTGTGTGTACCTCCTGGAGGACTTCAGATGGACTCTAAAAGATAGAATCCACAAGGGGTTTTCTCCACAGCACACAACCCAAGGTGTTAAACAGAAAAAGGCCAGGATTCCTGAGGAGGTGTACATGAGAAAAAGCTGCAGCAGGTTAGTTGAACTGAGGGAGAGACCCTCCTGGTTGAGTCTCTGGGAAGGCAAAAAGACACATAGCTCCTCTGCTTCTGTCTTTTAAAACTGTGCTGCTTGCCTTGGATGTGCACAGCCACAGCATTTTCCTTTTACCTTGCCTGAGTCATTCATGATCTCAGGGCTCCAGCACAGTAAGGTATTTCTCAGTCAAAGGCATGGCCAAGCTCCAAACCGTGACATAAAACAACCACATGAGCATCCCCACTCCCAGTCTCTTCCCTGGAGTGAGCAAGGGCAGCAGAGCAGCTGCTGCTGCAGTCCTGATGGCACGGTGTGCGTCTGTGGGCATTTTTCACATCCGTAATGCACAGTATCTTTTTCAAATAGTAGAATCCCTTATCTTCTGTGTTCATAAGCATATAGTTTTTTGGAAATGGAATAAATATCTCTAAGTACCTCAGAGAGACAAAAAATACTCGGCAATTGATCTTTTGTGACATTTATGTACACAACTAAAGATCAACCACCATATATTAATATACAATATACATTGTAGATATGTTTTATTCCCCTGCTATTCTTGAGGAATGAAAGTGCTTCTGAGGACAGGTGTGAGAAATGAAAAGTGCTTGGATTGTGTAGGGAAAGATGGTTCTGAATAACATTAAATTTTAATAACTTGCAAGTTTTGTCATAAGCAGAACAGCAGTAGATGTGGAAAAGTAGGAGTAAGAACCACATGGAAATCTTTTTGCACATATCACTCCTGTTTACTTTAATTTTTTCTCCCACCAATCTTTTTGAAGGATACTGCTGACTCCAAGTCTTCTGCTGTTGTGAGTCACATTGTGTTGATCACCTGCCAGCGTCCAGATCTCTAGGCAAGTGGCATATGCAGTCTGGGAATAAGATCTGTTTGAAGGGAAAAGACAGACTCTCTTGTAATTATTTTTTCTTCAGCAAAGCAAGCAGAAGTAAGGATGATTTTTCTATGGCAGGGCTACCTAATTCAAAACACATCTCCGTTTTTTCACTGCTTAATAATAAAGAAATACCATACTGGTCTACTTCCTAGTAGAAATTCAAACAAAAATAGGTTTGGTTATTGATTGTTCTTGTATAACCAGCTGCTACAATTATCTTCTCCCATACTGTTAATCTAAAGAGAAAAACAAGCCAATTATACACTACTGATACAGGAAATCTACACAACATGGGATGTGATGTTCTGTTCCCACAGCTGGAGTCCACTTGACCAGTTGTGTGCTGAAGATCAGAGTAAACTGACAGTTGTTTAAACACATCTTCTTGTTCAGCAGGTCAATTATTCACAGGTACAGCAAAGCAGGAAAATGGTTTCTGTTAGTGTGAAGTGTGCATACACATTTACCAATGGCTATTTATTCTCTCCTATGTGTCCCAGGTTTTCCTTCCACTCCTCGCTCTTTTCTAGCCCAGGTTCACATGTTCTGAGTAGCCTCCTGGTGCTGTGTAATCTGGAGCATGAGACCCTTGACCTCACCTGCGCCCTCGAGGTTCTGCTTTTCACAGTTAAGGAACAGCTGCATTTTCTTCCCTGCTGTAAGTTACAATATCCTCCTTCCCTTGCAAGAAAGGTGCTAATATGGAGCTCCAGGTAAGTTAAACTGTCCCCACCCTACCATGGCCCCTTTGCACAACTCGGGGCAGCCCACTGAACATTTGGCCCAAGGTAGCAGGAGATGAGCATCTCAGCATCTTCATGTATTCAGTAACTCTTGAAAATCAGAGCTGGATCAGTATTTTATCTTTAAACTCATGGCCCACCTAACTCTCTTTGAAAAAACAGACATTTTGAAATGTCTGTTGCCTTGCTTAACACAGCTTTTGTAAGTTCATTAGTGTTACAATTTTCACCTTCTGCAGTGTTGATAACCAGAGACAAAGTGGCCTATACAATTTTTTGAAGACCTGTTTTGACACAAAAAATCCCTATTAATTTACGATAATAATTTATTGCAGTCTCACACGTCAGCAGGAGGTCCTGTCATATGGATAAGATTGAAATCTCACTCATGTTTGTTTGAAGGTTTTGCAAAGCTTTTTATCTTTTTAGTTTATTATTTAGGGAATACTGTAAGCACAAAAGATTCTTTATGAAATACAGTAGAAGACGAGGTCTCTGGCACCAAAAGTCCTGTGATCTACTTCAAATACAATACATGTAACATCAGTTTAGGTGCAACTGTGTGCAAAGATATCAGTTATGTGGGAAAAACAATGTACATGTTTTCATTAAAAGACAAAAAATACTTAAACTCTCAGAAGACCTCCACTGATTTTCTTTCTTTTGAATCTTTTGCAATGATACATACTCACAGATCTGTTTTTACACTAAAGCATTATTGAAAGCTGGCAGCATAGCACATTTTTTGCAATGTTGCACTAAGAGGCCAAAAGTTGAGCCTATTAAAAATAAGAGAAATCCATCCTGAGGCAATAGATTTCATATTTGAGTGTACTATGATTACAGTAACAAATAAAAAAGGCTTCTGATCCCACACACATACTAGATGCAAGACTTCTAGAGGAAAAAATAGTCCTGGAGGTTTAATTGCATTTGTTGACTTGAAAGAGTAATTTCATGATAGTAACATGTGGAAACCACTATTCTAACTCCACTCTTCCACAAAGCTCTTTTCTTCTGTACTGTCTCCAGACCTGTAATAGTTATTGTGCTTGACAGCTCCTCTTGCTAGAGGTTAGGATTTGGGGGTATGCATGTGCTGCTTCTGTTCTTCAGACTTTTTTCACATCACATCACAGTTTATGATGACTATTAATTGTGAATGTGCATCACACATTTAACCTTAAAGACTACATGTAGGTATTACAAGATGATATATTTATTATGTTATGATATCTTATATATATATATATCATATTTTATACAGTATCATCACAACCAATGGGAAAAACTGTCAAACTGTCACACCCTGCAGAACACAGCACAAAAGGGAAGAGTTGGGATAGAGAAACTGTTCTAATGAACTACTCTTGAATCAGAACAAATGCACTACTATTAGTGGCCTGATATTATATTAACAACAATATTGCATTAAAAATTTGGACAGCTGAAATCCCTTTCCAAGACTGAAAAATAAATATGGCAAATGACTCTTGACAACACATCATTATTTGCTACTAAGTGGAAAAAACAGACATCAGAATACCAGTGGCTTCACCTCTCTGATATATTCTTGAGAACCCATTTTGTTTGCATCTAGATAAAAATGAGATTTTTGGGAAAAGGCTGCATTGCGCTCACTCTTTAGGAGCAGATTTTCCTGAATTTCATATGAAGTAGCAGGTTATATGAACTAAGTTGCCGTGAGTTCCAAAGGTCACAAATATTTCAGTACTTCATTCAAATTAATGATGGGCACTGTTAAAGACAAATGTATTTAAAAAAGAAAAAAAAAAAAACGAAACCCAAACCAAACCCCTCCACCTTTCCCTGCATTAGAAACAACCATTTTCATTTTATGTTCAATAGAGGTGCATCTTCGGTGTTTTTGAATTAGAAATACTGTTTGTTTATTCATTTATTTGCATGGAAACAAACGACCAGCTTCTTCTCTAACATTAGAGTAGCAAAGGTGCAATACAATTCTATTAACGTAATTAAAGTAACTATAGATTCCCACTGCTTTAATGTCCGCCCTCCTAATAAAAACTTGTCTGCAGATTTTTATGTGTTCTTTAAATTTTAATAGGCAGAAACATATATATTGAAGAAACCTAAACCATAATACTAAATACTTTAGATAGAGTCACTTTTATCGTCACTTTTATCTAGCAGTCTTTTTGCTGATCACCAGTGCACAATTACACGAATGTACAAAGATTTCATTTTGTTCTTGCACAGCAGTGGGAAGTTTGTGTGTAAATGAGCTTTGCAAAGTGTTACTATGTGACAGAAAATGTGTCAATTAGGCTATTTCAATGTAACCTGAGGACTGCGATGCAAACCAACATAAAGTGTCTTTACATCATATAGCTGGACTTCTGACACTTTTTTTTGACAATAATTAGGCTGAACACAGCATTGTAAGAAAGGGAAGGAAGGACATCTGGGATCTAATTTTGTGTTAGTCTTACTGCAATCAGCTGTGTAAATATAATGTTCTTATCTGTTCACCTGTCTTAAAAAGGTGGACTGTCAGAAAAGTAGTAAGCTTCGAAGTAACTGCATTGTACATAATATTTTGAACAAGATCTTGTAAAATGTTATTTTTCTTGGTAGAGATTCAAGAAGACACTGAATTCTTTTCAGAATTGTATTCTTGGCTGTGTGGGATGGAAACAATCTTAATTTGAACTTTTCGCATATTTGCTGTTAAACATGTACCCCTTTGCTTTGCTGTTTTGGGTCATTACACAGGAAGACAAACTACCTGTTTACCTTGAACCAGCTGTTTGACCAAGAGAATACTAAGGTACCTGGCCTTTATTATAAAGTTTGGATGAAGAAAAACCTAATTCTCAAGTACTATGTCAGATGCACACCCCAGGAGTTGGGACCAGTCCTAAGGGAGATCAGAGATCACTCTTCTGATCTTGTACAGTTTTAAAAGACTAATAATTTACTCCTGATATGTATTTTCTGCCTCCCTGCTAAATTGTTTTAATCAGTTTCTCACTCTCTAATCCTTAATTTTCTTAATAACTTCTTGTGAGAAATTCTGCCTTGTCTTAATGCCATCTTTTTCATCTGCACAATTAAGATTAAATTATCAGATTTAATCACATATTACTCACATTACGCAGATTTGGATATCATTTACAAGGATCCCTATCAAATCTAAAAACCTTACCAAAATCAGTAGAGTTGGGATTTTTATAAGTGATAACAAATAAGGACACAGGCAGCATTGACTTGGCATGGAACAGCAATAGGTACCAAGTGGCATTAACATTCCTAATGCCTTGAGCTTCTGACCTCGTGCATTTTGACTGGCTGGTCATTTGGGTGCTTGTATTATGATTAATGAGGTTGTTAAATAGTGGGAGGCTATGCAAAGGTGATGAATTTTGAGAATTTCAGACTTCAGAAAAATCTTTGAAATTTAACTGACATCTTGATCTTCTGGGAGAAAAATGTTAGTAACCAGAAACAATCAGGTTAAGAAATGACTTGCACAATTCATTTGCTTTGTGACATCCTTGAGCTTCATTACAAAAATTACAAGAAGACAGTTTTCATAAAATTCTGCTGCTCATAGCCAATAGTTTTAAAGGCTCAGAATTCAGGCTGAAAGAATGGTCTGTAGGTGTAATGAGAAAATCAAACTGGAAAAAAGTTTATAATCTTAATTGTAAAACCTAAGGACTGACTTTTTTATCCCTTTATTTCCTCCTAGAACACAGAATAATAGTGAAATAATAATTTTTCAAGCATCCTCAAAGGACTGAGTTTGTTAACTTGTTAACATTTATTGCGTAACGGAAGAATAAACTTCATTCTTTGTATCAAGATTTGCACCTTAAAGAACATGTAGGTTTTTTAAAGGACTCATAAAGACCTGGTCTAGAACTATTTATCATGTTTTAATTTCCCCTTTCAAAATAACATCAGTCATAACATCAGTACTGAACAATTAAGTGTAATATATTTCGTCTGGTACTTTCACCTTTTATCATGGCAGTATGGTCCACTAGTGTGTTAATACAAAGCAATCCCACAGACTCCTAGTAGCATTTTATCCCAGTAGAAATTCCTGCCAAGAGTAGAAAAGCAAACATAGAATAATATTTCTAATGGGCATGTCTGAACTTTTATTTGATTTTACCATTTCTGTGTATGTTTTAGGGCAAATACAGTGCTTACAGAAATGCAATGCAAAAAGCTTCTAGTGTCTGGTGAGAATGTCTCCCCAGTCTTGAGAAATTCTATACAAAAAACCACGATCCCTGTCCTTGAAGTGGCAGATCTAAGGTCTATATTTTGCTCAACTTCTGGTTAGCTTTGATGTATCACAGCAGACCAGCAGGTATCAATAAAGCACAAAACATCACAAATTATATTTGCAGTTCTGCTTTCAGAAACAGAAGATCCCACCGTGAGATGAAATTTCTATTCTAAATTATCGCACACTCATCATAGCATTGTAATCTGTGATTGAAGTTTTAATCTATGTATTTTACCTTTGTTTTATACAACAGCTTGCCCACTAAGAGCAAAGCTCTTATCCCTCAGATGGACAGATTAAGAGAACAACAAAAGGGTGGGCAAGCTCTGGAATTATATCATTTCATCAACAAGAGGAAAATCAATTGGCTTCAATAAAATAAAAAAAATAATTTTTAGTTAATCATCTCACAGAGTTTATGATTCAAAGTATTTTCTTTGAATTTTCCTATCCTTGAAGAACTCATTTTTTCTTAGGCCATAGAGAAAAGAAGGCTCTTCTCTACATTATTTTCAAAACGGGCAAATAATCCCAGAATCACAGAGCCAATCAGGCTAGAACAGGCCTCTGAGATCATTGAGTCCAACCTATGACCATACACCACCATGTCAAATAGACCATGGCACTGTGTGCCATGTCCAGTCCTTCCTTAAACACCTCCAGGGACTCCACCACCTCCCCAGGCAGCTCATTCTAATGTCTAATAACCCTATCTATGAAGAAATTCTTCCTAATGTCCAACTTAAACCTCCCCTGGCACAACTTAAGACTATGTCCTCTCATCCTGTTGTTTGGGAGAAGAGACTGATCCCCACCTGGCTACACCTTCTTTTCAGGTGGTTGTAGAGAGCATAAGGTCTCCCCTGAGCCTCCTTCAGCTCCCTCAGCTGGTCCTCACCAGACTTTTGCTCCAAACCCTTCACTGGACAAGCTCCAGCACCTCAATGTCCTTCCTGAGTTGAGGGGCCAGAACTGGAGAAAGAACTCAAGGGGTGATCTCACGAGTGCCTGGTCTGATGAGGTATTGAAAACTTCTCCCATTACATTCTCATGAAATTTCCATCTCAGTTTCCAATCCAAATAATTTTAGACAGTTCAGATACATTAGCTTAAATATGCTAAACTATATAAACAGGGTTTTTAAACTTCAGATTGGAAGGACTAAGACCTCCTTAAAATAGAAATTTAAAAAAATGATAAAACTGTCACAGTTAATCTTCCTGAAACAAGCATTTTCTCTTCTGCTTAGTAAACTGCCAGCATTTTATGATAGGCTATTCAAAAGACAAGATTCTTTCCATCTCCCCCAGACATTAGATATTCCATCATATTCATTAAGCACACGAAAAGTGTAAAAAGTATTCTTTGTTGCCATTGTCTTTCCCTTTCTCCAGCAAGCTCTACAGGGGGAGTGTCCATGTGGTTTTCCTGTGGAGCTGGGTGTCTCAATTCTTTCCTGTCAACATGGATTTCTTAACCGGCTGTAACAAAAGCAGTGCTGAGTCTTAGTCTGGGGTGCAGATAAACGATAAACATTTGGTGTATCTATATTTGGAGTAGGGGTGTATGCACAAAGATTACCTCACTTCTACCCCTCCAAAATATGTCATATATGGTGCTGTACAATGACTTTTTACTTCAAGAGCAAGAAGAAAAGCAAAACAGTATTGCTGTAGCTTTTCAATACTTTCATCAAAACCAAAGAGGCAATGATTTATGGAGAGAAATTGTATTTGTGTACATGACTCCAAAAGTCTTTGAAGTGTTTCTAGCAGACGCTTGTGAAAGAGATCAATATCAAGCAGCAAAGATGGAATTTTCAGTTCTACTAACTCTTTAAGCTGATAATCCATTTGGAGGAAAAGTATGTCCAAATTTCTGTTCTTATTAAGTAGCCCTCCCCTCTGGCTTTGTAGGGCTCAGGTGCCAGCTGTGCTTACTCCAAATCAGAAAATCTAAAAAAATTTCATCTGCCTGCTCTAAATTTCCAGCAATTTGTATTCTGAAAGTTGGATTTTTTAGTATTGCTTCAAACATGTCCCTACAGAAAGCATGCTTCAGGGTTAGGGACTTCACTTAGCAACTTTCTTTATAAAGAAATGTTTTCTCTGCCCCCTGGCTTACATCTCCATGTTTTAAAAACTACCAGAACCCAAAGTAGCAGAGGACTTTCATGTTTGCTAATGGCTAGAAAATCTAGTTTTTGAGACCCTGGTGTCTTTTTGCTGTTTCTGCTTACTGTTGCTGTTTAATGAGCAAAACAAAAATCCACCCAGACACGTGGCAGAACTCCATTTATTCCCAATTATAACATTTTTGTTTCTCTTTTCTGCCTGTTTTTGTTTTACAGACATGAGGAATTGCTGAACTTTACTCTTTAATAAGTCTGTTTCTAAACAAACAGGGGGCATTTCTTCCTTTTCCCATCCTACTTGGAAAACCAGCCTTCATCCTTGCTGCTTGTGTGACTTACTACTGTCCCCATCATGGACAACTTCTTTAACAAAACATATTGCATTTATTAAACATCTTCTTAAAAAAAAAAAAAAAAAAAAAAAAAAAAGCCTGTAAGCAGACTGGTTGAGAATTTTACTGTCATGAAAGACATACAAATGGAAATCAAAGCTCTTTGAAAATTCCAGTCTCTGGGATTTAGGATAAACCAAACAGAACCAAACATTCTCATTCAGTTTTCACAAGAAAAAGTTGAAACAAAATTGGTGATACTCTAAAATTTAAACTTTTCTGGTTTTGCAGCCAAAGTGAATTGTTTTTTCTGGCATCAGTTCAGTGCTGATCTATCTGCCTGTCTCCAGGAGCAGCAGGCTGGTTGTCTGCGGCACGTATTCCTTGTCTTTGGTAGTGCTTCCTGTTTGGACTGCTGCTTCTAAGATAAACTGCACTGTCCCATCTGCCTTCTGCACTAATTCAAGTATTTTAATTAGAAAATTATTTAAACCAGCTTTTAAAGGTACTCAGTCCAGCAAAATACTGAAAACCACTCCTCTTTTGACAAAAAGTCAAAAGGCAATTTAGGAAATCAGTAAAGGCAGTCAAGATGCCTAGTTTTAAACTCTTAAGCCAGCACTGAATTTTTCCTATAATTAATTATGGAAGATATAGATGCCTTTTGCAAGGATAAACAGTAGTAACATTATTAAATTTTGTATAAATTTCCTCTCTGAGAAACTGGATTTAAATACTTTCTTGGACAATTAAGTGGTCTTGCCAGTTCATAAAATGAGTTTTGTATAATTAGAACTATTTAATGGCACTATCATTGTTATTTACTAAAAGTATTCTTTCACTTCTGAGTCACACAATTGCCTGTTTATGCTTTAATATTGACTGCATTAATTTTTCTAGTATTCATTGTGAAAGTGGATATACATAAGTCCATGTAGAAATCAAGCATCTACTGTTTTATAGAAGTACCCCTCTAAATATTCCAGAAGCATTACAGTAAATCTTGGGGGTTTGGCATAAGTCGGCACATGCCCAGGGCACTTCTTCCCACCACCCTCCTCTATGCTTATGTGTGAAGATGCGGATGCATACCTGAATCCCCTCAAAAGAAATTCCACGAGACAAACCCCACCATGCTGTCCACCTCAACAGGAACAGAGGCAGAAGTCTTATGGAGTCCTGGACATGTTGGTCCTTTCTCATTTAACAGCTTTAGATACATTTGGAGATATTTAAAGCAAAATGAGAACTGAATTCCTTCCCCAGAGCCAGCTACAGGGATGCTGAGTCAGCTCTCAGAACGTAGAAACTTGAGGTGTGAGTTGGTTGCCCAGATGATGCAATTGTGCTCAGCCTGCAGAGACCAACTGCCTTAGAGAATTTCATGGTGAGACATTGATTTATACTGTTCCATGAAGAGTGATTTAGGGTAAGGTTTTATTTGAGAGTGAAAACACTTTGGAAAACGTATGATGCAATTTAAAAGACAGAAGATATAATTAGTCTGGTGAGTTTACCACTACTCTAAAGATAACCACCATATGCTAAATTACAAATAACAAGGAAAATAATATTCTTCTGAAGAATACTTATTCAGCAGTATATCCAGACGCTGATCTGACCTTTGAAAAAAGCTAGATATCCCTAGATGGACAGTATGCAATATTTTAGTACATCTTGTAGGAAGCATAAAAAGATGCCTTTTCCAGAAAGTCTGAGCAGCTGGTCTGACTTAATGTTTGAAAGCACCATCAAATACAAGGTCTGCAAGGTAGGCAGTGATTTGTCAATGAGCATCAAACACAAGCATCAACTGCATGCACTGAGGACCACCTTTCTCAGTCTATCACAAATCATTGTATAACACAAACATGATATCATGCCACGTCTGTTCTAATATATGTCCTTTTAAATGATAGGGTAAATTTTTGCTTGTTTTTCAAATAATCAAACACCAGAAATGAATTTCAGACCAAGGAATTTTGTATACAGGAAGAATCAAGCATGCTCCCTAATCCTTTGCCCAGTCCCTTCCCAAAAAATGGACATATAAATTGAGTATTAGCAATTGCCAGTTACATTTAAGCTGTGTTCAAGATAATTTGCATTTGAAGGATAAGGACTTCCTACTGTGCAGAGAAGATGCATCATATTCCTAGGGCTGAACAAGATTCATCCACCCTAGCTGTAGATAGAAATGGAAGGAGGTGGTTGATCTCTCATTTTTATTTCCTCCACTTGCTCGAGACTTTCTAATTTCCATCTCTACAATCATGGGGAGATTGGTCTGATCTCATGCTGGCCATGTGAAAGGAGGATTGGGCCTTCTTCTATCTGTCATATCATGTATTCACATAAGGCAAGAAGAGTATGGGTGGGAGTGAGGCATATCATCAAGAGATATTGACATTTATGATCAATACTGAAAAATATGCCAAATGTGAATTTGATTTGGAGTCTGTTTAAATCTCACCATGTCTCTGTCTTAATGTGCAATTAGCAGAGTGAAAACATCATGATTTTACATCTGGATTCCATTTCACTCACTCACAAAAATTTCCTTCTAAGAAAATACTTTGGTGTGATAATTAAAATGTACACGTATGTATATTTAAGTAGATGCCAAAAGCATTTATGAGAACTTTAAAAAGTCTAAACTTCTGAATGTGTTTTGACTCAACAGGAATTAAATAGTCAGGAACTTTAAAAAAAATCCCCCTTCATGATTCTTTTCACGTTTAAGAGCATAAAAATTATACGTTAGGCAAAATATTTTCTGTTGAATTTTCAAGAGTAGTATAAAAAAATGGATGCCTGAAAGATCACAAATAAACACTTACTGGCTATGGCAGTGACTCAGTAGAAACCCTGGATTCACCTTTCATGGCCTGTTGCAGCTCTTTGAGGCATCATGTTCCACCTTCCATGAGCATATCTTGTCAGATAAGCCATGGCATATGTTATTGTTTTATATGATATGCATGTGTCAGTGGGAGGAAGAGTGACCTGCTCACTTATCTTGATCAGTATGCTCATTGCATAGCTAAAATCGGTGCGATTACAGTGTTCCTCTTTTTAAGTGGATAAAGAAAATGTGCCTGAGCAAAGCAGAATGAGAGAGGACATCTCCTTTGCATGTCCATGGCTTCCCTGAGCAAACATAGGCTCACAGTCTGCAGGAAAAAGTGAATCAAGGAGCCTTGCACCAATTGTGAACAATTTTTTATTGTAAAAGCACAATGACAACTAGCTGTTTCAAGTTATTTGCTGCCTGCCTTAGATGAAAACAAAAATATAATAAACAATTAAAGGGAAATCAGGGACTTTGACACTAAAGGATATCTTGAAACATTTTCTGCTTATGAAAAAAAAATAAGGAAAACCTTTATTTTTTATTTAATCACAACCAATTCCACTTGGTGGCAATTTTTTTTTATTTGGCAGCTGAACTAAGAAATCAACTATTGTTCTATATATTGTACAGTACAGTACATTGCTGCACCATTCTGAATACCTTTTAAGTTATGGCCCTCACTTCCTGAGGTAGGTTTACAGAAATGGGGGGTTGTATTTTTCTTTCTAAGTCAATAAAATTCCAAGGGAACGACGAATGTTTTATGTGGCAGAAATTTCCAGACTGAAATCCCTAGACCTTTCCATTAATTTATCAACCAAGCAGAATTTATGAGGAATCTAAATTGGAAATGAGATGTGTATCTTAATGGTCTGTTTCCCCTGTAAGCAAATGAATAAATAAATAAATCACACTACTCTTGTGGACAAAATGCAAAGTTACTTACATGTTTCATTTCAAGCTCTAAATAATTGCAAATCATGATGTGAACACGGGAAAAGAAGGATGATAGAAAATGTCATATACCCATGATTCAGTGTGCAAGAAAAAAATCCATTTGTTCATAAAACGGAAAGTAATAAAGATCATTAGAAGGATAAAACACTTTAATGAAGAAATCACAGATTTTAGAACCCTCTATACTGCTTGGCTTAAGGTGTAGAGTGTTACTCAGCAGGTGTAGAATGCTGCACTCCACATACATTGAAAAAGCAGTGTAACTCATTATTACCATGGGGCTTTGTAACAATGGGGAACAAAGACGACAGACCCCCTTGTATGTCCGAAGAAGATCCGTTTATTGTCGGAAATCATCCCCTTTTGATACTCTTAATTTCCACCGCACACAACCGAAACCAAACCGAAGCCTAACAGAACTCAACAGCAGAAGGGGAATATGGAATATGGGGTTATATTTGTTAAGGTGGTTGAGGCTTATGCTCCCCAGAAGGCCCTGTGGGAAAGGCCGAGCTGTGGGCGGGACGGTTGGAAGTCGAGGGAAGGGTGAGAGGCAGCTGCGTGTGAGGGGAGAGTCGGTTGAGTGACAGTTGGCAGTGAGACTGTGATTGGCTGGAGGAGCACGTGGACAGCATATGAGCCGGAAGCTGATTGGGTGATAGGGCGCGTGGACAGCAGCGCGTCCGCTGAGCCAGCCAATCACAGTCTCACTGCCAACTGTCACTCAACCGACTCTCCCCTCACACGCAGCTGCCTCTCACCCTTCCCTCGACTTCCAACCGTCCCGCCCACAGCTCGGCCTTTCCCACAGGGCCTTCTGGGGAGCATAAGCCTCAACCACCTTAACAAATATAACTCCGTATTCCACAGGGCTTTCAGGTCAGAACAACTTGGTGTATTTAGATTTTCATCGTAAATTTATATTAGAATTGAAATCCCGAGTTTACAAGGATGTGCATGGTGACCTAACCAAAATAAATGACTGCAGGGAACTGTAGCAAGAAATCATGTCACATCTACATCTCCATAACTCATAAAATTAAAAATGCAATCTACTTTTACACAAAACTTGCTATTCCAAAAGATGTATATGTATTTTTTTTTTAATGTGCTGGCTTTCCAGGAACATAATCTTTTATACTATAGCTGATCAAATGTAAATATGTTTCTATAACTAGAATGCTTGGAACCTGCTAAGAAAATTGATCTCCAAACCCCACTTCTGAAAACTGGACAGGGGTGAGTGCTCCACGCCAACACAGAGCATGTTCATTTAATGCTTACATTATAAGGATTGTGCTAACAACATAAACTGAAATTAAACCTTTTCACAACTCATCTGCATCTGAAGAGTCATAAACTGAAATAAGTGTAGAAGAGATGCACTCAATTTCAGCTCGAGTCCCTGACCCGATTATGTTACGCATGTCAATATATGTTCTCTTAATTAAAGTGGTTCAGTGAACACTTGTGGTAAGAAAAAGGGAGGCTATTGTCTTTTTACCTTAGATATTACTAGGATGGCTACCTTAGATATTACTAGGAAAACAATAGAAAGTAAATTAATGGGGAATGTGGTGGTTTTAGCAGTTTAGAAGCATCAACTAAAACATCAACTAAAGACAAAGCTGCTGTGTTATGCTATCATAGTGTTCTCCTATGCTGAGAACACAAGCAGAAAACAAAAATTGTCATAATTTTTTCCTTGATGACTAACTCTGGAGCTTAAAACCACACAAAAATGCATAGTACCTCTGAGGAAAACTAAATGCTACACTTAATCACGTATCACAAATCATCACAAACAACAGGAAGGCACCTGCTGAAAAACTGCAGTTCAAGAGTTGAAGAGTAACGTTGAGCCCAAGGCTTTCTACCACCCTCAGTTCTCTCCATTTCACATGTGCCTGATGTGGTTTCTGTACAGCACAGAGGAATCTGTGCTTTAATTTGGTTTTATTTTTTGCTTTTTTTTTTCTCAATTCTCCTAAGTTAAGTTTTCTTGTCCCTGTCTACCTCTTTCCTAACCAGTCTGTCACAGTGACATCCACTGAAGACATCACACAATGGTCTTTGGCACACACAGCACATAAATTGATTCCACAGGGGAATGTTTTTTATCAGTATGATTTGGTAGTGAAGGGTTACCACACAAAGACTCAGTTTGCAAGGCTGCAAAGAGCTGACAACGGTGTTCAAGAGCTTTAATTACATTTCTGGCTTTCACTCAGGGTAATGCAGATCCTTGGAGGAGAAGACATGATGGACTTAAGAGTTACTGGGCACTGGCATAGAAACTGAGTCAGGAGGAGATAAAGTATCTACAGCTGGTTTGTGTTATTTCTTTTCCCTATCAGAGCTAAGATATGGATTACACAGGACTTATGCTTCAAAGGGAATAAAACATTCTCTGGCATGATAGGGAGCATTTGTTGCATTGGTACAGACGGGAGTTAGATAATCCCAGGTATTTACTCCCAACATAGCTGGATGCACATGGTAGAGAGACTCTTATTTTAGCCTATTTTGATGATTTGATCAATTCTGGACCCGGTAATAGAAGGAGGACCTGAGAAACTACCAGCCAGTCAGCCTCACCTTCAGTCCTGGAAAGGTGGTGGAACAGATCATTATGGAGGTAATCACCAAGCACACAGAAGAAAAGGTCATCAGGAGTAGTCAGCACAAATTCACTGAGGAGAAGTCATGCTTGACCAATCTGATAGCAATCTATGATGACATGGCCGGATGGGACGATGCAGGGAGAGCAGTGGATGTTGTCTGACTTCAGCAAGGTTTTTGATGCTGTCTCTATAGCAACCTCATAGGTAAGCTGAGAAAATGTGGCTTGGATGAATGGAGAGTGAGGTGGATCAAGAAGTGGCTGAATGGCAGAGCTCAGAGGGTTGTGATGAGTGGAGTAGAATCCAGTGGGAAGCCTGTAGTCAGTGGCATTCCCCAGGGATTAACCCTGGGTCCAGTCTTATTCAACTTGTTTGTCAACAACCTGGATGAAGGGGTAGGGAGCACCCTAAGCAAGTTTGCTGATGATACAGAACTGGGCAGACTGGCTGATGCACCTGAAGGCTCTGCTGCCATTCCTTGGGATGTTGATAGGCTAGAGAGCTGGACAGAGAGAAACCTTATGAGGTTCAACAAGGACAAGTGCAGGGTCCTGCACGTGGGGAGGAATAACCCCAAGCAGCAGCACAGACTCGGGGCTGACCACCAAGAGAGCAGCTCTGCTGAGGAGGACTGGGAGTATTGGTGGATGACAAGCTGACCATGAGCCAGCAGTGCTCTTGTGGCCAGGAGAGCCAATGGGATCCTGGGGTGCACTGGGAAGAGTGTGGCCAGCAGGTTGAGGGAGGAGATCCTCCCTCTCTACTCAGCCCAAGTGAGGCCGCATGTGCAGTATTGTGTTCAATTCTGGTCTCCACAGTTTAAGAAAGACAAAATCCTACTGGAGAGGGCCCAGTGGAGGGCCACAAAGATGATGAAGGATCTGGAGCATGTCTCTTATCAGGAGACACTGCAGGAGCTGGGCCTGTTCAGTCTGGAGAAAAGAAGATTGAGAGGGAACCACATAAATACATACAAATATCTCAAAGGCAGGTGCCAAGAGGATGGTGCCAGACTCTTTTCTGTGGTCTCAGAGACAAGACAAGGAATAATTTACATAAGCTAAAGAAGTTCCAACTTAACCTGAGGAAGAACTTCTTTTTGTTGAGGGTGGCAGAACACTGGAACAGGCTGCCCAGGGGTGTAATGGATTTTCCCTCTCTGGACACATTCCAAACCCACCTGGATATGGTCCTGTGTAACCAGCTCTAGGTGACCCTGCCTTGGCAGGGGATTTGAACTATGCTATCTCCAGAGGTCCCTTCCAACACTAACAATTCTATGATTCTGTAATAATATTTAGAAAAAGAACATTTAAATTCACCTACATACACAGAAGCAAATTAAAACAAACAAAAGGGTTGAAACGATATTTGGAGCAGATCACACTGGAACACAAATTGGACTCCCTTGCGCTGTGGTGACTGCAGTCAGGCTTGTACAGATAAATATGATGACAACTGATAGCTCAGCATCTTGCCTTCCAGAAACCCTGCCAAGTCCTACTGACACTCTCTGCCCTCTCTCCCCTGGGCTCCTCCAATCCAACAACCCTGAAGTCTAAACAGATTAGAGAAGTTTCCATTCCAATCAATTGAAGCATATATATTTTTGTCTTATTTAGTTCTTTTTTTATTTACATTCATGAATGATCTTCCATTAGACTACAATGGTTTCTTATACATTTGCACAGTAATTTTTGAAAACACTTATAAGCCTTAGATATTTCACAAATACATAGTGTGATTTTCACCAAATAGCAAGAAAATTCATCATTATTTACTTCTAAATGAAACTCAGAAAGATGGTCCCCATCCCACCTGGAAACAGCCGCAAAAAGCAGCACATTGCCAAGAAAACGTGTGAAAGAGCCACAGGCAGTGGAAAGTAGATGAATAAGTCTTAGGGTGTACTTTTTTCCAATATAGAACTATTTGAAGTAAAAGCACAAACAAATAAATGGGAAAATAAAAATTTCATTAAACTACCATGGGAAAACTTCTTGCCTTTTCATTTTTTAATAATGACTAATATTTCTTACTCCCATTGTGGAAGATAAGGACCAATGAATGGAGGAGAAGGAAGTAAGTTTCTATTTTAATCAGTGCATATTTCTTCAAGTAAACTTCTTTACTGAAATTGGCCAAGGCAGCAAATTAGCAGACATGCAAACTGAGATCTGGGAAATTCTAGTTTTAATATAGATGAAAAGACCTTTTGGTCTTCAACCTTATTTCTTTGAAGCAAAGGAACATGTGAAAATGCTTGTCTAGCACACCAGGAACATCCACATCTCTACCTTGGCACTTTCCCTGCACTGGGAAAGATATTTGTGAAAAATTATCTAAACCTTCACAATCATCTTCTTTGAATAGGAAAGCCACTGACTACTGAGGATTTGACAATAACCTATTTTTTAACAGTTCAACTCTGTGTTACGGTATGGCATTTATTTTCAATTTTCTTTCTAAGGGCAGCTGCATGGTGGGCTTGGGAGACATAGAAAGGTCCTGGAGAAGACATTCAATATAGTTTTGTTATCTACTAGCCCTTCTGAGCCTCTATGTTTTCACAATTCAGTTTCTCTCAGTGAAGGTTGAGCAGAAAAGCAGCTACACAGAGAGATACCTGCCCCACTATCTTGTCAGCAGCTTTTGTTCTTGCCAGGAGCAAGAGAATCATCAGCAAAGACTAAATACAGATGTATTGAGCAAAACAAGATAGGAAACCCCCCACCATATATTCAATCTTCACTACTCAAATAAGCAATTTACACAGGTAATGCATCTCTAGTTCCCCAGGCTACAAAACCACGTCTGACACCATGTTAGTTCATATGACTTCTGTAAGCCATCTGGGTTTCCCACCACATTTATCATATTAAATCCAGAGCAATTACTTCTCAATCTTCAAATATGATCTACTTTTCCACATAAGATAAACCTTTTGCAAAACAGTTGATAAAGAGTGATAAGAAACTTCAGACTTTGCTGATGTTGTCAAACATGGATGCTAATTTAAGCTATTTCTGGTGATAGCATTTTCTTACTTTCTTTGTTCTTTCTTTCAGTCAGTGTCAACATTTAGCCGCATGAAACCCAGACTAAATGCAAACAATCTCAATCCAATGCTAACACAGAGGGCCTTTTCCCCATTGGCTTTTCAGGGACTCTGAATAGCAGGAAAGTTCCTAGAATTTTAATAGCTGTCATGGTGGCGCCTCTTCCAAAAATTTTCCTCCGTGCAGTATAAGCAAAATAAATGACTGTTCTGATAATTGTAAAGTTTCCAGACAAGCACTATAAGGGTCCTTTCTCCCCTATTCTTAAAATCAGGAAGACATGCTTTTCCATTGACCTTCCCAGGTTAATCCAAATTCCCCCTTTGCAAGAACATCTGGAGGAAATTAAATGCAGTAACACAAATCTTTCTAAATGGTTTGAGTTGATGCTTCCATAAAAGTCTTATTTCATTTATGTTCCTATATTTCCCCTGTCTTTCCACTCTCTTGTTCACAGACAATAAAAGATATTACATACATCTATCAAAAGACATTTAAGAGCTAAGGAAGCAGGGCAAGTACACCCAGTCTGGCCTGTACTGGCAAAAAAAAAAATCCCAAACCAAACAGTGCATACAACAGACATAAACTGTTAGGATTTAAAGCTTGAGGTAGGCTCTGTGACACACAATCACATAAAGAACTCTCAATCTTTTCACACAAACTCCTCAGACTTGGCCAAAGTTTCTCTCTTCCAGAATGAGTTTTCCATGTACCAGCTTGTTCATGACTTTTCATTGGTTCTGTCACCCTTTTTGCCTCTTCCATCACCCCTAATATCTTACTGCTTTCTCAGCCCAATGGTATTAAAAGGTTTAAAATTTGACTTAAATAGGATATGAATCATTCAATATTAAATGCAGATTGCTTCTCCATCTACATCCTTGCTCATGTCTTTACATAAGATAACAAATAGAACCTAATCTTCTACATAGAAAATTCATATAATAATCTAAAAGTAGCAACTCATGCAGTTCAATTTTCTTTGTATGGGATAAATTACAAAAATTATGCAGCTAGAAACACTACTTGCATTTTGCCATTTAGAAAATTTGCTGTTGCCTCCCCTGAGATAACAAATTCAGTATCTTGGTTAGCAAAAAGAGGAAGTATATTTCTCTTTCCCCCCTTTAGCCACACAGGCCCCACAGTGGCTACTAAAAAGATCCACCTGAAATGAGTAACACCAGTGTTGTATTGTGACAGATCAAGGACATCTCCATTTTAAAAATTTCTTATTCACTAGCTGATAGTGAAGCAGATGCCCACAACTGATGGTTCCATATATTGTCTTTAAGGGCTACCGAATTGAAATTTAGAGAAAAGCAGCATTGCTGTTGTATTTTAATAGTGATGCCTTGACATCTGGAATACCAGTCAGTCAATTTTCCTCTTAGTTAATACTCCCCTATGGCAATCCACCCCAAAAACAGATCAATTACAATTACACACTTGTGCTAAAAGTCTATTAGAGGAATGTGTGACCTGATAGTTAAAATCAACCAAAAACAAACAAACTTTATTTCTAGTGATGAAGCTGAAAGTGCAAGAGCTCACATGAAAGAATACCTTTCTTGGTTCCCTCTTTATATTATCTCCTTCTTTTGTGTCATTATTAAAGACCAGGATCATCACTTCAGCCTCAATCTTCCACTTGCAGGATCCGGATGGGAACTAAGTCTGCGTTCAGTCACATGGCCTTCCTGTTTTCATGCTGCTGGTCTGATGGCAACAGGTTAAAAATTTCTTGCCTGTGGATGTGTAGTGGTAGATACCTTAATGCATACATGCAAAATTTAAGGCATAGATTTCTAAGAATGAGTTGGAGTGAAGCCAAATAATCTGTAATGGTACCCCACAGATTTGAGCAGAAAATTTTCCACTTTGAAAAAAATTAGAAAAATATCTAGGCAAAGCAGCATTGGACAAATTTCCTTGATGATATGAAAAATAGTTTTTCACTGAATAGGGTAAATTGGTATTTTTACAAAATTAAATTTTTATTTCAGATTTATTTTTTCTGCTAAGATTTGTCTCAGTTTCAAAGAAATACATTATTTCAATTTGGAACTCCAGAAATATGTAATAATACACTATTTTCAAACTACTAGCATTAATTTAGGATGACAACTAAGAATCTGTAGAGCACAAGCTGCATTGCAAAGATTCTATTAATTTTTTTCTCTCTAAAGACTTTCTAAATATTTTAATTTTCATTTGTTTTTTTTTTTTTTTCTTTTTCCGTAATCAAATTGCTAACAGTTTTACTAAAATGCCACTATGGTTTTAAAAAAAAAGTTTAATCTAAATACATTTTAAATGTATTAAAATCATTAAGTCATGCTACTCAGTACAAATTGAAATGTTTTTCTTTTTCTGCAACAAAATTTGGGGGTTTTTTGTGTATTATGTTTCTGGTTTTGGCCTCAGCACTGTCTTATCACAATGAGTTTTAGAGCCTTAGAAAGAGATTTTCTGTATAACCTTTATGGAATTACCTAGACAGCTACTGAAGCTCAGTAACTCTGCCTCAAAGTTTTCTGTGCAACTTCTGCTGGCAGCCACACTTTAAACATGTGATTTTGTAGGCTGATGGGTCTAACATAAGAGCAGGACTTGGTATTGAGACACCAGCAGCCCACAGATAAGGTGGTTTGACCTTGCAGTAGGAAATTGATGACCACATTTTTTAAGATAAACAATTATAGATTGAGGGTCTTTTGGAAGGGAAATGTCACTATCACTGTTACATAGTACATAACAAATATGACAAAACCATATAATCCTGTAATCCTTTGAATATCAAGGTCCAGATCTGCTCTTTCTGAAGCCAACAGGGACTTCAGTTCAACTTCTAAATACTTTGAAGAAATTTTATCTTAAGATAGAGTAACAGCTTATGCAAAAACTGTCACCATTTGAAAAATAAAAAGCAAACTATTGGTCTGGGTATGGAAAGTGGTTCTGGAAAAAGAAGAAATCTCAAATGCGAAAGAAAATTTGGCTATACACAAGGTACATAAATAGAAACTTCTGAAACCTGTCTTCAGCTGGGGTACTTAAAATATAAGGAAATTGTAAGAATGTTACATCAGAACATAACTATCAAAAAGAAGGGTGGGAACATGCACAAATGCAGAAAATGTATGGACAAAATTTGAGGGACTATTCATAAACAGTGTAGAAAATTTAGTTCAGGGAGAGTTTACAAGACTTTCCTTGACATTCTGCAGAAAAGCTTTTGTCACACCATGATTTCTTTCATAAGCCTTGCCTGAAGTATGTGGTACTTCTTGATGGGAAAAATCTAAGCTAGATGAAAACATAGTGGACTCACTACTTGAATATTCTCATTTCTTACAATAAGGACCATCTGTCATGCTCCAAGAATCCCATAATATCTCAGTCTTTCAGAAGATTTGGTTGGTTTTTTTTTTTTCTTTTTCCAGGACCACTTCATTATCATTAATTATCAATTTCTGGGTATTGGGATTGCAGAACTGTGTTTATCATATCAAGGAAGTCTCAGCACTTAACAAAGCGGAAACTGAAGAAACCATAAGGTATTATATGAGAAAATGCTGAAGTGAAACTCTCAGCTTCAAAGCTTGAACAAATAGACAGAGCAGATAAAAAGTGGTTTCCTTGCTCCTCTGTGCATTCAGTGGAAAGAAGCTATCAAACTTTTGCACCCCACTGATCCAGCATGCATTAAAAATCTCTCTCAGCTGAGAGCAAAATATGTCAACCACCATTGTTATTCTGGTTCAACTTAAGGGGAAAAAGAAATCTATTTTTGTAAAAGCTGTCAGTGAAAAACTCTCATCTAAACATTCGTTCATGCTCTAGAGTGGTCCTGTATTTCATGTCTAATGGGCCAAATTTAGACAACACAAATGCTGATAGCCAGCACTGACCCATGCTGTGTGTTGACAAAAGGCATATGAGTGTGGCACTGTCTTTGTGTGAGCATAAGACAGCAACTTAATTTAGAGCATCTTCCAAGCAGTTTTGGTTCTCTCTGTTCATCAGCTGTAGGGTGCAAGTACACAGTATTTTTCTTATCAGATCACTGAAGACAGTGAGCTCAGGGCTTTCCTAGGCCATTCCTGGAGGTTTCTAAAATCCTGTAAACAAAGTGTATACAGTAGGTATGGAGATGGCAGTAGGAGAAATGAGGAGCTGAATCCTCTTTGCAGTAATCAATTTACCCTGAAGTAAGAAATTCTCTTATTGCTACTGCAGCACACGGCACTTACCAGGGTTATTGCAGAACCCTCACACAGTTCCTCATATGATAATTGTAATTACACATGATGCCTACACCTCTGATCAGGTGGAGCAGCAGGCACGCAATGATCATGTATTAACATTTGAGGAAAAGCCATAATTGAAGAGAAACGAAGGGATGGAGGAAGAATATGACCTTTAAAAGATTAAAGGGAGCATCACATTGCCTCTATCAGTGTGTGTTGAGACAGAACCTATTCCTTTTCAGATGCCTCTTTTTCCTTCTTTTACTGTAAAACACTGAAGCTGAGCACTTATGAGTAATGGTGCAAAACCAGGATGATACTTCTGAGCAATAAACTCTCATGCGAAACCCTGTCTAGGAGCACTGTAAATACTTACACTTTCTCATTGAACCTTTTTCTACAAACCTTTGGTAACAGCAGGGAGCAACTATTATGATTTCAGCCTAATCCCAGTCTAAATCTTTACTTTATAAGAGTGCTACACACAGAGCTATTCCCCCAGATACCAGCTTTTATTATGAGGCTAAATTAGTGAGCCAAATGTAAGGAAGAGACCAGCAAAATACCTTTCTTGAGATTGTAATCAGAAGCTAATTTTGTATTCATATCCATTCTTATTTCCATCTAGATCAGAAAAAAATGGTGGGGGACCTTTGAACCATGGATTTTTTTTTATTTCTGTCTTTCTCTGGAAATAAGTTTTTGAAATTCTTCTAACTGTTTTTGTTTATAATAGGACCAGGAATAAGGCATGCTGTCCTATGATGTGGTTCAGTTACAGATGTTTTAACCAAGATGTTGCAAATTTACAGTGATCTGAGTGGTATATGCCAGATGCTAGGGAATCAATTTCATTTACCATTAGGTCAGTCTACTTCTAGTGTTCAGGAAGACAGGATGAACTGGATGTCACTGCCTGTGAACAAACATGCTTCGTGCTCCCAGTATCAGTAAACCGCCCCAAAACTGAGCTCACGCTTGTTGTTATTATTTCCCAGTAAAGTGACCTAAAACCCACATAGAGTCAGATGTCCTTTAGCATCAAAGTGGACCATAACCTTGACACATAATGAGAAATGTTTATGTCTAGGGATTGATCACTTCTGTAAAAAAAAAACCCAAAAAACAACCAACATCTAATATTCTTCTTATTTTGCACTCCTATTTTCACCTTTTTTGTGCACTTCCCTATTTGGTTTATAACTTTTAATTAATTTATTTGTTTTTACTGTCTGCCTCTGTTCTTCCTTCTCATACTCAAAAGACAATAAGCCTCCATTCAAGTCTTGTGCACATGAAGAGCCACATTCCCAGAAAGACCAACAACACTGGCTGACAAACTCTTATTGGAGGCTAAAAATGTTGTTTGCAAGAGCTCTTCCCTGTCACCAGCTGCATAAGGGACGACATGCTAAGGGCCTACTTGGTATCAGAAGGGCACTGTCTCCTATATTCTGCCTACTTTTTTTCTTTTATTGTCCACTAAAATACCCACTTCTGATATATAACTAGTACCCACCTCCTGTGCCTATTTATTAAACATTCAAAAAAGTACCCTTCATCTTTCCCACAGATTGTCTCTAATGTTTGGGGTGAACTGCCCATCAAGGATTTGTTAAGGTAAGTTAGCTGAGACAGAGCACATCACCAACATGGCACACAGTGATTTAATCAACCATAAGCATGTGTGTCACAATATGAAAAGGTAAATCCAGATAGACATAAGTTGCACACTTCCTTACCCATCATGTTTTATCATTACAGTGGCTCAAATCCATATTTCTAACCCAATTCTATCTAAAGGCAGGTCTCAAGCTGTCCAAATTTTGAACCCAAGGAATAGTTGGGGCGGTCTCCATAGTTGCCAAGCCAGATGGCCTTCAGTACATGCCTTGTGAAGGTGGTCTTATGAATTTGTTGCAATACACCTGGCCATTTCAGGCCTCCCTTTTCTGTGATTAAGAGGGATTCATCAAACTTTGCATCTATGGGAAATGAAGCCAGCTGGGACTTATGAGGTCCAAATATTGAAGCTGGTTGATGTGCTGTTACATTATTACTTGGCTCTAGCAGTGAGTGCAATGGACGCTACAGTAGAAATGCCGTACATAAACCACAAAGTTGCATAGACAGTAGGGTTGCACACACCAGGTGGACTGACACTGGAATGTTTTGCACAGACTCAAGAAGCAAGCTCAGAAAATAACAGATGAGTCCATTTTCAGGGTAAAAATCATATGAGAACAAGGAAAAACACCAAGCCTTCAGCTTCACACTCCTAATCAGAGATTTTACATTACAATTCTACTTGCATTTTCCTTTTGATGAATTAAATATGATTATTGAAAATGACTAAACAACTGTGTTCAGTAGAAAGACTGGAAAAATAATGAAGATGGTAGCCAATTCTTTATATATTATTCATAGACACAACATCCTATATATATATAATCTTAGGTATGCTCTTTTGAAATCCAAAGCAGAAACAACTTTTAAAAAGCAGCAACAGTGGAAATAAAAATATTAGTGCACTTATCACCACAGCAGGAAGAGATAGCAATACCAACAGTAAACGAGTGCCTAAACGGCTCAGCAGAAACATCCTCCTACGTCTGATAGCTCTCCATACACAGAGCAATTCAGTGCCCTTTGAACATATATACAGCGTTTTCTGAACCAATTATGATGCTGGCATATGGTCCATTTACCAAGAAAGAAAAAGACAGACTTTTTAAAAGCACTGTCATGACCATTATGACAGACAAAAAGTTGGCCACTATTACAGGGCGTGAGCCAACATTTATTTAAATAAATGAAAATACTTTCACTGACTGCAGAGTGTAGTTTGGATCTGGTCCACAGTACTTGGAGAGTATTGGTGATATTGCTGGCCTCATAAAGAGCCAGAGACTACAGCACCACCAACACCTAGCTAAACAGAAACTGTTCTTTTAAAAAAGCCTATGAGAAATAATAGGGAGGAAAGCAAAAGGTTGCCTTGGAACTCAAGAGGCTTCTGAAAATGAATTGTATTACTCTTACAGAATTTTAATGAACCTGTGTTATTCAGTAAAGTACTATAGCTGTGTTGCAATGTTATATTGATCAAATTACTGCATATGATTTATGAGCATTCTCCAGTAAATGCTATGATAGTTTTCTATAAAACTGTAACAATATAAGACCACATGCAATGTCTTGTTAAATGTTGACCAAGAAGTCCTAAGAGAGATTTGCGTATACAGCATTGTGCTTACAAGTCCTAGAAAGTGCTTAGTTTAGAGTCAACCCTAAGGAAGTATCTGTTTTCCAGCTAGGCTGTAGTGTCCTGCAAGGCCCTCACCTCGATCCTAAATAGCAGTTTGTCTCAGAACAGGATGTTCCACAGGCTGAGGTTAGTCTGGAGTTTCCCATCTTCCAATATCTCCGCTCCTGGCATTGTTTCCACCCGCCCTGCAGGCCTCCAGCATGGAAGCAGGAAACCCATGATTCCTTGTCTTGATTTCCTACCTCTGTGACCCCTTTCACATTCCTGAACTCTCTGCTAGCCCTAGGTAAGGACAACTTTGTGGAAGCAAACAAGGAATGATTGCACTGCTTTGTGCAGTGTTACAAAGCTCTGGAGGTATATTAATGCCCTGCTGGAGATGAAGTACAGATGACTCTGGTTGGGAAGGGTAGTGAAGACAAGGGAGCTTGAGCTTATTCAGGGCAACACCAAGACCAGCAGGAAATACTACAGTAGACACAGCCCAAAATGAGAGTATCAATGCATCTGAGGATGGCATTTGGAAACATTTGCATTAACAAGGTTCCTCTCTGGGTACAGACTTTCACATACATCCCAAAAATGGATTACCAAACTGATGCAGTTCCTTTTTTTCCCTCATTTTAACTACTACAGATCAAACCCTCAGTTACAAAATTCATAATTTACCAGGTACTTTCACTGCCACCCCAGTATTTTGAATAACTCTTAAACTGTAACCCATGTGTTTCTTTTTCATTCTTGCAGCTATTAAAATGATGCAAAGCCCTTCTTTCAAAAAGGTGTGCAACTCTTGCTCTAAGCAGCAACATTTTTCAGAACAGTATTAAGCTCTGCCAGAAGCTCGCAACCAAGTGTGAAAAAAAGCCAGCACAGAAGCAAATGACAAGTTACCTAGGACTGTGCAGGCATCAAAACCTGTGAAAAGGTGCTAGCACTGGCCTCATCCTGTGCTAATATAGCACCAATCCTGCATGGACATCATGTATTCCCTAAAGTTGGTACTACATGTAGTGTGCTTGCTACAGTCTCTCTTCCAGTTTTGCTGGGCGGGAATGCTTTCTTCCTGAAGTGAAATGAAGCATAAGAGTGTTTTGGATGAGCAAAGAACATGGACATCTATAAAATAAGACCTACTCAGTACAAGTGCAAAGAAAGAAAAAAGCGGCTTCAATAAAAGGTTCTCTAAAATAAAATTTAAACAAACAAATCAACTCTCAGAGGGCTATGAAACAAGAATTGTAAAACTTCCTCTAAACATTCATTTTTGAGGTTTCTTTTTATTTAGATTTGAAATTTACCCAAGGTTTTTGACACAAAGTATACTAAAACAGAACTTAGAACCATTAATTGAGAACTAAAGTGACAGAACAGTTTAGAAAAACATAAATTCAGCACTGCTATAGCCAACAAATCTGACTGCACTGTGAAGCAGACAGCCAGTGCAGAGCTCCTTGCATCATCCAAGCATCAAATGTTGCCAATAAAAGAGTTTAGGTTGCATGGAATATATAACCCAGAATGACTGTATAATAAAAATATATGAGTGTTCAGAATTTTATATGGATTTCAAGAAGGCATCTCATATTGTATCAGCAGAATGGGAAAGATAGAGTGGTAAAAAGAGAGAGAAATATATTGACTTAAATACTAAAAGTGTATCAGTAGAAGATGGTACAGTTAAATTATGTACGCTGCTTATCATGTTACTTATTATGGTCTCCAAAGAACAAGCAAACTCTAGTATGCAGGCAAGCTTTTTTCTTGGAAAAATAAACTCCTGCCTTCTCATTCTGAGAAAATAAGTCCTCTCTTTTATAACTGATGTGTCACCAGATACTTTAACACCTAAGTGCTTTAAATTCTTTAATGTCTTCATTTCCACGTGCCTCTGGAAATGATGTTATTCACGTGTAACAGATTATTCAGCATTGTTTTCAAAGACTAATGAGTTCTTTTATTGCCTGTTTCTGTTTAAGGAAACTGTAGGAGCACAGGTCTCACTGACTGGAAAGAGACCAAAATCCTATCTGCATTACAAACTTTAAAAATAATTTTGGGCAGTTGTCATGACAGGGAACTAAATGCAGATTACCCTAACTCCAGACAGGTACCTTAAATTCTGAATGACCTTTTTTTTTTCTATTACAAGATGGAATTAAGCCAGCAGACAGAAAAGTTGACAACCAGGCCATATTCTTAAAAAAGAAGTGAAAAACAAAAGCTTTACTGCTAGTTAAGCCCTCCCAAGGACACTTATATGGCTCCTATCAGTTAGACTTAATTTTCATGTCTAATTTCTAGAACTGGTGCTGCTCCACAGCAACAGGTTTTTGTTACTGAACTTAGTAGTCACAGAAGCACGAGACAACTTCAGCTTTGAAATGATGATGATGATGATGATGATGATGATGATGAAGATGAAGAAGAATACCAAAGAGTAAGAGAGTGAGTGCTCCATAAGTAAGCTCTGCTAACAATGTATAGAGATCTAAATGCTGCTCACTCACACAGCCCACTTCCTTACCCATCAAAATCGTTGGTTAGTTAATTCTTATGCTGCATCATATTCACAGACAACTCTGACAAGAATCAATAGCAAAGAAGCTTGTTCATTTAATTTGGCTGACTCTTAACTCATCTAAATTAATCATTTTGAATGAACATTATTTAGCAGAATAATTCTTACAACAAGTACCATCTATATTTGTGGAGAAAGAGGTAGGGGGATACAAAAATTTAGGATATAAATTTGGGATATAAAATGGTAAACAAACAATTGAATAAAATAAAAGGAATAAACTTCATCCAGTCATCCCTTGGCTCTTCTTCAGTTTAAAATAATAGAGAGTGATGGGGAACTGAAGCAGCAAGTACAGTCAGAGGAACTGATTAGAGAGTTAATCTTGACAGTGATAATTTATGAGTGTTGAGGGAAGGAGAGGTGACACAGAGTGATATTCAGAGGCATTGTATTGGCTGGATCCCCTGCACTTTATCACCTTGGCCTCCAGGACAATATTAAGAGAAGATCTTTCTGATCTGGAAAGAAATGAGCAAAACCTAATGAAAGAACACTCTCTACTTGGCTTATTTATGCCACTGGTAATAGTGATGCAAGATGCAAAGGGAGCGTGACGGCCCCTGAATAAGTCTGTAATTATTTCCATTTAAAGATGTTACAGCTTCCACGGCACAGTGCAAACAGTTTTGAAATGAGCAACATTGCATACATCTGGCAGAACAAGAGAAACATTAGCCAGACAGAGGAGATTAAGCTCTGAAAATGTCAATTTTAAGACAAAAAAAAGTGTTAAGACTTTAATGTCAGTGATTTATTCAGATAACACCCATGAACATTAAAAGGGCATGAGTTATGCTCATAACTTCCCATGTGTCAAGAATGACAAGACTTTCTCAGGGTCTGCTGAATAGAGAAATCTGTCAGAAGCAGATGGGAAATCAAATTTTGCTGAGAAACAGAAGATTATGATCTCCTCAACAGAACCTTCAACTTACTGTATGAGCCCTAGCAAAGCAAGAAAGACTATGGACAAAACCTTAGGAGAAAAAAGAAAAAATATCAGCATGTGTGCATCTGAGCCGCAAGTTGCTGGTTCATGTCCCTCATCATCTGTGCTCTGTGGCTTCATATACACCTAAGTTTATGAAGCTTGCTGCCTATCCCTAAAATAAACTTCTGCAAGTGAGAGTTATGCTATGATGTGGGATGGCACAGTGCAGAGGGTTACATAGCATAGGTCATGACGAACCTCGAATGTTAAAAATAAAACAAAACACAGGAACAAAAAGTATTGGACTGGTGTAATTTGTGCGCTCACTTGCGAACAACCTATGCTCAGCATGACTGCCTTTTTGTTCAGAGACTACCTCCACCACTGAAATAAAGAAAGAGTCCTCAGGGAAAGGCAATTCCCTAAGACCACTTTGTCAAAGGTAAGGTAAATAACATGCTGCACAAGCTCTGTGTGCCCCCCACTCACATGAACCTTATCCGGCTCAGGATACAATCACCTCTTGAGTTTTACAGATTCTGAGGGCTCTGTATATAAGCGCTACCAGGTACTCTCATGCCACTTATAAACACTTTCCTCTGGACTGTGCTACACAGACCAATGTCCACGTTTTCCTAGGACTTTCTGTCTGGAATGAAACAATAAAGAAGCAAAGAGTTAGAAGATTACAACTGAATAATCGCCTAGCTACAAAATGCTGCCCATATGAAAAACACAGCAACTGAAATTTCTTAACATCTCCTTTTATGGATCTTGCTTTTCACTGCTCACTGGTTTGCTAAAGTTTACCTGTACTGGCTTAAAAATGACCTGTTTAAGGAAACATCAACCTATAATCTACTCAGAGAGACTGCTTTACTCCTGCTGACACCACTTTTGCAAATACAAGTTAGAAGAAGAAAAAGCAAATTCTGCAGGTCAGGCCAAATACAATAACCTGGGAAAACACAGAAGAGGAACTCAGGAGTGGATGTAGACAACCCGAGAAGATGAGTAAGTAAATTTTCTGACCAAAAGGATGGATACAGGTAGAGTTCCAGAATCTGCCAGGAAAGGAAACAAAACTGGAAGGCAAGGCAGATGAGACTGCATATGGAGGAGTCAAGCAGGCTGAAGGAGGATCTTTGTCCATTAAAGCACACTTCAAAGCATGGAAGGGAGATGATGAGTCAAAGCCTCTCCTCTCCTTCTGAAACCAGCCACTTCCTCTGTATGGCTCACCCACAGAAATGTGTCAGTCAGCAGGGGTTTTGGCCAGTGTTACCTCCAATAGTAGCAGATGAAGATTTTTCATAAATACTTTGTCATAATTTCTGAAAGCTAAAAGCACCACACAGTTAGCAGAATAATAAAATTTAAATGAAAATGCTCAAAATTACAGAAAATACCCAAATTAAACTTGCTTTTGCTGAACACAATCATAGGCAAACTGTCCCTGAATACATATCCCAACCCCCATTTTGTAGGGATGGTTCTAATATTGCACTTTTCAGAACAGCATTAGAAGTAAAGTGTTTTCCAGAATTCAGATCGTTTAACTCTATCTTCTCGTTTAGGAGCATAAGAGGCACCACTGAAGCCCTTAACAACAACATGCTTCAACTTTTGCTCAGCCCTAAATTGTTCAGGCAAATAGACTACATGCTCACTGGAGGTCCCTTCCAACTTAAGTGCTCTATTCTAGTCTATTCTAGTCTATTTGTCTTTTGCAAGGGCAGCTTAACTGGAAAACAAAAAGCACAAAGCTTTAGACCCACTAGCCCTTTTATCACAGCTACAGCAGAACTATTACTACTACGAAAACACAGAATTATAGAGCAAAATTCTCAGTTCAGACTAGGAAAAGTTCAAGGCAAAGAAAGATAATGCAGACTGTATCCAACAACATGCTTGGCCAGACAAAACCCTTTACTGCCTATTTTCATCTACTGGTATGAAAGTTTTTGGGTTGTTTTCCTTAATAATGAGAGGCGGTTGCCATTATAAGACTTTCAGAACTTCTCAGGTTTTTTGTGTTCATCTGTTTTTTTCTTCCCACATCATTTCTTTGCTAATACATCATCCTCTCCACCCTTTGGAGCTTCTGGTGTGATATTATTGAATAGATACAGTGCATCGATTCTGGACTGCTGCGAATTACTGGCAAGCACAGTGGGTAACAGGAAGAAGTATGAACTGTTGCAGATAGAGTAGTTTCTTCTGTGCAGAGAATGGCACCCTTCAGTTAAAACAAAATATTCTAAGCATTTCTTTTTTATGTTTCTCCAATTTCCAGGACTTTTGAAGTGGATCCCTGTAATTTGTCTTCTTATGCAACATTAGCAGATAACTACTGTAGAGGTTTTACTGCTCTGTATATATATGCCTGATCCTTAGCTCAAAGCTCTGATTTTCCCAACCTTCAGACAGATTCAGAACTGATTAGTGCTATGTAAAATCTTCCAAGTTCCACCTACATATAAGAAATGTCAGACGAGCTATGCAGCATTAGTATGAACAAAGTGCAGTAATCCAGGCTTCAAGAGGAAGAATTTGCAGTACCACAATCAGCACACATTGTTGCAAAGCCCCTGTGTTTGCTGGTTTACAAACAGTGCAGATGGCAACACAAGTTCTAACTCTGGCAAACATATACAAGATTAGATTTTTTTTTCCAATAAACTTTGTTAAGCTTGCCTCTTGTAGACATAAAGCTAGCAGAGCCTCTGGGAGAGTGTACAAATCAAGTCTTACGGGTAATGGGAAGTAAGGAGCTTTAAGGTATAAATTACTGTTCTCAGTGGACTCCTCCTCATGCCAAATTATATCTCAAATGTTTGTGGTGCTTCCCAAGGGAGTATCATCGTTCTGAAGAGAGGAATAATGTGAACATACCAATAGTGTACATAGGCCATCCAATCTTAATGACATTTGCAGTAAGACTTCAGGACTGTCGGTCACAAATATCCCATTGCAAAAAAACCAAAATAATTACAATAAATTAAAGTTCCATTATCTGTATAATAAAGCTCTTTATTAATTGCATCTCATTAGTGACTGAAATATTTCACTAGTGAGTACAAACACTATCATGGGAAGCTTTTAAATCGATTACTTTTTAAGTTGCTTGAATGTGATTAAGGATCTAAACTCTAGAAGATGTCCTGACCTTTTTGGACATTAACTAAGAAGCAACCTGAGGAAAAGTAAAAATTACTCAGATTTAAATTCAATAATAATGAGGCAATGCATATTGTGGAAAGGCCAAAGTACCAAAGGGGTGATGCTAAGAGAAATAGTGGTTAATAACAGGAAAATCTGAGTTAAAATGAAGGAAAATATAATAAGAATTATAAAGAATATCAGGAATACCCTTCATAATGAGTTCACAATAAGATGCAGCTAAACAGGTTGAAATAGCTTTTCTGGTACATAAGAAGAGGACCAACTCCTGTTATAAGGGGAGTTATAATGCCTCATTTCATCATTTCTCAAAAATGATAAGGCACATGCAGAACAAAATTGGAGGTATTTAAGTAAGACAGTGATGTTGTCTATTGGGAATTGGATGCAAAGTTTTCTAAGCTGATGAAAGGCACAGACTATTAGACTAGATGAGTGGGTAAAAATTATTTTAAATTATTCCTTCTTCATTCCCCCTATTGTTTTCTACTATCTTTTTTCCCCCCCACACTTCCCAAAACTACCAAACATCTCTTAGCAAGTATAAAGGCCCTAAACTACTGATGTGTACCTTACATCAATTTATACATCTTAATTTGACATTTAGATGAAGGATGTGAGGAAGAAACACAAAATAGCCCTGCAGACATAGCTAAATATCCTAATGACATTCTCTGCCAGTTTGGCTACCAGAACTATCACACCACTCAGTCAAATGTCACATCCATATTTGGGCCAGAGCCACTGCACATCAGGAGGATGGAGAAGGGGCAAAACTCTTCGCACCAACAGTTACAAGATTAATGTAGTTATAATGTAAAATGCAGTAGAATGTATGTGTTGGGGTGGGGTGTGGGAGAGGGGTGGGGATGGAGTTCTTAAGTTTGAATTCCTTCTCATGAACAGCTCCCTGTCCTGTCAGTTCTCATGGACATATTAGCATTACTAATAACATGAGTGGCAGAACCAGGAAGAAGTGTGGGGAGAAAAGGGAACAACAATATTTTATCCCAATGCTTCTGCTGCTGTCTCAGAGTCAGGAGGTTCCAAAGTCAGACACAGAGAGAAGAGTCCTTTCATTTAGCAGATTCTTGCAAGATGTTCAGAAAAGCAGATAGATATACAACATGTACACCAGGGCTACCACATATATTCAGGTTATTACTCCATCTGGCCTTTGGATTTCACAGAGTTAGCAGAGGATTAGTACAGTTTTCAGAGAAAAATAGCCCTTAATAGACTGACTGCTAATTGGAAATATTATATGCATATATATGTATATGCATAGGAAAATTCCTGCTCCTTCAATGAACCTGCTCCTTCTCCTTCCTTATTCAGTGAAGCTTCAAGCTTGAGTTGTCTTAACTTGCATAGCTGCAAAAATTATTTACGATGCTGACATTATCAAATGCATCTACAAGATTTGTCTGGCTGACCTCCTAAGGGTCTGATTTTCATGACGCAGTGACTGTGCATTAGTAAAAAAAAAAAAAAAAGTAATTATTTTATTAGTTCTATTACTCCCTTTTGATTTTATCGTCTGTCTGGTTTCCCCACCATGTCCCTAAGGAGGTTGCTCTGTTTTCATTATGCTCATCACACTGCAAGAAAATGGGAGAAAAAATATACAAACACAGACATTATCATGTAAAAAAAAAGCAAGAAAGAACACTTTATATCACACCACATATAGGCAAAGACAGTTTCCCCATGTTTCAATCAATTTCAAAACCAATTGGTTTTAAATTATTATGGACTTCTTCAGGGTTTGCCATGCCATAGCTTGAGCACATAAACTTAGAAAGGTTTCCCTGAATCCACCCAAACAATCCCACTTAGATCTTTCAAATCTCATTGAAAGGCTCTCTGATGAAAACATTTGTCCATTTATTTTTATCTTTCACTGATGTATTCCCTCCCACATCATGTATCTTGATGTTATATCCACAGTAGGCTTATGGAATCAAACTATCTCATGTGCATGCATACACTCATATTTTCTTCTTTGCTAAATCACCTGAGAATTGCAATTCTTCTGCCCAATAAACATCCTCGTTGATCTGTATAGGTAAAAAGACTCTGAACAAATAAACTATTGGGGTACCAGACATCATAAACAAAGCAGAACAAGTCTTAGGTCTCCCAGATTAAACAGAACTCATCCCAGAAAAAATCATTTAGTCATCACAGACACACAGTGTATTTCAATTTTTCTCAACAGAATTAGCATCCTCCTCATTTTAGTTGGTACAGGAAAAATAAATTATTTGATGGAGCAGATCCAAGTGTATCTGTACCCACTGTTCTTTAATTTGAGGCAATTTTTTATACAATAAGAACTCCAGTCACACTTTATTCCAATTCTGCTACATTAAGTAATGGATTTATTTCAGCTTGGTTTAAGCAAGAACATTATGCTGCTATTGGCAAAGCCTTTATTTCTCTTTGATATCTCAAAAGCAGAATTTTTATCAGCCTAGGATGCCTCCTGCAGATGAGTCAGGAGCATCTGCTTTTATCCGTAATCTGAATTCCTCCTCTTTTTCACTCTTAAAATTGAAAGCAAGAACAATAACAACCATCCTTTGAAGCCCTTCATTCAATAACTTAGAGCGATAGCTGGGATTAACAACTTCCGCAATATTTTTTACTTTCCTATCACCTGGCTTCAGAAGGAGCTAGATAAGAATTAATATTATTTTCTTCATCACAGGTGAAATGCACAGTAAGAAGACACTTTCCATTGACTCAGAGCAGAAAAACTGCCAAGAGGGAACAAGTCAGACAGAGGTCATCTTCTGACTTAATTAATGGAAGAGGATAGAAAGAACAGAGCCAAAGTACAGAGTTCTACTGGAGCCAGACACCTCCAGGGCATACTGAAACCTGTTGTAAACAGGTTCAAGCTTTTAGGGTCTTTTGCCCTCTATCTCCAAGGAGCTTCACTAGTGCAGCTACAACTCAGTGTGCTCTAAATAGCTTTGTATTACTTTATGCAATTCAGAAACATCATTTCAGAAAGACCAGAGTGTATTACACACTTACAGCTCAGGCAGCTGCTTCACCTATTGAACTAGGCTGAAAACCTCACAATGTAAATATCACATCTGTTTAAATTTTGGCAAGCTATTTAGGTGTTGCAGAACTAGATGAAACTGGGTGTCACTGCAGGAATTCTTTTACAATGGCTTGCAGAGATCAGTTCCAATCTCAACACCAGTTATCTAGTAGAATCAGCAAATAATTTTGTTATAGGCCATTCTGTAGAAAAAGTGTGAACATGCAATATTTGGAAGTTATGTTCTGCTGTTTAAGAGTGCAGAATTGTTACTTGCATGCCAAGTTGCTTGTTTTAACATCAGTCCAAGGCTCCAGCTGTGAAAATGAGGAGTTCTGCAGTACTTGCCTTGCCTCTCACACACATGCTGTCAACCTGCCCTGTGGTATTTCATTACAGAAAAATGCACAGCCTTATGACCAAGAGACCCAAAACTTGGTATCAGAACTGTGTTTCTTATGGCAATTCAGATCACTCAGCACTTAGGACAAAGAAAAATTCTTTCTGCAAACCATCTACACTGAAGCTGCTAGATGGAAGCTATAGTCTTGTAAATTAAATAAATGAAATCCTTCTGGATTTTAGTAGAAATTTGGAAGCAGATACAATTAAAATGGATCAAAATTCTTATGGCAAAAATGGTTTCCATCAGAAATACAATTCATGAAAATGTGTTCACATCTCCATTTTTAGAAGCTTCTGTGAAAACTCTATGACATTGCCATTGGAGATCTTGTAAGCTTCAAGCTAGCTTGTATAATTCCCTTAGAAAAGAGAAATCTCCCAAATCTCCTGCTCTGAGATCTCCACCTTGTTGTCTGTCTTTCAATCAAGGCTCATAGAGCTCTCAGCTCTGAAAACATAAGTGAGGCACAAGGCTTCTGGTTCTTTTAGCCTCACCACTCCCTTAGGACATTTTCTGCCAGAAAGGATACCTGTAAGTGGGTTCATTTATGTTTTGATAGAAATAAATAAAATAAAAACACTTCCCACACTCAGCTGGGCTAATGGACCTATGATTGCATTCTAAGTTGTTCCAAAATTACAGATATCCAGGACTTCCAGGACAGGATATCCTGGTGAAGACCACAGTAAGTAAAATGATAAATGAGAAAGTATCCCACAGTAAGAAGGGGAAAGGAAAAGAAATAAACTCACAAACAAACCCCAAATAAATTTGGTCAGACCACTGACAGGCTCAACTGAACTTTTACCTGGCCTTAAAGAGACAAAAAGGCAAATCTTCCTATTTTACATACCAGCAGAATCATAAATTCAAATACCTATTCCAAAATGAAAGAGAGTTTCAGAGAAAGCTGACCAGCACTGACAAGTGCTGATCATGACAAACTACTATGCCTGTAGTTGGAGAGATGAATACATCATTCCTGTCTGGACACAGACTGGTCTAGTTTTTGCTCAGTTATAATTGATTATCCTTAAACTAAACTTGAAACCCCCTACAACTGCTCTCCATAGCTGCATTAATTTCTTTGGCAGAATAAATCACAAAATACACACACCATCAGAACTTACATTCATTGTATTCATTTTGTGACATTTATTGACACACATTGGGATAAACCAAATTTCAGCCAATCTTAAATTCACATAAATCCATTCCTGTTCTTAGTAGTAGTGATTCTACCTACATTATTCACTTGATAATTATTAATCTAGATGGTAGAGGCAGTTTGGGTTTTTTCCCTGTCTTCCTAAGCACATCCTATTTTTGGCCTAGTTACAGCAGCCATCACTCTCCTTTGCTGGAAAAAGTAGAATCTGGGGGTTTTTTTGTTGCTGTTATTTGTTTTGGTTGTTTTGTTTTTTTTTCTTGTACATAACAGCTGAACACACAGTTAATTGGAGATCAAATTAATTTCTGGTGGTGGTAACCTCAAGACTATAACTTTAAAAAATGTCTTTAAATATATAATTTAACAATATTAAAAATCCTGTAAATTAAGAACATTAGAAATGTGAAAGATTATGTAATATGGCACATACAGAATATCTCCCATGCAAAGGTCCAAGAAGTTCAAAAATATTATTTGGAAGAACATAGGATACCTTCATGACCAGTGAATTCCAGCATATCATTGTACACACTGGTCAGCCAAGGCACAGAGCCCCTATATGAACCATCCTGCCTAATGTTATTGAGGAGGTAAATGGGGGTGGAAGGAGAGCCACAAACACCAATCTTGGCTCTGTTTGGTGTTCTGGACACCTCCAACACACCTGTCCTGAGGAACAGAAGGCAGGTTAATGTCTTCAGCTGTCACAGCAGCCACTGCTTTACTTCTTCATAGGCATCAGTTGTACCAATGTCTTGGGTTCCAGTGTCCTTAGGCAAATAACTGAAGTTATTATTCACCAGCTATGAAGTATGACACTCCCTATTGTGGGGTCTTCTGCAGTGATAGCGGAGAGGTCAGCCATTATACATGGCAGTGTGACAATCGTAAAAGGCTACTCAAAAAGCAATTAAATGTTCTGAATAAAATTGCTGTTTCTATTCATATCGATTATTTTTGGCAAGAAAAACTCCATGTTTACATCTACAAAAGCTTCAAATATCCCTTTGCAAAGAGTGTAAATCTTGTTACCTGTTCCCAAAAAGGACGAGGAAACAATGGGAGAGATTTTGAATTTTAACCTCTCCATTTTAAGACAGTTTTTCACACTCAGTTGATGGCCACAGAATTCAAGAGCTACTCTTTTGTAGCCTGCTGATTAAAAGCTCACATCACCTTGAGCTTGGACATGAAAACCAGGGAGTGTGACAATCCTCTAACAGCATGAACAAAAGCAGGGAAGAAAAAAAATACAGGTGTAGAAAATAACAATATTTGACTACTAAATGTTATTTATTTCTCATTCATAAGTACCAGGATTTCTTGACATATGAAATGGAAAACACAGCTTCCCTGTGCTAGGTACTGTACTCAGAGTGAGGGTGCACCAACAGTCTGGATATATGCAGCAGCAGATAAAAGAAATAAAGAAGAATTAAAGCACAAGGAATTAAGATACTGATTATTCACTCCTAACTGAAATTCAGTTTAGTCCTACCTAAACTAGGAAGCTAGGAACCTACACTTTCTCTACATGAGTGATGAAAGTGAGAGAAGATGAAGTAGTCCCTGTGTTCTTCCCTGCTTGCTGTTCACTAGGGTCCTGGCTGATGCAGTTTGCTGTTCCTACCTGTGACATCAAGCCACAGCAATTTTCTCTTGTTTTTTTGGTAAGTCAGTCCCCAAAGTTGAGGTGGCAATTCAGTTTAGATCTCCTCAGCCAGAAAGTCTGTCTTCATAGGCAATTTTCCAGTACTATGAAATAGTACTGGTGTAGTTTCACAGATGAATACTTAACCCAGAAAGAGAATACTTTAAATAAGTTTAAGGTAAAATAAAGTGATAAGTTAAATGGAAAAGAGACATTCCCACATAAGCAGAAAAAGTTTCCACATGATAATAACAGGGGGTTTGATTCATATTATCACCTGAACTGGCAATAACTGCCCAGCATAGCTGAGTTATGATCAGTTTATCCATAGGCCGTATCCATAGGAAAATACTACTTTTTAAGAGACGTTTAGGGGTGATATCATATATTGAAATATAACTTTACAGTAAAGCTAAGGACTCACTGATTCAGATGCTAACCAAGTCCAGGCAGTTTCCAGCTGCTTCAGTCTCTTGCACTGCTAGCAGAATGAATGCTGTACCCCTTTGAAAAGAAAAGAAACTCCTGCACTCAGTTGTAACCACCCAAATCTGAATGGAGATACCAGACCTGATGTTGTAGCAGAAAATCCCTCACAATGCTGCCTTTGAACAAGACCCAACACCGTGGGTTTGGATTTAGAAGTGTTTGCCCACCAAACTGAAGTAAGAGTTTGTATTCCAGCATGTATAGTGATAAAAACCTATTGTTAAACTGCACCTGGACTAAATTTCACTACAAATTCACATTGTATATTATTCAATATATAATGCACTGTCCAAAATCTGAAGAGACAGGAATATTACTCAGACATCAGGGCTCAGAAACACTGGCATTTTCAGAACATAAGCACCACTTCATCACTCAGCATTGTTCCCTCCTGTCCTGTTAAGCTGCTGTACCCAAGGCCTGGGACCTTTGCATTTAGTCTTGTGCTGCCAGCACCTGGGGCAGCCCATAGTTCACCATCCAAAGCAGTGGCTGATTTCAGTTCCACCCTTGCTCCAAGTAAGAGCCCTGCCCATCCCTAAATACTACAGAAAGGGGACAGAAGCTCTACACAAGCTCCTCAAAACTGGTAAGTACCATTTAAAGCCACCAAAAAGCTCACTTCAGCTTCCATCTGGAGAAAGAGCCATCCCCACTGTGAACCATCCAAGACAAGGGAAGGGACAGGGTGATGGAGAGGTCAGAAAACCAATCTCTTGCCCATAAATATCCTGGCAGGATATTAATCTGTCAGTCAGAAACAAAAGTGATGTCACTACTGTTCTAGCATATAAGAAAGAGTTATCTCTCATTGCCTCTGTTTTGGTCAGAACATGAGACTTAAGCAGGAGGAAAAACCCCAAACCACAAAGCCCACAATCTCAGTACTCCCCTATGAAATTCTCAACAGGTCAAATTAAATAATCCAACATTTTATCACCGTTCCAGACCATGGCTCCAATCTAAGAAGCACATTGACTACTTGTCAGCAATGACAAGAGGCAGTTGGGAAGCCAGGGGACCCTCTAAGTAGAGAGAGTGCTCTGGGGACAGGCAAGGGCATCTGCTCCAACCCAAGGAAAAGTGGGAACTCCAATTCCCCCACTGTACAAAACAGGATGGAAGATCTCAATTTGCCAAGAGTTTTAAGGGAAGTTAAAAATGAGTTTAAAATCATTAGCTGAAAATGTAAACATACAGGCCTAGTTCCAGGACAAAGGTTGTATTATTCATAGTACTTTAAATGTTAACTATTCAAGATTTCACTTAATATACTTTTCCAACAATAAGATAATGGAATAATACCAAAAATATGCTGTATGTTTATGATCTTTTAAGATCGTATTTGTTTTGATTACATTAAACATCATCTGCTCTGCTTTCTCTTTACTCAAAGCACCAAGAATATACCTAATAATAATATCACTGTATTTTAAGATTTGTCTTTCTGCACAGTTCATTAGAGTGGAGTTCTTCCAAGGCAAACTTGAAAAATACAAAACATGAGGAGAAAAAAAAATCTGTCAAGAATATTGTATATTTGGATTTGTTTTACTAGAGTCATTCATTTTTGAGAAAAAAAAGTCTCTGCTAGCCCTCAGACTCTGCCCCATCTGTATAGAAGTTCTAATCTTATGTTTATGGCATGCATTGGAGAAGTGAGGCATAAGCTATGATCACTGTGGTGTACAATTTTTAATTTCCTAGTAGCAACATTTTTTATTGTGACTGGCAGGTTGTTTATAGTTGTAATTTTGAGATGTGTTTTTGTTGTTGTTCTTCTGGTCTTTTATTAACATACTGCCAGATATCACTCTATGATGGCCCATGCTGGGTTAGTGATAATGTTGTCTGCACTGGCAGGTCTACCTTGGTAGGTTATGAGCATAAAATGGGCAGGGGGCAATCAACTTGTCAGAATATTTACAAATTTCAAATTGCTATATACACACTTAATGACTTGTGCAATGAAAAAGATTGCTATGTCACTATATCTGCTCTGCATGAAGAATGGTAGTAGCTGAGAAGATGGGCTGGGAGGGAGAAAACCCTCATTAAACACAAATAGCTGTGATTGACATGAAAATTTGCCCATGAAGCCAAAAGAGAGGTAAATGCATTTAGATTTAAGTGACTTTATTGGCGGGGGGGAGGCTTACTGAACCAAGAAACCTTGCTATTTACGTAGACTCAGCTGCAGAAACAAGTATCAGTCTTATACAACAGCTATTATTCATGAAGGTAACCCCATCTCTTCCCCTGGCTATATTAATCTAAAACCACTATCAACAATTTAAAAACACTACCATGGCTTGTTTGTCGTACACTTGTTTCATCTGCAACATGTTGTCAAGCAATGCCATGCAACAACATTCTTTTTAATGTAACCTATTGCATTGCACAGGCATCCTTACTGCATTTTCCTTTTTCTGACTTTCTTTGCCTTTCTCTCCAGCCTCCACCCCTAGATCCACAGAACAGCTCAACTCTGATTTCTCTAGAGTGGCTTCCGTTATCACTTAGTCTGCTTTTCTGGAGGGGGAATAAAGACAACAACATATTTTATTCCATTGTTCTAGAACATCTTTGCTCATTTCTTTTTCCATTATGCTCTCATCCTCCTGCCTTTTCCTTGTTCTCTGCACTTCCCTTAACTCGGTATCAATGTATTGTCAGGATCAGAGTTTGGTGAATCCCCATAAAACTTGCCAGTCTTTACTCAAAGCTTCCATCACAGTCTGGGACTTCTGCTGCCATGCTGGAGGCAAACATGGGGCAAAACACCATCTTTTCTCCCACAGAGACCAGACATTTCAGGAGATACATTAAACAGAAGTACAAACCCATTAGACAAACACCTTCATGAACCACAGGATCATGAACCATGGCAGAAATTGACTGCAGCTTAAAAACCAATATCTGACCATTCTTTCCATAACAGAAAGCCACTGATTGTCCAATTTCTCCATCATGTATCAGTTTTCTGGGATGCCTCACTTTTTCTTGCTATCCTCTCTGAGCTGAGGGGGAAAAATATTTCACTCATGGCAAAAAGCAGTAAGAACAGAAGTTAAGTTAAAAAAAAAAATATTCAGCTGCTTTGAAAACTGAATTACACTTTATCACTCATTGTCTGTGTGGAACCAACTGCTGAGAGACCCATCAGCATCCCTGATAACAGCTTACTCACCCAGCCCTCCTGCCTCTTCGGAGGTTTCAATATTATTCCTGCCAGAAGCCAAATATAAGACCATACTAATCATTAGACCAACCTAATCATTCCCTCTGATGAGTACAAATTTTTTGACTGACTAGAGCAGGAGACTGTATTCTTAATGAGACTGTTTTGTGGTAAAACAGCGCAAGGTCATTAGGCAGCAAAATGGTGATGATGCTTACACGCGTAGCTGCTTCGTATCACTTTTATCAACACAAGTAAGCACTTCAGTAAAATGGTGTCATGTTAGATCACTCTTTGAGATGGCACATGAAAGATGAGAGAACGCTCTGACAAAACAAGGAGGATATTAGTAGAACTGGGTATATAAACCAGGTCTGCTAAACACCAAACCTGTTTCTTATCCACCCAGGAATGCTTTCTTCCTAGTGTTTTTCTACACACAAGACTTACAGGAGTTTTTGATAGCATAAGGCTTTTGCAGTTTATAATTACAAATGAAAAACACTTTGAAAGGTACTGCCTGAAATACTATCATTTACTTCTTTTTTCAGTATCCTTTACCAGTATCATTTTTTATAATCTTTGAAAATGTTGAAAAAACCCAAGGGTAACAGTGTGAGCATCTGTTTTTTTTATAGGATACGTTCATCTAAAAATGAAGGATTTACAAATGCTTTTAATGTTTCTATAGAAACCAGAAAATCACAAACCACTTGTATTAGAGCTGTTAACATAGGAATCGTGTATGTTTTCTCCATATATAAGCAAAAACGTATTTCCAGCAGAAAAAAATAACCTGCTTTGACTTCAAAGGAAATAGAAGTGATGGCAAATTCTTTTGAAATCCAGGACCATTGCTTAGCAATGGACCAACAGCAACATGAAAGAGTCACACCATCTTCCAAAATTCCTCATAACCTAAATCTTTACATTCACTCACAGTCATGTATTTGTTACATTTGCTATGTAAGAAACCATCACAACACATGCATTTCAACATGTACCTCAACTTCATCCCAAGCAAAAGCACAGACACATTTATTTTGCTGTTTCTCCCTCTTTCCTCTTTTTAAGTACTGTCATAGGAGGCTGGCAGATATTTGAAAGTGAGGGCATTTTCTACAGAAGAAGTAGCCTTTATGAACAAGCTATTTCATTAATTCGACGTGGCAAAAGATGTTTAAATTTATTCATGAAAAAATTCCCATCACAATTAAGAAGCCAGTGTGTACATAAAATTGCATCTGTACAAGTAACCTGAGTCCCATGTACTTCTGGGCACCTCAGTGAGACTTCTGCTCCGAGTACAGAGTTGTACCCTAGATCCTGAGAGAGAGACCTGGGTATCTTCACTGGTCACCAGTTAGATGGAAAAAGTCGGCCTTCTGTCCTGATCATATACATCTACTGACTGTAAAGGGAGCATGGAGCAAACACAACCCTAACTGAGAGATGTTACAGTGCGGCTACTGCAACACGTGTAGCAGACAACAAGGCCCGTGGAAAAGAAATATCTATGGACCGATTCTTGGTAGATGTTTCAGAGATGTTTATTTCTCCAGCCGCATGGCTGGGGCTCTGCCGAGGAACTGCGGCAATCATGGGACCCGAGGGTCCTTGCCCACGCAGGGGAACAAAAAACAACCAATGGGGAACGAGGCTGACCAGGGGCAGGGAAACTCCTTGTGTCCCCTCAGGGCCCCTCTCCCAGGACCACAAGGCAGAGAGGAAGGGACACCGACATTTCACCAATTTATTTTTAACAAAAAGAGATTTAAAACTTAACATTGAAAACAATTGGATAAACATGAGATAACAAGGACAGTTTTGAAACAAAACAAGCCACCCTCCTGAGTCTTTAAATGTCCAAACAGATTCTCTGGAACATCTTAAGGCTGACAGAAGGGAGACAGGACTCTCTGGGCATGCTTTGTGGGGAAACTGAGGCAGGAGAGAGTTTCTTCCATTTGTACCTGTTGGAACTCTAAACAACAATAGTTAATTTCTTCCCTCCCCCTCTTCATCCCCCACTCAGCATTGGAAAGGGATTTTTGGGGAAACAATTGGCAAAGGCATGGTTTTGTGAGGGAAACCATGGGTGAAAAAATGGATTGGGAATACACAGGGGGTAATAGGATATAGGATAAAAGGGAAAGGTGGGATTAGGAAAGGGAGACTGTAGGGGGGGCTTATAATGGAAATATTGTCTAACATGACTATGATTTTTAGCATATATACTGCCTTTCACAGGAACACCATCAGGCCAAGTGATCTCTGCTGCTTGTAACCCTTTTCTACCTTGTACAATTTTGAATTCCACCACCTCTCCATCTCCCAAGCTTGGGATGCATTTTTCAGGGTTATACTTTTTAATAGCAGTTCTATGAATGAATATGTCTTCTTGGTTGCCACATCTTGCTATAAAACCATAATTTTGTTTAACATTATACCATTTTACTGTTCCTAAAACCTTAGCTACGGTGATTTTTTCCTTTTTTCGAGTGGTTGCTGTTTCCTGTCTCGCTGCGTTTCTCCTTTCTCTTTCGTTCACTCCCGTGTTGGAATTGCCAGGGTTGTCATCGCTGCTGGGGCCGCCGGGGCTGCTTGTGCCTGCGCGCTCTTCCTGGGATTGCATTTGGGGCCGTACGGGCCGGGCTGGGCCACACCGCTCAGCTCCCCATGTGCCGTCTCCTCTGCTCTCAGCTGCACTGCCGCTGCCTGGCGCTGCATCCACGTCTTGGCTGGGCCCCTGAGTGATGACCCCCCCGCGCCCTCCTCTAGAGCGTCTCGGCTGGGCGCGGCTCCGCTCCACCGCCACCGCTGCTGCCCATCACCCACGCACCGCCCCTCTCGTTCGGGCGTTCATGGGGCTCGCTCCACCACGCACTGCAGGGGGCCAGGCGGGCACCACCGGGTTGTGCTGCTCCTGCCGCGCCTCGCTCTGCTGCTGACACTGCAGCTCGCGTGGCTCCGCCCACACGCGGGAACTGCCTCGCTGCTGCTTGGAGAGGGCTTGGTCCACGTGGTCTGGGTCACACGGACTCTGAGGCACACTTCCCTTTGCCAAGACACAGCTGACTTTGCTCAACAGTCTCGGTAATTAAATAATATTCACAAAAATATTCTTCCATCGGCACATTTTGACTCAGAAATTAACTGTGTCCAAACGGTCTTCCAAAAGTCTTTGGTAAGAATTAAATCCCAAGAAACGAAGAAAAAGTTCTTAAACAACCATGAAAGGAAATGTTTCAGTTCCTTTTGAGCTTGAATTAAGCTAAAATATCCAAATCGTTGTTCAAGAATCTTTTCAAGTTTAAGATAAATGTCCATATGCGGCTCGGAGAGCCAAGAGTCTTTCCACGGTTCCTCCATAGTTTAGAGATGGAATAGCAAAACAAAAACAAGAAGAGGAATCCAGAGTTTACTCACAAATCAGTCACTGTCCTTAGGGATTGGGGATTGTTCTGCTTGCAATTCCTCACCATTTGTTACAGTGTGGATACTGCAATATGTGTATCAGACAACAAGGCCCTTGGAAAAGAAATATCTATGGACTGATTCTTGCTAGATGTTTCAGAGATGTTTATTTCTCCAGCCGCATGGCTGGGTTCTGCTGAGCAACTGCTACAGTCATGGGACCCGAGGGTCCTTGCCCACGCAGGGGAACACAAAACAACCAATGGGGAACGAGGCTGACCAGGGGCAGGGAAACTCCGTGTCTACCCCCAGAGCCCCTCTCCCAGGACTACATGGCAGGGGGAGGGCCTCAACAGAGAGACTCACTCAAAACAGGGGAAATGGATATAATTCTTCATGAAGATCACCATTTGTGCTAACAAAAGTCTTCAGCAAGAATTTTCAGACCTGGAACAAGCTTGACCAAAAATGAAAAAAAACACCAAAATCCATCATTTAATGTACTCATTAAAAGCTTTAGTAACCTATAGCTGGAACTCTGAGTAGTCTCTGAATTTATAAATTTTTTTTTTTTAACTATAGAAGTTTGGACCTCATACTGAAAAATACCTGAACTCACCAGAGTACCAAGTGAGACTTGTGGGCAAGCTGCATTTCTTGCAGCCTAAAGAGTCAGTTTATAAACATTAAGGTAAGTAAACACAGATGGCAGCTTCAATTTAATCCAGTTTAGTCCTAAATATTAAAAACCATTCACAAAATCTTGACTTCAAGAATTAAAATCTGTTCGTTGTCTCTGCTGTGATTTCTGATCATTAATACATGACTCATGAGACTTGCATGTTTTGGGATATTTGTAAGAAAGAGCTATCCATAAACAAGCAGTAACACCACCATTAAAGAGATCTTCAGCACATCAGCTTTTTAAAATCTTTTTTAATATAGGCTGCAATGGTTCTTGGTATTAACAACTGATAAGAAGGATGAAATTCTTGTCACCTGATTTCAGCTACATGTGCACTTAGGAGCACACAAGCTTTAGATGAGAATAGGTGACTAGACACCTGATTTTTAGATAGATAAAGTTAGGTGAAATGAACTCTTTTCTGTGTTTCTGCCCCAACCAGATTTCAAATGTCAGCAATTTCTGTGAATTCTGTATTACTTTCACCAGTGTGGTAGGTAGCAGTATTGGTTTAGGAATTACAGTCTTTAAGGAACTGCTGGAATAGACTCAGGGATTAGTTTAGTGGCTAGTAAGGACAAGGAGAGAACAACATGTTCTTCTAGAGAACTGGAATTTGTACATCAGTGGTGGTGGTGGTGACATGCTAACTTGCTAACAACATGCCTCTGAAAGTCTAGCTCAAGTAGACATATTTCACAATTATCTCATAATACATATCTGAGCACATTTTTCTGAGACAGATTGGACAGCATAAAGTTATAAGAATTAATGCAAGTACTCTTCCTGAAAACAGTGGCAGTAGTAATGTGAACAAATGCTCACTAAAATAAGTCATCTACAATGTGATACATGAAGGTTGCCACCTATCAATCAGAGCTCTTGAAAAAGGCAAGGCTGAGCATTTAGTCTTACCTCAGTTTCCACGGTTATTTTAGGGTCTGTAAATGACCTCTCTAGAGAAATTAAATTAAGCATAGAAGTTTGTTTTTTTTTTTAAATACAGCAAGGACCAGGTTTTAGAAAAGAATTGTGCTTTCTGTGACTTCATTCAACACTAATATTCTTACACACACATAACAGGTATATAAATTATTACATTGACATCCTGCTCTCTGGCATTTAGAATTAATATTTTATTAGTAATCACCCAAATACACTATACCAGGGCTCCCAGTGAATTTTTGCTACACTGGAATGTAGCAATAACATACTAAAATTCCTTACAGTTATTTCTGTTATTCATTAACACTGCCACATGTACAACCCTGCCCACCCCACTGTACACAGGAGAATTGACTATGTTGCTACCGAAAGAACTGCTTCAGCATGGAAGCAAAAACAGGAGGAAAGCTGTTCCTCCTCAAAGAAGCCAAACTTTACTTAGTGTCTTTCACATGTCTGCAGGTATTTTCTATGTTTATTTTCTCCTCTCATTAGGGATGTTGTTCTTTTTTACTAATTAAATGGAAAATATCCATAGCCAGTGATTGAATTACCCCAAAGTACCTGCTTAAAAAGATCGATATTGATCAAACTAAAGGGTAGAAAGTACCACTAGTCTTCTTAATGTAAGTGATTTTGGCTCAAGGAAGGTTTTGATCAAATTAAGTGGAGGATCTAATTAACCTGTGATTAAATTAAGTGGAGAGCAAGCTGTATAGGCATAAATCCCATACACATTGAGATGAAACTAATAGTAATGCACATATTTACAGAGGCTGCCAGGGGAAAGCATGCAATAAATTAAGCAAAGAAAAAAGGTCACAGAAAGAAAGGGAAAATAAAGCATGAAGAAATTAGAATGCAGAAAGATAAAGACAGCCACAGATAATGATTACCATCGGAAGAACATTAGCCAAGCCTGGGAGTTTAAAGACTGTGAAAATACTAAAGCATGAAAAAAATTCTTCCAGATTAAAAATCTAAAGCAATGCAAAACTCGATGATCCATATTGAAATAGAATTCTAGAAGCTACTAAACAGGCTCTTGTACAAGGTCAAATTATATCTGTCAGTAGTTTGTACCTCATGGGCAGCACGTGGTGGGATCAGTGGTAGGGACAAGTTGTCAATTCACAATGCAGGCAAACAAACCCCATGCCATTGCTTCCCCCAGCAGACCACTGCTCTTTGAGAACTGGGATATTTATGGCTCTACACTCACTGAAGAGCCATTTGCAACAATTCAAACAGATATCCTTCCTTGCATGACCCACTTTCTTGTAAGAGACCACTGCCCTATTTCTGTCCCAGGGCTCTGAATAGTATCACCATAACCTATTCCAAAAGAATCCTGCATGTTTTCCACCCACTGCCAAAATCCTATTACAGCAAGGCTGAAACAATAGAAGTCAGAGCTCTTTGTGACTCCACACCACTCAATTCTGGAACAAAATTATGTGTCTTCAAAACAACTGTCTTAAAAATTAACACCCTGTTTAAAAGAATGAGGAAATCTTAAGCTGGATGCCAAGACAGGCAGAAATCTCAGCAGTTTATATGTCGTAATCTCATAAAGACTTGCCTTTTTTCTGAAGTTTTAGAGAAAGAGTTGTTGACATTGTGCAGCTTTGTGCAGATGACATTTTGAAACGCTGCTAGTTCTCCCTGTATTCAATCTGGGGCACTTAGACAACCTTTGTTTAAACATTTTTGATACATATGATAGATTGAAAAAATGTGGAAAAATGATTGGCTACAAATTATTCAAGAACAGTAAATATGAACAATAAGATATGGAAATTAATGGCATTATAGAATTTCTATAGTTCTGCCAGTTACTTGCTAGCTGCAAAAGATTACATAAAAACACCATTCCAGATGTAGTAGTTCCATTCTACCAAGGCATTGGTATTTTTTCAGACAAAATTCTCTACTAATTATCTTTCCTTGCTAGACAAATATTCCCCACAATGTGGAGACTTCCCAGAAGTGCAAGATGATCATCTAGAAGATGCAAGTGTTTCAGGGTTCAGTGATTATCCATGAGACATCTCTGTGTCTTCTTGCAACCTACCTGTTCAAAGACTGTAGGCAATTACCTCAGTCTCCAATTTTATGCAGCACCTCTACTTCCACATCTATTGGCAATTTTCCACAGTTTTGAAGTCTTGTAAAAATAACAGTAATTTCTGAGAAACAGAAAGTGCTTATAAAGCTGAAAATCCAGCTAGCCAGCTTCATGGCCAAACTGGAAACCTGACATATTTTTCAATGTTCCAGTAACACATTAATATGGATTTTTGGTTACATTGTGTGCATGGCGATGATTTCTTGTTTGAGCCAGTAGCCAGTAACAGTCACAGGCAGCCTTTTTTTTTCCTTCCTTTTTCAGTCAAAGAGATTTACTTCTACACAAAATAGCCTCCGTTTTGCAACCAATAGCAGCACTGAACACTCGGATTGGAAATCATAATGTATAATCAACTCCAAGACTCAAACGGCAGAATACTTATTGTTCTTTTTTGAGCAGACAAATAGAGATCTCTGTTATCTCTTAAGTATCAACAATTGTGCAGTGAAGATATTAATTTTCCATTAACAGGCATGGAATTATACATCTGGCTGCTGTCAGCTGTTTTATGTTACTGGAACAATGAATTAACCTTGCCACGTGCTGGCAACTCTGCAAAATTAAATATTATATCAAGAGCATGCCTTTCCTAACTCAGATGATTGCAAAAACATTTTATCACAAACCCTCTTAAAGAAGTTTAACTTTCTTTTCTGCGTGAAATAACTGAGTCTTTTTATATAGTGCCTGTTCGTTTCTGTACATCTAATAGTAACAATAACTTAACACAAGATGTAATAATATTTTTCGCTTCATCTCACCTAGCTTGCAGAACTTGTTGCAGCATCTTCAGGCCCCTTTGACAATTCTGTTTGTTTCTTCTCTATAATCCATTATATCCCAACTAAAATTGGCAGGTACCCTGCCAACAATCAGGAACTTTGGAATTTCCCAAAAAGACCTCTGGTTTTCCACTGTGTTGCACATAATCATGGCTTCCATGATCTTCATGACATTTTGCCACATTCCCTGAAACAAGGAGGAAAACTAGATAACAAACCTAAGGAAATGGCTAAAACTAAACCCGTTATTTATCTGGGTTCTCATGAAAGCCATAGATTAATGGACAAATGACTCCACACAATTTCTTTATTTAGCTTTTCAGACAAATTTTGTTCAGACCTTTGTATCTTTACTCCTTGTTCCTCAGAGGGTACTCGCTTTTCTGTCTAATTTCCAACTGAGGGACATGTAGAAACATTCTTGCAGTTGCTTTGAGTTTATTCTCACTGAAAAAAAACCCCAGGTGTTAATAGCTACACTAGGTCGATAAAGAGTGCATTGGCTTCTTCAGTTGAGAGCAGTCCTTTGAAAATTCCTTATGTGTTTATTAACTCCTATGTCTTACACTGTTGTCTACCTGTGGAGAATAATCAGCCCCTTATCCTGCTACGTAATGTTACACACACTTAACACTGTTAGACTTCAGTGCAAGTGATTCGATGTTTATTCTGTAAGAAATTTGAATTTACCTACCAGGTTTGGGATTTTTTTTTCAAGTATTTTTAAGCAGCTGTGCATACTAGAAGGTTAGCTGTACCTGTGGCATTCTAACTGCACACATAGCACCTGTTTCTTAGTAGGCAGAAGGATTGGTTTTTTGTGTTTCTTTTTACATCTTTTCAAGGAAGGGTCTAGAAGCATCAAAACAAATAATCATTCACTTAGCATATTCCTATAGTCTGTAATATAACACTCCCTCAGAATACCTAACTTAGGGAAAACAGTGAGGAATCAATACTGAGTTAAAATCTGTGAATTCTTCTTGCCTTATCCCTTGCTTAGATGTAAAAAAAAAGTTACATATTCTTTCTGTATTGATAATTAATAAAGAATTTCAACACATTTTTGTTTTAAATTGAAAGTGATGGTCTTAAGACAAAGGTTTCTCCTGGATTACCACCTTCTGCTGCTGCCCTCAGGAATGCTGATCTTACCTTGTATCTGACCTTGCTCTGCTTTGGACAGAAAATTTCTGGCCAAAGAAATCCTGCAATTCCTTTCTCCTTATCAGAAATGGCTTGCTTGCTCACCAGACATCCAGACAATGGGAAGATTATTGGAGAACCACTCACCTGAGATCCAGTTCCAGGGTCTAGATGCTTCTGGCAAGCAGAAGGAGCAGATGCATAGAAAAAACTATGGTCAAGGTAGAAGTCCAGTGTGTCTGGAGATTTTGTTGCTTGCCATTCAGAGTCTTCCACCAAGGAAATAATGATTCTTCTCTCTTTTGGATTGTTAGATGTAGTTAGATTTCCATAAGAACAATATCTGACTCGAACAAGATAATTTTTCTGACATTAAGTGGAAAGGTAGTGCAGTTTCTCAATTACAGAAGTGTTTTCTATCACTTCATAATTGAACAATTTTACTTTAAAGTTCATACTCTAAAAACAAGCAAGCATCATATTTCATGTATTGAACCTTGCCCCCAATGCCTATTTTTAATTTTTAAGTTTGTTTTATGTATTTCAAAAGTCTGGCGAAAGAAATAGGCAGGAAAATTCCAGGCCTACTAGTAAAATCTTTGCAAAACTGTGAAAAATTGCACTTAAGGGCGGATCATCACTAGGGGCTTCAAGAATAAAAATCCTCACTGCAGATTCCACAACCAATAAGTGCATATGCTTTGACATCTCTCTATCAGTTTTGTCCAAAGAAATTCTGTTAATTGAATTGTGAGTTTGAGAGCCCTAGGAAATAATTGCTGCCATGATAACTTCTACTAAGAAGCAGTAATTTCCTTGATATTAACAAATAAAATCAAACTATTGCAGTACAAAATGGTACAGAGGATAGTATAATATTTTACTAAAAATTCCTTCTATCCATTCTGCTTCAGTTCCTGGGCTATATCTTCCCCTTTTTTATGAGGCAGAAGTCGATAGAAACTGCATATAAAGAACTAGGACAGTATACTGGCCTCTAAGGAGTTTGGATGCCCCAGGCAACCTGGAAATCATCCATCCTTCCTTGTTTTTAGTCTCTCACACAGCAGAGATACTAAATGTTACACAGCTTTTAATATGCCAGTTCACACATGTCTCTAAAGAATATGGATATAATTGGCAATTGCCTAACAAAATAAAGGAAACTAAAATACACCCAAACTCATAAAAAAACATGACAGAAAACTTCAAATATTATGTTTTACTTTCTAAACCTGTGCCTCAAGCAGAATTGTGCCAGATGGTAGGCAGCATGGGAGAAAGACCAAAAATTCTTTGTTTTAGGATTAAGTTTCATAAAAAGATTGCCTTTCACTTGCATCTCAGTGAAAGACAAGATGGACCCACAAGCAAGAGAGGTCTCTTCTCATTATTACACCTCGCATGATGCAACCTCCTGTGACCTGATTTAGCAAGCTGAGTGATTCATTTAATGCTTCTTTACTTGGCAAAGTGCCACACAGAAGTACCTCAGCTAGTGTTTGAAGGACATGGTTTGTGTACTAGACACTTTGTTAAACAGAATGAGCACACTGGGTCATACCTAAGGGTCACTTAGTCCACTTGCCTCTTTCTGGTGGTGGTCAGCAGCATAAGCCCAGGAACCATCACAGGCACATCAGTATTTCAGGTCTAGAATAAACTCTCATCCATCATTGATCTGAGGGTCAGGACTTTCAAGCCAGTGTGGCATCTTTGCCTTCCACAGTTCTCTGTAATCTTTTATCCCAGGAGTTTGTGCAGCTGTTTTTCAAGTTAGCACAAAGCCAAGAATCCAGGGAGATTGTGATGGGCAGAGCACTGTACTAATTATCCTTTCTTCATGTAGAAATAAAAGTAAAATACCCTTTGACCACATGCATCCAGAGACCTAACGAAGGAGGTGGTTGGATATGAAATTCCTCTACACTCAAATGACTCTTACTGCACCCATTGTTCTAAAGCAAATGTCTATATGTGTCATGACAAAAGACAAAGCTAAAAGACAGAGAGAGCTAGGACTTCTGATCCACAGGAGGTAAACAAGTTCAGATCTCAAAAGGTGGATTTGTCTGTTTTGTTTGCAGAGTCAGGACTGTGGTCACAAACACATTTCACCATTTCTACATTTCAAAGCTGAAGTACAGCAACATCAAATTAGAACCAAATAAATTAAAAATGGTTTCATTTAAACCTAATTATATCATTAAATACAATTTTTGTATTACACAAAAGGTTAGTATCACAGCAACTTTTTAAAGGAATTTCTGTGAGCCTTGTCAGGAAAGTTAATAATTTAGATACCATATTAAGTACAAGAAAAATCCCTGTGATATATTTGTCTGTATAAAGTAGCAGTTTTCAAGGTTATTCTTTTCATACCTCTTAATGGAGGTGAATGTTGCTAACTGGGAAACTGAATATACTTTGAGATTTATGAATTCAGTAATTGCATTTTGGGTACTAATTAAAAGCAAAGCCAAGAAGAATATTTCAGAAGGGGATAAAAAAAGTGACTTCTTCTGAATACACATGTACACATAGTACATATATAACACCACTATTTAGATTTTCTCTGTCCAGTGTCCGAGATGTACAGGCAGACCTCCTGCAATGGAGATTTACATGACAAAAATGCTGCCATTCCCCTGTCCAGTGAGGCCACAGAACACCAATCAATTCACTACATAATGCAATATTCTGGACATGGCAAAGAAGAAATGAAGAGGCAGAAAAGCTAAAGTGGATTCTTGATTTTGACTCATGCAAAGTAAAGTTAAAATGCAAAGGTTGCTACTTGTAAGTTTTAGAAGGGTCTTGGAAGACAGTTCTAGATTCCAGATTTGTGCAGAAAGAGACTAGAAAAGTCAGGAAACAGAATGAAGGCACTCACAAAGAAAGAAGGTAAAAAGTGTGGGTATTAAGGGAAAACAAATGAAGAAGAAACTCAAGGAAAAAAGTAATAGGACCTAGGAAATTTAAATTGCATTCTCCAGACAGATGCAGTTCATGTATATTAATAATCTCTGAGTGGAGGGAGAGCTACTAGGGTAGTGGTTTGGATAAGTTTTCCCTGTTAGTAACCAGTGGTATCCACTTAACACCATGCTGTATGTTCAAATTGTTCCTTAGCCTCCAATTTTCTGCAAAAAGGGAGTGCAACATTGGCACAAATGTTCCCCAAAAGGATGAGGCAAAGCCTGTAAAGATGCTGATTCCAGGACTCATCTTAATATAGAATCTTATTTAGGAGACATATTAATTTTTGTCTCTTTCACAATCATTCACTACATTGTGGCAACAAACTGCCTTTTCATCTGCTTTCCCTTTTCTTTCCTTGTTGCTGGCTGTAATCACCTCCAGGCAAATGGAGTTATCATAGCAGACTTTTCATCTTTACTGTTATTATGTTTATATTTTAAAGAAATGGTTTTGAAATAGGAGTAGTAATGGATGAAAGAGCAAAGTTGAATACAGGGGGAAAATAGCCACATAGAGAAGAAAGCTAAATGGAAGAGTAAAGATGACCTTGTTTGTTTAAAAAGCATTATAGGTTGTTTTTCTTTCCTTCTTAGCCACAGATTCACAAAAAAAAATTAATGTTTTTAATTTTCTTATTTCAGACTTTTAGTGCCTATATAAGGATAGGAAATATCTTGCCTTAAGGAAAAAAAAAATAAAACAAATTGAAAAAATAAACAACAACAAAAAACCATACACCCCCACAATCATTTTTTCGTTATCCTAATGAAAAAATAGTATATTATCCATTTCCTCTCTTTGAGAGGCTAGTTTTTACACAAGATGAAAAATTGCCTTTCATCAAAATAACTTCACACATAAGAATGTAAAGGTACAAAATATCAAGGACAAGCACAACCCTCAGACAAAAAATGGTGCAGTAGAAGATGTTGCTGGAAATTGACATTCTCCTTTCTTTTGATCTTTGCCACTTCTTAAAAACACATACTAAATTCTCTTCCAGTTTTAAAACTGTGTAGTCACTCTGAAGACAACAAGGCCATCCAGGCAGAGGGATATTATCTGACATAAAACTAAAGTCAATATCACTCTTTATATAAGTTTGGAAAGCTGGATCAGAGCTCACTTGCATGGAAGATAAAGGAATTATAAACGACCTTTTTCCTACCAGCTTATCACAGACTGAGGAGTGTGATTGTTGCCTTCTAGTTATGAGGGTGGGACAAACTAGTCATGAAATGCAACCTGCTTGAAAGAAATAGCCAATCCAGTGGAGGACATGTTGTAATCACAACCTCATCTATCTACTATATACACCTGAAAACATGAAAAGAAGATCATAAAGAAGGTCCATACACCAAAAAACAGGGGACGCAATATGGAACAAAATTGAAGTTCAACTTGCTTTTCCCAGAAGGAAACTATGCTAAAGTACATAGGCATTTATTGCAAAAGACACCATTAACAAAAAGTGGAATTTACCACTACTCATCCCAATCTGACTCAACTCAGACCTCTTAAATACATAATTAAAATAAAGTTTTCCCTATCACAACATTGTAGTGGTATTTTCACATTACACTGTTCAGAACATGAATTCATTCCTTGCTGTCAAGAATACACTTTGACATTTTTTAGAAACATAGTTTTAATAATAAAGACTATAAAAATTGCATTTTTAAAAAATCCCACAAGTTTTCCTACAAGCGGCAAAGACGCTTTAATTAAAGGATTGTTAATTAGAGTAAGGAGACATTGCAAATTCCTCATGGACCATCACAGTTCTGAGTCAATGATAATATTTATGGGCAATGGACAAGTGTTATTCTCTCTGCTATTTATTTATTTGGCTAACAAAAAAAATTTTACTTGGTAGAAATATCTGATCTGTTGTGAATGTTTCTGTGCTTTCTGGATTCAAAGTTGTTTGGTTGGGATTTTTCTTTTTTCTATTATACAAGGCAAAATCTGCAGCAAGTTCTCTCAAACATGAAAAGACCTTGTACTTAAAAGAGAAATAAGTATTTTTTTTTCCTTTTAGCAGAAAGTTCATGCTTAGGCTTTACATTTTTCTCACTAGCATTTTCAACTGCAGCAACTACAAGAGCAGATTGCCCCAACCCTCAAAGTCAGTCCCAGCCTCTCATGATGCTCCTAGTTTCTGGAGAGATTTTCAGAAGGATTTTTCTTTATAGAGTCTGTCTGAAACACTAAAACAATATCTCTTTTCCCATCTCAATAACAGTTTAAGTTTCTTTCTTTTTCAGTTGATTACAATGAGGATTGATGGGTAGAGAAGAAATTGCCTGAAAATGGTATCTTGTGGCATTTTGCAGAAGGCAGGTACACATCATGAAGCTTGTACTCAGTCCAATGGAAACCAGTCCTTGGCAGGGGTGATCTGTGCTTTACTGTCAGCTACAGCACAGGATTTGCCACACTAGAAGAAGCCCCAGTCTCTGTTAACAGCCAGCACATGGTGCATCAGGACAGAGGTATGCAACACAACTATCCAGGAACATGGGATGGTCTATGGAGCCAGCACCCAGATACCTTCCCCTCCACAACTACTTCCTCCTTGGCTTTTTGAAGAATTCACTCAATAGCTCCACTGTGTTTAAGGTGTTTTTCCTGTGTTCCCATCTTTTAGGTTTTTGCTCTGTTAAACATTAGAGTCTGTTCCATGATGCCCTCTCAGGGGCTTTAAAAAAAGCCAAATATCCCTTTCCTCAAGAAGCAGGGCAGTCCAAACTTCCAGGCCTTCTAATGGGGTTATCAGCAAAAGAAACATGAAGGTTGCTTTATTGTGTCAGCTCATTCCCAATGTGATGATAATATATTTAAAGAGAAACATGAGAACAATCCAGAGGGAAAAAAAGGTAGAGCTATGATCCTGACAAGAGTCAGATGCTTCATTTCAGGTATATGAACAATAGGGCTAGAAGTGGGGTGAAAAACACTGAAAACTGAGGATGCAGCAAAAACCTAAAAGAGCTTTTCTAAAGCTGACTCATTTCTTAATCCATATTATATTTTTGTACACAATTGTTGCTGTCAGTTTATTTCCCCAGGATTTTTGTGTATTCACAGTTAAAAACCACCCATCATTACAGGTGTCCCACAACTCAGTCTGACTAAAAAGGTGCTGTGAAATAGTATAAGTGAGGCATCATGTTTTTTATACTGTGAACAACCTGTTTTAGACTAAACAAGGGATGAACAGTTAGCTTCAATGAAATGCAGCAATTTCTTTTCCCCTCTGGCTGCTCACGCCATAGAGCACAATGACAGAGAAAATGACAAGTGAGTCACTAAAACAACGCTATTGGAATTGACAGAGATTGAGACAGTCATATTTGACTCTAAAAGATGCAGTCTATGTGTATCTGACTGGGCTGGAGCTGACAAGTTTAGGTACCTGCAGGCTCACATCTGGTTGTGTTCTAATCTAAATTCCAATGAGGTTATTGATTCTGTTTGTAAAAGAACATGGGTGAAGCTGGGTGGGCTTTACAAAGTAAATTGTTGTCTGAACCATGCAGAAGTGGATGCTCGTCCCATATAATGTTGTATGCAGTTGCTTAGGGAATATGGCTATGCCCATTACAGGTATTGCTGGCTCTCTGGAGATTAAATGTTCTACAGTACTAACTCCAGAGATTTATAACTCTTGACAATTTTATGGCCCACCTTAAATAGTTGCCCTCTGTAAAAAAAGCAGCCTGTACTTAGAACAGTGTGCATGATATGAGGTTCTTTACAGAGGTTTTATAGAGCACTAGGTACTAGAGCACTAGGTATAGAGCACTCTGAGACAAATATCAGAGCCACCAAGGAGGAGGAAAAAAAAAACACAAGTGGCAACCTTGCAATAACCTGTGCAGAGGCTTCTTCTGTCCCACTGCATAACAGCAGATCAACAGTGCAATTCCAAACAACATTGAAAAAATCATCTTAATATTTGTATGCTTCTCTGTAATCATTTCCTTCTTCATGATGGTGAAAGTCCTGTTAAAAATGTAACTAACTAAACTAACTAACTAAATGGAACTAACTGACTAAAAAAGCTACAACAAATGGTATTTTGAGCAGGTAAAAGTGATTAAGGCAGTCTAAGACTGAGTAGAGCCAGTGCTGATGAGAGGCAATTCGTTGTCACTTTTCTTGAGGAGAGTATTATGGCAGAAAACTATATGATGAGGGGAGGAAGAGGCAATGTACATTTTCACACCCTCCCATTTTTTAGCAGAGAAGTTTTGTGTCTGTGTAGCTGATTTTTTTTTCAGAAGATCCTTCTCCCAGGGACTGATATTTGTACTAACACTCTCACAACATACATAGAAACCCAGGGACCACATAGCAAAACTAAAGGGTAGGGGGCAAGGTCTGAACCAAGGTGATCATGAAGAACTACAGTCTGGATTGTTTTCTCTACTTGACCACATACAGGACAGAAAATTATGATGAAAGACAAGGCCAATGTACACAGGTTGGAGAGGTTAGGGCAAAACAACAGAAATTTTAAGCTGAATGAATATACTGGAATTTACGTAAAATTCTATTCAGGCTTTTCTGAAAAAATTGTGTTGGCAGGTTCTATATAAAAGCCCATTATCAAGGAAACAGCTTTATTAAGTAGCTCCTTCACACATCTTTGAAAGTCTAGTTTGAAGTGCAACCTGGCACAATGCAAATTGCTAGAAAGGCAGATCAACAGCCCATTCTCATCCAAGTGCAGGGGTATAAGATAAAACTTGTAACCCTTAACCAAGGCTGGATTTAAGCTCCAGATAAAAGAAAGCAGAAAGATGACAGAGGACATGTTCAATATCAGGGAGCAGGTTTGCAGGTGTTCCTATGGTTTCATTTCCCTATGGACACTATTTGCAGAGAACAAAGATTGTAATGAAGCAAAGCAGTTGCAGTAAATTACTGTGAAGCAGACCAAATACATTAAGTGGAAAAGGACTTGGCACCAAGCTCAGCTCCAGCTGAGATAGAAAACAGTTCACAGAATGGTATAGTAAGTTAACTTTGACATTTCCCTCTCAGAGTAGAAGTGTTGTAATGTATGTTATTATCCACTGATATTGAGTTCAAGAACATTTGAAAACTCTGTATTGTGCATGAGCATCATACTTTTAACCTGGAATGCTTATGCTTATGGGAACACCATAAATCCATTCCTTGGTGAAAGACAAGGGTTTTACAGAAGCAATTTCTATGTAACTTCTCATCAGGTAAAACAAAACTAATGCCTCAAAGTTTTTACTACACTCTTTATGGACTTGTTAGGATGCATAGAGTGCATCCTGAGGGCAAAACTGCTGACATCTCTTCCATCTCTGCAGATGGTATCAGCCGTCTCTGGGAGCAAACAGCAGAATTTGAAATCAAATAGTGCAAAGCAGGCCAATAAAAATGTTGATGCATGGAGATGTTTCAGGGTTGTTGTTTGTTTGGGTTTTTTTTAATTACTTGATATTATCTATGTTTTGCTCTGATCACTTGAAATTCCAAGCCTCTTAAAAAGAGTCACAGAACCAATCTACAAGTGTCAGATCAGACATGGCAACTTCTTTGCACTTCAGCTATTTCCCACAGGCAATGCCCTTCTAGCAACACGGCATTTTTAATGAAACACTGCCTCATGCCACAGAAGCATGCAGGTTTCTCAAAATTGACGGGTTACTACAGAAACCGTGTCTTGAACTTAATAAGTCAAATAACTTGGAGTCTTAAGAACAACTTAAGTTTTACTGAGGCTTTACAGGAGTCTAGAGCCAATAGGACTGGGGATATTTCCCCTCGTCAGAATAAAACTGATATAACCCACATCCCACTTCACACTCAGATGACAGAAAACCAGGCAAGTAGAAGCACATCCAGGTCTTGGAGTGTTCAGTGGAAACATTAGAGCATATTAGCTGGAAGATTGTTGTTTGTATGGCTGAGAATTGGCATCATATTTTGAAGGAGTTTCTGTTGTGAGTTGGGGAATGGATCACTTACAAATGCATATACCTCCAAATCAAACAATTTTTTATTTTCCTTGGAACCTTTTTTAGAAAAAAAAGAAAATATTTCCATTCAACTTTACAGAATTCTTCAGAAGACACAAGGTGATTACCAGACTGCCCCTCCTTGAAAATTAAGGACTTTCTGGATCCCAAAAGTTTTTCTTTGATCACCCATTTCTTTTCTGTAAAGTTCCTAGGGGCTTTCCAAGCAGCCTCTAAAGGTAAAGCAGTTTCATAATGTGAGAAAAATGAGCTACTTTGGTAATACACAGGTGAATTGGCACATGCCCTTATGCTCATCATGCACACAGGTGACTGTGCAGATGCAAAGTTCTCACCTCCCATGTTGGAAGGCTGCACTGACTCTCCCTGGGGTTTGGCAGGTGGTAGGAGGCAGTCCTGCCAAAGCTGCTCTTCTCAGAAATATGCAAGCAGCAAACACACCTAAGGAAGGACCAGAGACAAGGTTTCTTTCTGTCTATAAGAACTGACAAAAAACCCCACATCTGCTTTTTGAGCAGCCTCATCATAGATTCCTCCTTACCTGGGGAGGCTATATTATAGCTTAACCTTTGTTCCAGGGAGTATTTTAGGGGCATAGCTTTGCCAGTAGACAACTGGAGAAAACTGAGAAAGTCAGCAAAGAGCATGGCACGCAAAGAGCTTAGTCACTCAAGGCAAATTCCACAGGGGTTTGAGGTTAACACACACAATTAAAAATTAACCATCGGTGAATTACGGCCACCACATTTCTTGGATGACAACAATGCTTTAGGGTTTAACAAGCATTTGTTTATCTTTTCTAATCAACTTTCTTGTGGTTTCATAAGGAAAACAGTAATAAACTTGCAAACAAATGGCTTTTCTATATACATTTAAAAGATGCAATAGAATGTAACAGCCATGAAGCATTCGCTAAAATCATACAGATGTGGAAGTGCACAGCAGAGAGTAGTTCAAAGCACCAGGGAAAATCACAACCAAAGTAAACTGAGGAGAGACTTTTTAGGCTATTTCCTATTTGCCAGCAAAGATAAATAGTAGCTCCAAGTGACAAATCAGGTGAAAAGCTTGCAGAGCTCTTCAGAATGGCCTATTATCACCTCAGCAACCCTCAGACACACATAATTGATAGGCAAAAGGGAAACAACAGCCCTTGATGCTCAGGGCAAAACAATTAAAAAAAAAAATTACAAGCTGTGGCATATAAAATCTGCAGGGACTTTGACTATACTGATTAGGGTAGGAAAATAAGATGTGACAGAAACAGAAAACAATCTGGAACATCATCCTAAGGAAGAAGAGGAGGTCTTTAACAAGACCTGTAAGCCAGGTGGCTCAAGTTGTTCCCCTGAGGTGCTGCAGAAAGCCTTTGAGGTGACATCTGTGTGAAACAAAGACAATAAAATGAAGCTGTTTGGGGCAGCCCCTGTTTTGGGCAGGCTGAGAAAAAGTTTTCTGCAGAGTGAAGAAGCAAATATATTTTAGCAGTGGAGATAATGTCTGAAGACTTGACAGGAACTTCCCAAGGGATACCAAGTACCCAATGAAAAAGCATCAGTTTGCTGCTCTTCTAAGTAGCAGTGGACTTCCTCCACAAGCACTTTGGAAACCCTTCTTCTAGGAAGCAGCACAGACAGTAACAAGTGGTTCAGTTGTGAGATACTCCATGAAGAATCATAATACAATGTGCTGCTTTTTAAATTCACCTCTTCCAGCTGTTCTAGCTGGAATAACCCACACACCAAAACCACCACACTAACTTTTGAATTTATGTAAGATGTTTTTGAATGAAGGTGGCATGTCCTTGGCCCACATAGCATAATAAAGGATGATTACAAATATTCAGTGGATGGATTGGATGAACTGCTTATACTCTGTAAGTCTTTGCCTATCCAAATCCTAGGTTAACATCGTTGAACCAAGATGGACAAAGAGGACACAAATCTAACTCATCCCCTGCTGAAATTTTCAGCCTGCTGAATGAATATGAACCATCACCAATCACATCCCATGGTAATGTGTTGAGCTGAGAAACAGAGTGGCACATGAGCTAACATTCCCAATGTTCCCTTCCTGTTCCTAGTAGCCTTTTTAGAGACATCGTGTAGGCAGCTATTGATAGTAATGACACTGAGTTATGGTTGAATCTGCCACTAACATGAACCAGAACTCAAACAATTGTGTGAGTTTTGAAACTATGCTCAGTTCCAAGCAGGGAAATAGGGAATAGGTCTCCTTGGGTAGGTGGCATACATCAGTTACCTTATCCTTCAGCCATTCAGTTCATTTTTCCACAGTGCAATCCCAGTAAGGTATATTATTTCATGGGCTCATCTAGCTGATTGACAGGTTTTTGGAAGATGCTCCGCTGTGCAAGGCAGACATGCCGTTAACCACAATAGAGGCAACAAGCAAGGAAGAATGCTTGATTACACTTGATTGCTTCACCATATTTTGGAGTTTTTTACTAGAATTGAGAAGCAGAAAAAAGTCAGAATGCCTTCAAAGTAAATTTTCAGACGTAGAATACACAGAACATGCAAACAACAAACAAACAAAATCCACTTATTGAAAAGACAGGAGACTAAGGCAAGATGTTCAATTCAACACTACAGGTGAACAAAACCCAGAGTTACTGTCCCCAGTCTCTTTCCTGTATTTCCTCTTTACTTAATCTATGGTCAGAATGTTTCATTTGCAACCCTGAACTATGTTTGCTTAAATTACCTCTGTGGAATAATTTATGTAGTCATTATGCTCATACTATCTTCCCAGCTGGATTGCATTTCACATGAAGTGCTGTATATGGGTGTCCTATGATACAATTCATTCGAAAGAGCTTCAAAGAAGATGTAGTCTGGTTGAACATAGAAAGAAGAATAGAGTATGCCAAGACCTCTCTTAAGTACTTTAACAAAATTATGATAGTCATTTCCAGTCATCCCTGACTTCAAAGATTGGCTCATGATTATGCCTAACAGAAAAATTAACTTGCAAACATATGCACTTCACATATACTGGAAAATATAACCAAATACCCTGAAAGAGGCCAATAATTAACCAGTGAGATGAATGCTGAAAACAGTTCTCAAGAGTTTGGGAATTATCTTAAAATAAAATTTAGAACTCAAAATAATATACCAGCTCTGACAATGTGCCAGCTGCCCACAGATGATTTGGCCAACACAGGAGGACTTTGTGGTCCTGTGGCCACCCTCACATCAAAGCCAAAATCTCCTTGACCAAGAAAATCCTAAGTAGGGCAGACTAACCTGCAAGCTGAGTAAGCTAACAGAATTCTCATAGTACAGAACAAATCCCAAAATTAACAGAAATTTTTATGGTTGACATTAATTGGGAAGAAGTGGGTGATTAATTCATCAGACAAAAAAAATTAAATGAACTACAACAGTTTATTGACTGCTATCTACAGTATTTACTCTGCTTATTGCTCCCATGTATTTAGCAACCAGTCAAAAATAAAACTAAGGACTAAAATAGAGCTATATCCTACTTTGCTAGGTTTTCTCTTCTTGTTTAATACACCAATATATCCTTCTAATCCATTGCTTGGTCTAAATTTCCTTACAATTTAAAAAAATCACTGGCACTTGGGGTATGGAAATAATAATGGAATGTCCTAAGGCAAACAGGGATTAATTGTAATTGTCGATTTTTCTGAGCACACTTAACAAAGTAGCAGCCACGTGCTGCCTTATTCCATGAATCCAGGAGATTGTTTGAGCAGGCAGTGTTATATTACTCTGGGGTGGGAATGAAATCATGTGGGAGCAGCAAGCACAGCTCGTGGAGAAAAATTACCATTTTATATTTATTACTTTGACTGGTTTAAGTGCCACAGGAATAGACTCTCTAATGCATTTGAGTGCAATTCCCCCACAATTTGACTCTGTTGCTTTGTAAACTATTTTTAGGGAAAGTCTTGGAAGGCTTTTAAAGGCACAAGCCATCTGATTTTAAAAGGTTATTCTGGTGGTTTATCAAAAGGATATAAATAATATGATACATCTTTCCAGATTAGCTTGATTCTTCAAATTCAGGTAGGAGAACAGAACTTCAGGAGAAAAATTCCTGGTTTTAACTTGCACATCATTTTTGTTCCACAAGCTTGAACATGCTTCTTCAGCAGGCTTTGGCTTTCCATTGGTAACTCAGCCATCATTTTGGCTTTCCACTGGTTACTCTGCAGTGTGGATTCTTCATGCTTTTAAAATCAGGTCTTATTATAAGGAAGCTACAGGCTTGAACGTACATAGCTGCATAATAATACTGTTCAACAGTTAATAGAGAAAGAGCATAAGGTTATATTTTAGAGGAGGAAAGTTAAGGAAAAAGCAGACAGGCAAAAGGTAGTGTCTCTAAAAGGATATTTAATCAAAACTACAATTTTTTCATTAAACTGAACTTCAGGTTCCCTACTTCCTTACCTTGCGCCTTCACACAGCCATAGACATTAGATGTAGCTATTTGTTGGCATCCTATTCTCCATCATCTTGAAAACTTGAAATCTGAGTGTCCAGCATAAAAATGTACCTTTTGGCTGCTGGCAACACACTACAGATGAGTTTTTGTATTGACCTTCCAGCACAGTATAATTAATACCTTGAGGAAGTATATGCATTCTTCCTGTGTATGTAGTAATAGCTACACAATAAATAAAGCACATGATAAGGCTGAAAACTCTACTGATTTATGACATAATAATAGCTCAGAGGTGTTTCCTGTTTATTTTAATAGTCTTTTCTATCTTAGTTGTTGAATCTTGGGCTGCATACATTCCAAGGCAGAGTCAGAGCATGCTCTGAGTTGGAAACCTCTGAAGAACACCTCCCTTCCTAGCTGCCATTTCAGTGGACACCAGCAAGCACCTTCCAACCCACCCAGCCGGCTGCCAAAACAACTGCTATGCTGTACCTTATCAAATACTTATAGTACTTCTTGAAGGACATAACAGGGTCTCATAACAATTCAAAATCACTCCAGTGAGGAGCTTGCACACTCTCCCCTGGAACTGCCCAGGGCATCTTTTGTCTGCCCTATAATGCTGCAGGAAGCATAGGTGTGGGAGGAGCCAATACCTTTTTTTGGCCATTGTACTATTACACCAGCATCAGGAAAGAATGTGAGAAAGGCATTGACATCTAGGTGTCATCATCCTGGAAAATTCTAACCCACCACAGTGACTCTAATCCAGAGTGCAACATTAGTCCACACCACTTCATCACAAACTACCAGTTTCAAGCTCTGTTTCCTTTCTGAAAGCTGAATGCAACAAGCAGCCAACTCACTGTGTTCATCAGACAAGGAGAGCCATGCCAAATCGTCAAGGTCATTGAGCCTTGCAGCATCTGATGGGAACTGCATGAGCACAGCCAGATTGCAGAGTCCTTAAGACTGCAGTTGCCTTCAGTATAAAAAGACTTTTAGATGGCTGTTCCCTCTCCTACCTCTTGGACAAATCTGTGAATTGACACAGGGATTAGAAAAAGGTAAGCAATTTCTCCTCCACTCACACACAACAGTCACACACACTCTTGAATAACGGTGCTGGAACTGTTGTATGGCAGGTATTTGGAAGTGAATCACACTAAACAAATCAGTGTAGACCTAATGACTTGGGTGACTTACATTGCTTTAAGATAACTGTAGCTATAATACACCAAATAAGACAACAAAATCAGCAAACACATTATTTTATTATTGTTTTTGTCAAAGTTGTCCCTGTTTTGTGAGATAGGGGAACCTTTTTTTTTTTTCAAATTTTGCATATACAGATACATATAAACTGTCCTGGAATGGGATTAAACTCTGTGTTAAATGCTCTCCAAAGAACACTGCACAGATCACTCGACAATCTGCCTCAGTGTTTTATAGCTGGCCAAGTCCTCCTCTCACTGCTTTTCTTCACTGTCCCATTTTCTGTAATTGGATTACTCCTCAAGGAATGGAGAGGAGGCTTTCACTTCAGTTATCATGTCTGAAAAGTACAGTGTCTTCACCACTAGCATCTTCAAAGCTGCATGGATTTAGCAACAGTAGGAAAGAAAAGGATCTTCTAGATCTTGTCCTTCATTCCAGTGAGAGTTACAGTTATACAGAAACAATTCCACCACCTGCAACATCATTGATTTTCTTTAAGTGATATGATATATAGGGGAGAGGCCTAGCAAATAATTGAAAACTAATTCAAGAAAACACCGTTTCTCATGAACCAAACAAAAAGGTTCAAAAGTACCCATCAAAGCAGTAATGTCAACACACACTCTCTCTCCTCCCAGCTCCAGAAAGCTGTAAAAACATAAATCAGAAATAGCTCAGATGAGTCAGAAAAGAGATTTCTTTCTATTTTACTTTCTCTCCCAGCCCCAGACATATCCAAGTAAACACAAAGTGACATCCTGGAATCAACAACTTGCAAACAAGAAAAACAAAGGATAATTCAGAGATCAGTGCAAAGATCAACAGCAGACATTGCCTCTAGGAAACCTCTTTCCTTCCAAACTCCAGAAACTGCATGCAATGAACTACAGCCTCTTGCCATTTAGGGATGAAAACAGAAGTCAAAAGAAAAATCACAGCAATGACAGTAGAGGCAGATAAATGATGAGTCCTACCACAGCCCTGTCTGGGCTAGGAAGAGAGGAATGACACTCATGTCAAATACCTGCATTGGAAAAAGACACTTCAGATATTTCTAAAGCTTTTTTCTTCTCATAATTTCCCATTTAATATCTGTAACTATGGGAACATAAAAAAACCCCAAATATTTAGGGAAGCAGGGATGGAGAAGCAAGACATCTATGTCTTGCTTTCTTACAGAGAGGAAAAGACAGACTGGCAAGATCAAATCTAATCAAGAAAGAAATCACATGTAGCAGTTCAGTAATGGTCAAATACACATCTCTGATACAGTGTTGAACCCATAAACACAGAGTCCTAGGGTTTAAATAAGGTAGAAACATTGACACATTTGCTTCATCTACAAATAACAGCGAAGAATTAATTCTAAATATACAGCCTATAGACTTTTTCTCTTGCCACAGGAATGCATAGTCTCCATTCAGTGTCATTGGCTTTTATCTAAGGTTTGCTGCTGGTTACCTCATTAAGCACTGTCTTCTGAAATGTCTTGCATCCACCGTATTCTGTGGCAGAGCAGTTAAATTTGTCACACTTGCAAGAGATTCTTGGAAGTGTTAACTTTGCCATTTGGCCAAAATTCTTTTTAAAAATCTTTTCTTTATGCAAAGTGAAAGAAGGCAAGTCAGATACAATTCAGAACCCCCTTTTAAAGTGATTCTGAGAAAAAGTTTTTGGTATCAGATAAGAACGGGAAAGCCTGAGACACAAGATTAATTTACATATTTAGTTTCATTCAGCAAATACTTTTCACTAGTTGGTATTATGTGACCACATTTCAAGAAATGGCTTTTTCCCTCAGCTTCAAAGAAAGAGAAAAATAGAACAACGAACTTTTCTTTTGCTTTAAATCCACACCTACTTCAAACACAGCTTTCTTTACGAAAGGCTGAACTCACTTTCAGATTATAAAATTAAGCACTTAATACTTCCTCCCCGAAACACTACATAATTCTGAACACTTTTCTTTGGTGAAGCACATATATTTTTCAAAATTAAAAGACTTCTATGGGTTGAAGCAGAGAGACTGAGAAATTTCACACTTAAAAGAATATTTCCTGAGAAAGTGGAAAGAAAATTGCAAAGAAGGCTCAGCCTCATCTTTCAGCCTTAAATTATGGTGGTCTTCTCTGATTCCAGATGAAGCCAATAGTTTGACAGGTAACAGGCTTAACAAGGGAAAAAACAAAATCTAGCAAAACCACATCAATGCTCTAAATTTTTGATCAGTGCTTGACCAGCCTCAAGTTACTAAATAGTTTGTTTTGTCTGATGGAGACATAAATTAGACCTACAGTGAAAGTGCTAACCAAATGGATAACAGACTGGCAATAAGAGGATGCCAGGTCTGTTCTCATGAGGCTACAACACTACATTGCCAGTGACCACGTTTATCCCTGCAAGCAGTTCCAAAGCTTTGCTTGACTGCTTCATTTTCAGTCTAGTCCATGCTGAAATGAAGATTTTCTCAGTACACATGGCTTTCAGCACTTGTTTTCTATAGATTCAGCCTCTGACCACAGTCATCTCTCTTTGTTAACTGATAGCTCAAGCTTCAGGTGTTTAATAAAGAATTTGGGTAAGGTCACTTCTGTCTCCTTACCCTCCCCACCTGTTCAGCCTCTGATATGCAGCTTGATTGAAGAACAGAATGGCAGCCTCTAACCACAAGAAAAAAAGGCCAGTAGGCCCTGTTGTGCTTGATGCATGACCCACTTAACAAGTGCTCTGGTGAAACCTCAATCCATTTCTTTAGGCCTATTTCTTATTTCTTACAGCACAATCTGTCTTATGGCTCAGTCAGCCCCATGAGGCAAACCCTGGCAGTCCCATCTCCCAGCCCATGCAAGTACGAGGAGGAGGAGGAGACGAGCTGCAGACACCGTCACTCAGCCCAAGGAACATATGAAACATCCCACTGCTCAGTCTCAGGCACCAGAAACATCCTGTACTCTCACACTGACTCAGATTCGTCAGGTGCCTGCAGTCAGGCAGCAGCTCAGGAGCGCTGCTCCGGCAGAGCCAGCAGAGCCACAAGCTCAAGAGGCTGCAAGTGGATTCTGCTGCACAGGGAAGGACAGAGCAGCCTTCACTGGCTATCAGTGGGGACAGAGGGAGGCAGATGTGCCATTGCCCAAGAGTCCCTGAGTCAGCACTGATGAAGAAGCACCTCGAGTGCCTCACAGATCAATCAGCACAACAACCTGCTTTAATAAGTGCTGCCGAGCACACACAAGCTTGTTTCTACGGGAAAATATTTTAACTGCACACGCGGGTGAACATTTTGTAAAACTGCCAGTGGATGCAGCCAGCATCGCTAATGTGATCACAAAAACCTATGATGGTAAGAATGTTATTTTGAAAAAAGCTGTCATCCAAATCAATTAGGAAATTAAAATGTATGCCTCAGAATTCCAAAGGGATGCACAATTTTACATACAAAATTACCCATATAAAAAGCCCCCCTAAATGGATGAGACTGAATTTTCAAGAGGCTCTGATAAAACCAACAAAAAATAGCTACAGTAAAGGCTGGCCATTTTGTGGTGTTTGGGGTATATACTTATATCCCTTTGCAGACTGCTTCTGATATTTATTGGATTTTTCAGGTTATTAACAGATTTATCCTTCTAAAGAAAAACCACTACTTTATTGAATGGGCCTGAAATCAAAACTCAAACCAAGGGCTGTGAAGGCACTGCAGAAGGTGAACAAGCAGAGCTGTGGAAAGGGTCTATCTCCACCCCCTAGAAGGAGCCAGAGCTTGCAGCCCAACCCTTTTGACAGAAAGCAAAATTGGGGCAGCAGTCTGTTCCTGTGGTGTGAACTGTGTCCGGACACCTCTGTAGCTGGGGCTGAGAGGAGAAGCCAAGGCTGGTGGGTGGCTTGCAAAGAAGAACAGGAGAGGAAATCACATCCACCAGCCTTTCTGAGCTTCCTGTCTCATGGTGATCAGTCTCCCAGCTAAAACACTAGAACAAACACAGAGGCCCTGCTTCTGCACGTGACCAACTGGGCAGTCCCAGTGCATGGCCCACACAGGTGCCAATGGTCACCTCTTTACAGGATGGGCTAAAGCTGAAATCCTAAGGGGTCACAACATTAATCATTAATCATAGAATATGCTGAGCTGGAAGGGACTCATCAGGATCATCAGGTCTATATGTATCATCGAGATATGTGGATAAACAACTTGGATAACGTGATTATTCTGTTCATATAAATATGTATGATTTTCTCAGGGCAAATATTTTGCCTGCTAAATGACTTCACCAACAGAAAATCAGGGCCAGATAGTGATATGAAGACATTACTCACATGGCCGGTTTCTGATCCTCTTTGCTCAGCACCTGGCACTTTATTTGATGAACTGACATATTCAAATGAATTAGGGTTGTGGTTCACAGAGTAGGACTTCATGCACAGTATGAAAGAGGATGAAAGAATTTAGAAAAAAATGAACCACTATAAACAATGTAAGTTATTTTAACTCCTCCAGACTAAGTGAAAGGCTAAATAGTGCAGTGTTTGGTACCACACAGCAAAACTGATTCTTAATTGCTACATTTACTTCAAAGCTTATATGTAACAAATGGATAAACATTAAACTATTACTTCAAATACATTATAGAAAAGCAAGTTTCTTCTTTTCTTTTTACTGTTTAATTTTTCAATGTTCATTCACAACCTTTGAAAACCTTAGAAAAGAAAGAAAAGGACAGAAGATTTGGGGTTCAAATTGCTGTAGGAGCTTTGATGTGAGGATGTGAAGATGTGAGGATGTGAGTCTAGTACCATTCCCACTGCCTAATTTCATTATCTGCCCAAATGGGCAGAAGCTATATTATTTTAAGGTTTGTGGTCTAGTAAGAACAAGGATCAAATAAGTCTTTCAAAGGTGTGAATGGTCTCCTCTGAGGGGAGCTGAGTTACAATGAAGCAAATAAGGGATCTAGCCCTGTCCTCAAAAAACATTTTAATGGCAGCAGGATTAAGCCACAGAGTGAAGAATCAAGAATGCCTTCATTAGTTGAGTGCTAATTGCTCTGGCAGTACACATAATGCTGAACAAGGATGGGAGGAGCTGGGTTCATTACTGAGTGAAAACCAGCAGCTCAGTTTGCCTTGTGGGAGGGAAACAAATTGTGCCTGCAACCTCCAGGTGATGCTGTGCCTTCTGCACGAAACCTCTCCTGATCTGTCCTCAGAAGAGCATTCCAACTCACTCACCCTTTGGGATATTTGCACTGCTGAGCCCTGGATTAACATAAAGGGTTGGTAATAAAGTAGATAAAATTAGCTACTTTCCACAGAGGACTGAGGCACAAATAAAAATAAAAAAACAACGATATAAAGTCAGGAGGCTTGTTTTCCTTTTTGCATTTTCTGGTATTTTTAAGGAGAAATCAGGAAATAAAGTGGAATGAGGGAAGCAAAGACATTTTCCATCATGAATTCTTGAATGCTGTACACATGATCTCGTTGGTAATGGGTCAATGCCTCCTGCTGTGCCTTGGGCAAGATGGCTGTGATATATAAAATGCTTCTAGTGGCTGTTGACATTGCAGAAAGCTTTTATTTTTCTCTCTTCCTCTTTTTTTTTTTTTTTTTTTAACTGCATCTATGTCTCCATCTTAAGCCTATAAAAATTAAGAAATTCATAACAGTCAGTTTTGTTGACCTAGTAATTGCATATTGAACCATTTACCACACATACACAATCAAGAATTGTCACACTGCTAATAAAGACCTGAAAATTTAAGCACCAATAAGGACATTCATGACACGTTGTCATCACGTTGTCAGAGACAAGTGAAACCTTGGGGGCTTGTAGCCATCAGCTCACACCCAAACCACCTGAAATCAACAGAAAGGCTCCCTCCCAAACCAGAGAGAAAATAGTAATTGATATAATAATAGAGAGGTTCTATTTGTTTTCATTAGTTCATTCCTCAAACGTGAGCAGAAAAAAAAATCAGATATTTTTCTCTCATTATCATTTTAGATAGAATGCTGTTTCATATACCAAATTTCCTTGGAGAACTGCAAAATCCTAAGAGGACTCATCTGAGTATCCTAATGCTTCTAAACAGAAGGTGACAAGCAGTCATCAGATAGTATTCTTTTTGCTACATAGGGAGCATGCGGAGGCTGGTTTAGAAATGACACAGAGAAGAAAGCAGCAAAATTGTAAAATACACCTTCATTATAGCATATATATATATGAGATGATGACTACTAATGGCAAAAAAGCAAGTGAATTTTCCAGAGTGCTAGTGGCATTTCAGTTTTCTCTAGGTCATTGCAACACAGTCATTTCACATATACTAAGTGAATAGAGGGTGATTTTTCTGTTTCCTTTGCTTTCCCTATTTAAATAGTAACCCAGATAGGAATAGACGATATCAATGGAATACAGCACAGAAAAGAAGCCATAATATCTGCATATTTTATATTTCATCCTTTTCTGGACTCACTATGGTGCCCATCAGTAAAAAAAGAGATTAGATGAAAAAAACGCATCATTATTTATTTTTATTCTCTATTACTTATTGCTGTTTACTTAAAATTCTTAAAAGTAACACAGGATACCATTTAAAATTATCTATACCATGAGTTTTATTCCACTATTCTTTCCCCTTATATTATTATATATGGGTTACAATACACAGGCAGCAAAGAATTTGAGGCTAGATATTTCCCAGGCTATTGAGCTCCAAGGAAAACCCTTGATGTCAGAAATTTCAGCAAAAATATACTGCAGAGAACACACGCAGATTGCCTATTACTAAATATTTTTCCTCCTTTGTGGTACATTAATACTTTTTACTGCATGTTTTCTTCTCTGCATGTTTTTGGGTGTGATATTATTTCATACTATGAATGAGACATAAAGATATAATTCCCTTGCCTTGCCAAAGTGGCACAGTAAAAGTCAGTGGCTGTCAGAATATTTGCTGTAGGATACTGCTTTTCATGAAAAGTACCACCTCAAACAGTGACTAAGAAGAGTAGTCAGACTGATCAGATATTTCCCCACAGTGTTTTTTGTAAAATCTCCATTTTTACAATTTTTCTCTTTGTAATAAACAGCTTCTAATCAAAGAAGTATTAAATTTTCCACACATTAAAAAAAAAAAAAAAAACAAAACAACTTAGCAAGAAAGGCAGAAAAGCAGAAGAGCCCATAGATTTAATAGGAGCTACTTCAAGCAGATCCAAGCTCTCTGAAGAGTACTTAGTACTCCAGGGAAAGACCTTAAGGAACTATACTCACCCCATTTTCCCCAGAAAAGAGACAGAAAAATCAGTAAGTCATGTGAAGGCCAGCCTTTCTGGTCCAGACCCACCTCACTCAAGTGTTTGACCCCAAGACAAAAGAAACTGAATACAATTATTTGACCTGCACTTCAAAGCTTGAATTAGGTGATCTAGTGACAACTCTTAAGTCTTAAAATAGAATAGCCTCTTTATATTATTTTTTGTCCCCTTCTATGCTCCCTCCTTTTAAATCTGTTTCTCTCCCTCAGGCAACTTGCTGCATCTTTCCACAATTAGACAAAAGGAATAACCAGAAGCTCTGCAAATGCACAGTGTGTACCTACGTGTGTGTACCTACGTGTGTGTACCTACATCTCTCCGCCAACAAGAGCCAGAAAAAGGGATGTGCTAAGAGCATGGTTCAAGTATCCTGACAAAAACAAACATAGGATGAAATTCAGTATCTTTGGATAAGTGATAAATTAAAAAAAGAACCCATGTCACTATAGAAAATACAATTATACTTGTTGTCTCTCTTAGAGTTATCTGTTGTTCTGTCTTGAATTCTTTCCCTTTCAAAATATCAGGGGGCCAAATAAAATTCAAAAGGCTCCTAAGCCACTAAAAAAAACCTCAGTGCTCACTGGATGGTGTTTGCTTTCAGAGAAGCATTACTTATGTGCAATCCTTGACCACTCAGCAGTAAGGTGCAACAGATAATGACTGCATTCTAAAAGGTATGCCCTGCTCAAAAGCTGAATAAATAGGTAGTGAAATGACTGATTCAAAACAAAAGTAATCCAAAACATTGGTTCATTTCTGTCCCATGCCCTGCACAAAATCACAGCTCAAAAATAAGGATAGTACCTTGATAATCCATAACAGGAAATACCTCCCCCTTGGACATTGTGATTTTGTCTGCCTCAAGTTGTACTTTCTAATCCAGAACAAGGCAAAGTGGCGAAATAAGGGTAAAGGAGCAGCTGAAAATGCTAAACTTTCAGATCCAAGACAGAAAACCAAGGCCAAGTCTAGCTTCCACAAAGTCTAAAATGCAAAAAACTAAAAGAGCAACTATAATATTAATAATTAAAATTGAATTAAAAGTAGTGTGAGTTAAGGCTAAGGGAGTATTTTTATTTTATAAATTTTTTATTGTTTTTGATCAGTTAGAACCACAGAAGGCTTTGAATACAGAAATATGCATGTAAATGAAATAGTATGTGCTAAGATGTCCTAACTGAGGACACCTTTTTTTAATAAACCCTATAAATTGTATAATTAATGTAATAATATATTAAGGACACAAATAAGTAATGAGAATTATGTTTAAATAACTGCTGTGTAGGCCAGGGTCCAAGAGGATTAAAAACCCAACCTTGAATCCAGATTCTCGTTTTGTCAATGCCACAGCAATCACTGCAGGGTTATCTTGCTATGATGATCACAGCCATGCAACTTCAGCCTGGCTCTGAGTTGTTATGGTATCGGAAGACTCAGTTTGACTTGAATTGCCAAGAATTTCTGAGACTCTTAAGGGGAACCTTTATCCCAGAAGAAAAAGGGCAACAATCACCCTTAGATTAGGAAAGAACATCAGTTTTGCATTGCCTCCAAAGGTTCATGTCAAGTCACAAGCATAAGAATGAGGGAGGGACAGTGAAGAGCTGTATCTCACAAATCTCCCTCCTAAACTCCTTCTGAGATGCTCGGGTACTCTCTCCACTCCACAGCAAGATTTATCACAAGCTTCAGAAAGGCAGAGGAGAGACAGAGCTGGGGAGCTCAGAAGGGGCTGGTGCATCTGGAATGGGAAGGGGTGGCTTGGTTCTCCTGGAATAAGGTCTGATGATGAGAGCAAAGGAAGTTTCATACTCCCAAATCCTCTACGCCAGTTCAGAGTATAAAGGAATAATTGAATTATCAAGTGTGCAAAAGACCTCTAAGATCATCAAGTCCAACCAATGAGACTTTAGCCTCTGTTCTCACTCTTCCCTCTGCAGCCCTGGCATTAGGTGGGTAAGGGAACACCCTAAGGGCATCACTCCATTCCCGGGTGCCTTACCACCAACATGCCCTGTCACCACTGCCCATTACACTGCCTCCATAGTCACATCTTCTATGGCCCAAACACAACCAATATTTTAAAAAGCTCAGTATTTATCCAGCTCTTTAAAGATGAAAGGCAGCCTCTGATCATTACAATGAAATTTAATGTGTAGACTTCATAACAATAGATGGTGCTCGATGCACTTTTCAAAAGTACATTATTAGTTTTTTAGAACACTAGACAAAACTGGTTTTTTAAAGGTGTTGTTACCCCTGATGTAACTGTTATCCACCACATCCTCTCTGAGAATGCTATCTGAGAAGGCCCAGGGGCAGAGGATCCTTCACAAATATTCTGGGCTTTGTGCAATGGGAAGAAAGATTCTGTCTAGAGCTGTCACTACAGCAATTATGGATTAAAGATGAGGTCTGAAATCCAACTGCTGAAATACTTAAACAGTGTTGCTGGCAACCTTTATATGGTAATGAGAGTTTCATGCTCCGTAAACTAACAATACAAATATTTTAAGTATTCAGTAGTAGGAAAGTCAAAGTACCAATTAGACTGTGAGAAAAGGAAGGAAGCAGTAGTACTGAAAAGAATTATTGCCTGACAGTGAATCCTGCCCATGTAAAGCATAATTTCACAGACATCATGACTGTAGCTGCTTCTCTATGCAACTGGACACATCTTAGTGATCCTGAGAAAGTTATTCCCTGCTGACAAAAGCAGGGTCAGTCAGTGGGAAAACAATCCAAACTTCTTGGTTAGTTGACCATACTCTCCCTAAGTAATAAACTTTCTCTTTAAGAGCTCTCACACTTATCACACAATCCACATATAAGTGGATGCCCCTTGGAAACTTGTCATTATATGGGTGAGTTTGTGCTCTTTTTTATACTAACACTCTAATTTACATCACTCATGAAAAAAATACACATACATCTCACTTCCAGTGTCTAAAACAAAAATCACATTAAGACATGGTTCACTTCAACGTTATCTTTAATGCCACCAATAGTGCTTTTAAAATAAAAACATTGCTTACATGTAGGTTGATGGCTTCATCTCAGAGCTGAGGAGTTAGGCTACACCCCTTTTTAGTTTGATTCTCTTGTGATACCTCAAGGATTGTCATTACAGTAGTGATATGCCACAAATAAAGTGTATGCTGTGGATCTAAGATAACCACATGCCCTTGACCTTGTGCTTTTGAGAAGGAAGAGATAGGTGACAGACTTCAGGAGGCATATTCATGTTACCTGAAAACCTGTCCTTATTTAACATGTAAGATCTGTCTAAAAAAAACCACCAGGCATTTGATTTTCCTGGAACAAAAGGGTTACACAAGGGCTTAGGGGTAACCTCAGCCTTCCAAACAAAAACAAATGTGAAAGAAAAATGAAACTGAATGTGCAGATTTATTCTGAACAGCAATGGTAAGGAGCACAATTTTGACATGTACAAAGGCTGTGTTTATTATCTCCTGAAGAGAAGATGAGTGGAGAAGCTGACATTGGTTGCATAGTGACATTTCAGAATGGAAGAAGGCATATAGCCAATTAAGTCTAGCATTTGTACCCTGTAGTGTTTTTTCCCTCAAGTGCTTATCTAACACTCTTTAGAATATGTTCACAGCTGCAGCTTCTATTTCTGCCACTAGTAAACTTTTCTACTTTTGCTTTAAAGGAACATGCTCTAAACTTCCTTCCTGGTACATTCTTTCTGTGATTTGCAGGATCTAGGACCTCAAATGAAATACATTTTTTGCTACTTCCTATTTTCAGCTCTCTTCTAATTTTGTTTCCCCTTCCTATTTTAAAATGAATTTACTGTCAGTCCAATCAGTGCTTATTTATTCATTGCCCTTGGATTTCAATCTTGCCTTGACCAGGCATATTTTTTCTAGCGTTACACCAGATGAAAATGAAGACCAAGTACAATATTTGTCTCTCTTATATTACATTTGCTGTCTCTCTGTCACTGTATCTACAACAACTTACCAGTTCTAGTTCTTACTAATCTTCTGGATGAGATGTTTTCATAGAACTTCACTCTTAATTGATGCAGGTATGTGTTATTCCCTTGATCACTGTACCACCAAAGCATTCTCAGCATCGTTAGCCTAGAAACACATTGCAAGGGTGTGTGTTAGCTGAACTTTAGAGACTTAGAACCTGAAAGAATACAAGGGCCCAAACTATTTTCCCCTTGACAACAGTAAAATTACAAACCATGATTCGACTTGGAAAGATTCAAAGGCCCTACCTTGAAATTTTACTTTAAATCATATGCAGCTACTTCAGTGCTGAAGAATCAAGAGTAAAGCAAAGTGGGGGAAGAAACTTGTAATGAGCAAATCACACTAGCCTCTTTCAGGACTTATCTTTGGAGAACACAGGCTGATAATTAAGAATGTTGATGTAGCATAAGGATGATGTACCCAGCTATGGCTACTTAAAAAAAAAAGGTAGGGTTTTGTTGTTGTTGTGTGGGTTTTTTAACCCAGCTATAAAAGATAATGACAGAAAGCCCTAGGTATTCATCTTCTGACAGTAAGAAACATTTGTGTGAAGGACTAAGAAGATTAGAGTAGATAAATGCTTTTATAAGAGCAATGTGGAAGTGTGCAATAGACCTTACAATGTATGCTGATATTTTAAGATACTTTACGGAACATTTTAAGGATGTTCTTACAAATTGCAATGGCTCTTGTATATGAAACTGTGTCATCTGTAAGAGCCTATTTCAGGAGATTATCTGCAAATTTGCTCCTACTTGTCATTGACAGTAAATTGCTGCTATTAAACAGATTTCTATAAAAAAAACAGCCTGTGATTTAGTCCTGGTATAGGCTGTGATCTTTCATTTGGGAACAGTACAGACAACTGTATTGGGACTAATACAACAGATCCATATGCTTTTAGACTCTTTTGTGTAGAATACATTCTATCTACACCCTCAGGACACAAATACTGCTCTTGATATTATTTTTAAGAAGCATTCCCTAAATTTGTTCCAGAGCTAATGCACTTGTAAGGCAACACACAAAATACGGCGAATGAGCAGTTTCCTCCCTTCTGCACTGGCCATGTTGGTGCTTTCAGGGGTCTCATTTGCCCATGATTCTCTTCAGCATGTTCATTGTCTTTCTCAGTCCTTCTTTCTTGTTCCAGCAAAGTAACCTGAAGCAGGCCTTGTCCTTCCTGAATTTTCTCTACCCTGTCCTAAGCCATTCTCTGAGCAAAATTCCCAAGGTAACCAATCGTTTGCCACCTGTCTGAAAGCCAGGATGGAAAACGAGTGTTTCCTAAACTTTAGCAATAACTAAAGATACAACGGGTATCACAAAGGTAAAGTCATTCTCTGTTAATGACCCTTAATTGCTCATCACTGTTTGCTCCCTTGTATCAACACCTTTTGGAATTACAGTTCAAGCTGAAGACTAAAAATAACAGAGAATACACAATTAAATTGACAAAACAGAACACATGTTGATACCCTCAAACATCCCAGCAGGTCCTATATATTTCTTGTGAAAACAAGATCATGTTGGAATAAAATATTAGCACTTTCACTACAGGGAGTTCCTGTTTCTCTTTGTCTCTCTTGCCAGAGAAGCTAAAGACAGATTATTTCTTTGACCAATATGACTGATTAGACACACAGCAGGGCAAAGAACAAGAAGGTTTATGAGACCCACCTCTAGGCTAAACCATAATTACAAGTATGTCTTTAACTTCACCTATACCACACAGTTCCTAAACCTCACTAGTACAGTTCTGGAGTTTGTAATGGCTTCATGGCCACTTCTCCTCCCACTAGCTCAGTTGCTTTTTTACCATCCAGATATTTCCCCTGTGGAACACTTTAAAAACCCAAACACATACTTAACCTAACAACAGTACTGCTACCCTCCATCTCCATTTGTTTGTATTTTCTTTCTTAGAGGGCCATTTCTATAACTCAAGAGCCTTGTGAGCTCACGGGGTGGAACCATATTAGACTGTGGCTTTTCAATTTCAAACCTCTATCTAAAGTCCAGACACTCTTTGTATTTAAGTCAACAACAGAAGTTAACCTACTCTAAAAGAAAGCAAATATAGCAAAATACGTGTATTTCCTTTCATATAAAAAGCAGTGTTAGTAAAGGGGAACAGCTTTTGGTGAATCATTAGAAGAATACATAAGCTGTTGAATGTTCATTCTTCATTGTTCCTGAAGTACATGAATAAGTGGGGAAAGAAGATGATGGAGCAATTACGTCACAGGCATAGAGATGATCTTGTCTCAATTCTACTTTCCCTGATTTCCTGAAGAAAGTTTTAGATGCAGTTTGTCTGTTCTCATAAGTGTGTTTGCACAGCAAAACACTTCTTGTGAGGCCTACAAAAAAATCTGTGGAGAGAAAAGGGATTCATTAGCCTTGATGCCCCAGCAAGCTGTCGATTCCTGCTTCTCTTCTTCTGCCCACCTCTAGGAAGTTAGAACAGAAAAGGATTGCTGATAGGAAAAGATATGCCAGATAACAAAAGGAAATGGGAGTTCAAAACTGTAAAACTGAATAGTGAGTTGTGCCAAAGTAATAGGAAAATTACCTCTTTCTAAAAAACATCTTCAAAAATACTATGGTTTTTAATTTTAGTTGACACTCAGTTCCTTCCTTTAGGGCATTAGTCCACTACTAAGTGAAAAACAAAAGTTTCCTTTAGCCACAGAATGACAGGTCAAGTCAGAAGAGACCAACTTCATTTGGGTCATCTGGTCCAATTTCTCTGCTCAGGCAGGGTCTTCTAAAGCCAGTTGCCCAGGACCATATTCAGATACTATATATGCATGTATCTACATATATACTATATGATAGACAGAAAAAGATGGGTAATTTATATGTCATCTGTATATTGAGATAATCTACATAGCAATTTTATATGTATAAATACCAACTATACATTAAATATCTATACACAATATATAAATTTACATATAACAAGAATAAAAATTATATATGTGAATATAGAGAGATACCATATAGAGAAATACACAATAAAGCGTAGGAAACAGAAGGACACAAGAATCTCAGAGGGCTACATGGACTCACCCTGTAGATACTGAAGAAAGACTCTGGCCTCTTTGTTAAAAACCCTAAAATGTATTTTCAGCCCTAGCAATGAGCCACAGGCTCTGTTTAACCAAATAACTCTACATCTAGAATTTATCATGTAGCACCTATACATGCAAAACCACTCAGCCATAGCGAAGGGTTTATTTTTTCTCTCACATACAAGAAAAGTTGTATAAGCTGTGCACACACAGGTGATATTGTAATACTGATGTTTTTGTAAGCACAAAGATATCCCCAAATCCAGAAGTGGAACATCACTCCAGCATTTTGTTAACATAACAGCTTGTGCTTCATGGTTAATTAACTTTAGTGTTAATCCATAGAAAGATACTCACAACTTGTAAGTATATGTGAGAGCAAGTATCAGTTTCAAGGATGACAAAACATAACTGATTACACAAGTTTGTGCAGGTAGTAGGTTTTTTGTTTTGACACTAAGAGCTTAAGATGCTTTTCTTACAGTGATAGTTCCTTTGGGGATTTGCCTCAAACTGACCTCCTCAAAGCTGTTTCTCTTCAGCTCAGTTCAAGGCTATCACTCCCTGTGCCTTCACTCCTTCTGCAAAGGGAATTAGTTATGTATTTATTTATATAACCTTCCTTCTTTGCCATGAATACAACCCCTTCTTAAGGACTTGAACACTGCTCAACTGCTCTCCTTTGTAGCTTCAGATTGTTGACTCTCCACCACATCCCAAAGCGTATCATTCCTCTTGCTCAGACTCCTTCTTTTCTCCCTCCCGCTCTGATTTTCTTGCATTAAGTTGAAGTTTCTTATCACATTTTTACAAGCAGTTCAATTGAAAAACAAAAATTACAGCAGACCTTTTCTTAAAAAATTGAAGGAATAAATAAGACAGGGATGAAATATCAATTTCTCCTCTTCCTGATTTTCTTTTCATTTGGCTTCTCATCTGGTTTAAAAACTTGTCCTCTTTCATTGGAAGTCTGGCTCTGCTGTTAAGCACTGCTTTGGCCATCCTTTCACACTAGACTTCAAAATATATCCATGATCCATTCTTACACCTAATCTTACTGACCCTGCAACCACCATGCAAACAGATCAAGGAGCTGAGGAGATAGAGCTACTGTGAAAATACAAAGATTTTATAAGATATTCCCAAGAGGGAGAAGTAAGGTGGCAAACTCAGCAAAGTGACATCTTTTGAACCCCTTATATACAGAAAAATATTATTCCTCTTTCTTGGAAACTTTCATTGGCCCTTTCCAAATACTAATTGAAAAATGAGGGAAGAACTCTGCTAATAGATCACTGAGAATTTCTTCCATAAACTTCTCAAGAGAATAAGATCATGTAGACCTCTGTAAACCTGACCGACAACTATGCCAGTTGAAAATAAAATTTCTTTGCCCTGGACAAACTAGGACTGCTAAAACTTGAGATATCTCTGCCTCTCTTCCCTAAGTATCAGCAAGGGACATTTGACAATCAAACTAAGTATTAATAGCATAGTGTGAATTGATACAAATCTTACTATAAACACAACTAGTACCTAGATGTAACAATGTTAATATTGGCATCAGTTGTGATATTCTTGTTGTCAGTTTGTTGGGATAAGGCCAGTAAATATAGCCACCTAGCTTTTCACCAGGAGCTGTTTTGCAAACTGGATCAGAGAGCAAGCATTAAAGTGCTAAAATTAGTTTGTGCTGCAGTAGTAGCAAATTAAAATGGCACACTGTTAGACCAAGCAGTGTACAGTTCTGCCAATTGATTTATGAGGTCAGGAGGAAAAGAATTTATCACCTGACATTATCTCAGCCCAGCCATTATCTAATGGCTGCTCTGTCATCAATGCACAAAAAAATTATAGGAGTTGAGAAAGGTCTTTTCAAAAGACAAGGGCTGTTTACAAAGGAGTGTTTCTCTCTAAGACACCTTAATAAAATAATAGCCTTGGTGGCCTAAATCTTGCAGCATAGTGAGAAATCTATATGGTGGTGGCTTTTGGCTCTGGGCAAGTATTTTTAAATTCATGGTCAAATGACGAGAGGACTGTCACGTCACCTCCAACTGTGAAAAACATATTAGGCTCTGGACTGTCTGGCACTTTCTGCTGCCCCTTTGTGTCTACCGGTAGCACAAATCTAATGGCAAACTAAGATCCTTTGCTGAAGTTCAAAACGACATGTTCACTATTAACTCAAAGTTTCTTTTCAAAACTAAGCACTGACAAAGGACAGAGAACTACTTTGGCTCCGGTATAAGAAGTCACAGGAAGAAAGAAAAGGGGAAAAATAGTTCTTGATTTATGGTGAGGCATAATCTTGAACTAAAAAAAAAAAAGTGATCAGATTATGAGCAGTACTTTAATGTAAGAACCAGTGCCAGGTTTCACTTCAGAGGTGATTGCACTTCTGTGACAGATGAATATATCCCTCTCTACAGTATGCTGAATGCATTCACATGCTTTCTGGATTAGAAGAGAGGTTGTAAACAAAAGGGTTTATTATAATGGCATTCATCTGAAGAGAAACAGGAATAAGTATGTATTCAGGAGGCCACAAGAATGTTTATCAGCATTACCAGCTTCTACTGTCATTGTAATCCTTGATATAAGAATGATTTGGGTGTCTTCCACTATCTGCAGGCACTCAAAACCACAAGAGTTCTAATTCATGGTCTTACAATCGACAATTCACGCCCTACTTACTGCTCAGAGTCCACAAAATTCATTGCTGGAAAAGCATCAGGTGATTCAGATTTTAAAAGGGAGGATGAGGAATTCTAACAACGTTGTTAAAACATAATGAAAATGTTGAGTATTATTAAATCTTAGAAAAAAAAGTTTCGATATCATCTCATTTAAAATTATGCTTAATTAAAAGAATATGACCAAAGTTGTAAAATCTAATATCCAAAGTCAGCAAAAATAGTTTTATTTCTAAACTCTAAGTATATTTTTAGGGCCCACTAAATTCTGCTTAGGAGCACATAAATTGCTCTGGCCAGTATGGCAAAACTTAATTCTATTTTATGTGTTTTGCTGAGTGGTATGCTGCTTTACTACATAGAGGACCTGAACTTTGCTACTGGCCACTCTATTCTTAATTAAAACACAGTCTTCCTCTCTCGACACACTCAGACTTCAGAAAAGATCAGCTTTGGCATTAGCTCATTTCTAATTACAAGTCATACACTCTTAATGGAGTACAGCCAAGTGCAGGACCCCTCAGCTGTCTGTCACTATGCAATCATTCATCTAAAATTAACACTGGGAATGGACTTTTAATTAAAATATATTTTAAAAATGTTGATACCTACATATGGAAATAATTTTTTTTTTAAATATCTTCATTTTAAACATCAGCAAAGCAAGTTAGAGGCATCACCTGAAACCACATTTTAGAGACTCTGAATCATAAAAGATAAGATTGTAAAAAGTAACAATTTGTTAGGAATATGATTGGGGAAAGACAAATTTCAATCCACTTACTGGGGCCTTAGCTCAAGTTCGATTTTACCACTACTTTTAAACAATTCGTAATAATGTAAAACTCCCTAATTTCTCACACATAGTCACTGTACTTGAGAAATGCATTACAGTTGGTATTTTGTATCTAGAATTATTTTCCTACCATATGTACTACAAAAAAGGACTGAGTTTCATAGCTTTTTTTTGGCAGTTAAGGAAAATGAAAACATCTGTATATGTATCTATTATTTTCCATTTAATTTCTTTTTAATTTCAAAATTGTTTGCTGTTCAGCAATCCAACTTTATGACAGATTTTGCAACCAAACTCAAGCAAATTTTATAACCATAGAAGTCCAGTAATGTTAGCAGAGCTTTGTCTTGCACGAGCAGAGACATCAAGCTTATCCTGCATCCTACAAAACTATTGCTTCTACTGCAGAACAAGATGAGATTACATACACTTCACAACAACAATTCCATCGTTTTCTCTTCCAGTACACAATAAGAAAGTCAAAAAATGTCTTTAGTTCTCAAAGAAGAATGCAATAATGCACTATAGTAATGAAATTGTCCTAGGACAGCATGTTGGGTCACACCTGACATCTGCAGAGTCTCACCATTTCCAGTTGGGCTGCTTGGCCTTTTATATAACTTTGTATTAAGAAACCCCCTTTAAAAAGCTCTTCCTCTGGAGTCTTTACACCTGAGGGTGTTGAATTCCATGAAGCAACATAGTGCAACACAGGGCCTGGGAAAACACTCCAGATCCTACTACATGTAGATCAGTTCTGGGGGGTTGGGAACTAGACCAATGTGGCTGTGCTTGATCACAGGTTTACACAGTGATCAGGGCTGGAAGTTTGGGAAAGTCCACCAAGTGCCCCCGTAACCACTTCTTTTTCTCATCAAGCATATTTCCACCTTTCTACTTACAATCTGTTACACTGGAGGGATAGGATGAGCATCTACTCTGTTACTATCTGTACTGACTTGTTCAAGGGCAACCCAAAGATCCTGTCCCAAGAGAGTGAAGTCATTCCACTTGAAGTTGCCCACAACACTGGAATTTGGAGACTTTCTACTGCAAAAAAATGTAAAATATCAAGAGTAGCATTTCATGTTGCACCTAAAGAGTCCCAGTGCATTTCACATACCAAAGCTCTTGGCTTTACATTTGTAACTCAGACAAAACAACACACCACAGACCCCTGTTGGAGTATCAGTTGAATACTGACACAGGTGAAGGTAGAAAGACCAGCTAATAAATGAACCACTGACAAGGGCTGGAATAAATATGTGCTGTTTGTATATAAACACAAGTAAAGTGCATAGGCACATTAATGGGTGTTCATGCATCTCTCAGGCACACGTACACATGTAATTGAGACATCATTACTACATACACAAGGGGCATGAGTTTACTGAACTCCCACATGCCTTCTGATATAGAAAGCCAGTGTTTTGGAGTAATTAGTGGCTAATTTGTGTTTACATGGGTGTGCTTGGAAAGTTACTGTGGGTCCCTGATGTGCTCTAACTCACTCGGTTTCAGTAAGGGTAAGGGCCACCGAACCTGTGCTACTGTTATTTCTGTAACAAGAAAGAGGTTTCAAAGAGCAAGTTAATCTTCAAGCCTAGCTTTTCATCTCAGTAGTGAACATTTTGTCTAGCCTCTGTCATTTTGTATCCCATACCTTTTGTTATTTCTAGGCTTTTTTAAGAAGCCCCAGCAGGAGAAGAGGTTACAGTGCCATAAAAATACTACTGTTTTTGAATAATTTATCTCTAATTTCTGCAATTTAGAACATCTCTCTGTGCTGCGGATCCCATTTTCCCCTCCCCCATTTACAAAAGATATTTTATTACTCCACTCTATTCTAAGGAAAATCTTTCAGCAGCCAGCTTCCAACAGTGCTAAAACCCCAGCAGAACACAAGAGTATGCAACAGGGCAACCCCCTACACTTTGAGAAAAGAATACAAATGATGAATCTCTATGTAGCTAGACCAAGCATTTTCAGGAGTACATTTCCAGGAAAAGGTACAATCAACATTTTATTACCTAGATTACTGAGACCAGGCAGATGTAATTTTTCAATGTACTGGCTCAGGGCCAGAGGGCAGCCATAGCACAGCCCCTTGAGAACCCTCCTATGAGCCCCATGAAGGCAGTTAGAGCTCTTACACATCCCTCTCTCTCTCTCTCTATATATATATATATATTTATATATTAAAATTTGTCTTGTGTTTGTTTCTCAAATTCATTCAGCTGTGGGCTGACCAGGGACATGTAATATGTTATTGCAGGATGGCCTCGTAGTAGGATGTTGGAGCATCACTGAAGCTTTCTTCCATTGCCAAGCTTTTCTTCTGCTTCCATGCACTTTATCATCCAGCAGCATCCTCCCTTCTTCAACACTGCACAAGTGATAAAATGAACAATGTTCTTCAGGGCTGAGGCTTATGTGCTATCACTAATTAGCTTACAAGGCTTCCCACCCCAGGGGAAGCAGGAGGTAGACCTGGGAGTTAGTGACTTGGAGATTAAATTCATATTATGTATGTGGATGTAATGCATTTAATATTTCCCAATACATACACAGGAAAGTACCAAAGAGATTCACACCACTACTGATGATTACTTTATCTGGGCTAAGACTCCAAAAAGGAACAATAGGAGTATTTTAAATAGAAATTGCCCTCCTAGAAAGTTGGATAACCAATCACTGATAGCAGTTCAAAAGTTCAGTGTGCTTCTAAGTTTTGCAAAGCAGCTTTTTACTGATGATGGACAGAGAGAAAGAGGCAGGAAGGAGAAGAGATCAAAACCCAAAATGGCATGGATCAAAGCAGCACCGCTGAGCATGCATCATGGGACAGGAGTGCTAAAAAGGGTTAGCTGGGGATTTCATTACTCAGGAAGATAAGCCAGTAAGTGACAGAGTAAGTATCAAACCCTTCCTTTTGGTACCTAATTCCCACACAAAAGGATCCAAACATTGGGATACTCCTAAATGCTGAGGTTGTTTCTGCATTCATCACTTGTCACTTCCAACATTCTCAGCTTCCCACTGAAGAGCCAAGGCCAAGATTATAACAGTCTGCAGATCTATACTAACAAAGACCTTTGCACAAACCCTGTTAAAAGCACGTGCCTTAACAAATATCTATTAGATCTACCCTCCATCATTCCCACCATGCTGGGAATATAAACTGCTTATTCCCCACATGAAAGATTTTGTGTATATTTCCACAGGAAGCTTATTTGATATTACTTGACAGCCATCCTTTTAGATTGCTTTACTCCTGACACCAAACCCCAAGAACACCTTAGGAAAATTCTTTGTCATGACTCTTGGCACAGCAGTATCTCTGCCAGGATACCAAAGATGATCTTCCTCCTTCTCCTGCCTGCCCTATTGGTAACAGTAGAATCAGAGCTCTTGTCAGGCAGGTCCTATATTCCATCGAAGTAAACTCTGACTTGTCAACACTCTTCTTCCTCCAATGCTAATTAATAGAAATTTTAATCATCCAAGAAACACAATTATTAAACTATTTGTTTTATCTAACTGCAAAACTTCCAAAAGCCCACGTTTGCAAAACACTGATACTCCATTGAATATAAAGCCATGTAAAAAGATAATACTGCATTATTTTTTGTTATATCTCTGGAACTTTCTCCCTTCTAATGGCAATATGCCATGAATAAAACACAATTGCCAAACTTAGAACAGTTAAAAAGCACAATTTGCTGCAGAGATGTGATATTCCCTTTTTTTGTTGTATTGGTTTTGATTAAATGATGCCCAAGGTTAAAAACATATGGGGTATAAATAATGGGGAGAATTGGTGAGCAGACTCTGTTGACCCAAAGCAAGAATACTGCACAGAGCCTGAGAGTGCTGACAAAACTCAGTAGCACCACTGGCCGAGTAAAATGTCGCCCTGTAAGAATAAGGACACTACAGGCTAAGCATAGATGAAATAATCCATACAGTGTTTAATTAGCCTGGGCTGGTGGGTACTCCTGCTGATAAGCTGTCACAGTTGGAAGATCCCAGAAAAGAGTGAACAGGTATGGAAGCAACTGCATTACATAGGAAATGGATTTCAATTTTTTCTGGCTGAAATTTGCCTGTTTGAAATTTCTCACCATGAAATAGAAGTTAATTAAGTCCATAATGCTCCTGACTGTGGTATATCATGTTAATTTTTTTTCAGACAAACTGTAGGATGCTCAGATGTATTAAAAACCATTCAGAGAAGTACTTGTGTGAGTAGGTCATATGAGGTCTTTAAACCTGCTTTACATATAGCTCCAGAAGTTCTTCTCATCACATAATTTTAGTGGTGAATTTCAGTTATGCATGTGAGGAGAAACAAAAAGTGAAAAAATAGTCTTAAGTCCTTCCACTGTTTGCAGTAAGTCTGCAAAAACATCTCTCAGTACCAAAATGAACTTTCCCAAGAGAAGGTTTTCTAGCTTTAGCTGAAATAACACAGAAGGCCTTCAGTTGTTCCTATGGAATACAAAGGGCTAGACTCTGCTAATCCATAATGTTTCATTTTTCTAACTCTTTCACTGGATCCAATTTGAATGTCTAGAAATTGAAAACTTTAAGTTATCCCAGTCTCAGTTACAGCTTACAAGATGCCCTGGGGAAGTCAGGTCTTTAGAGGAAGTCCTGCTGCATTGTCTATCACTGGCAAAAAATTGTAAGGAAAAGGGTTGCAGGGAAAACCATGAAAATGTTACAAAATATAGTTATGTGGCAGAAATATGATTATATATAATTTCATTCAGACTCCTGTTCCTTAGCTGTTCTGCTACATTTCTCAGTGACAGTGGCCCCTTAGTATTTCTGCAGGATCCATGTTTTGGTCAATGTGGGGACAGGTTGAACAGTCATTCATTCATTACTGTGGTGTATGTTCACAGTATATAGTCTGTCTCTTTGTTCCTAAAACAGAGGGGTTAATTTTCCCTTGCCTTTTCTGTGGCACTCCCCATGGCAGGGCCTGAAAAGGAGGTAGCATTCACAGCCTGAAAGTGAAGCAGAAGCATTCCTTTCATTCTGAAGATGGGCAACAATGGCACAAATTTATTAATAACAAAAGTTAACTGACTTTAGACTTCAAAATTGAGCACTGTCTTTTTTCTTGTGTTCCCAATACTGCACATCATCACTTATGTTCATAGCACAACTCCAAGAAATTCAGCTGAAGGTGCTCCCATCTTAGACACTGTTAATGGCAGGAAGGAAACAATGGTAGAAAATTCTTTCCCAGCTGTGACAAGAATGAACTGAAATCCCTCACCTAACATCATACAGGATTTCTATGGCAGAAGGAGGAAGAAAGTCCATTTCTACAGCCTGATACTCAAGGCTAGAACCCAAAAACTATCATTTCTCTCCTTGCAACTGCCTAACTCACTATGCACACTTAAAAGAATATAGACATCAAGGCAAAGCACTTCTGGGGAATAATGTCCTTTGTTACATTTTCCTCACTTTTCTTTTAGATAGGCCCATTCTAAACACAAGTCCAAAATCCTAAGAAAAGGGTGTATTTGAGCACACAAGCAGGTCACTATATTAAGCATGTGTCCATTGGAGCAGACCAAAGTTGTACTAACAAATTAATTCTGACATTTTCTAGTTTTCAGACATTTCAAGTTTTTTTTGCAATTTCACTGTCTTTTCACATGGATATATTTGTTTATTTGCTTGGAGTTGTGCATGTGTGAGGTTGCCATGGTTTTTAAGAAGGCGAACCACGCAAGAGAATTTATCCCAAGGCATCAGACTGTTTGTCAGTAGGGTTGTAACCCTTCACATCAGTCACAGGAACCTCTGCTGTTTCAGATGAAAGACTGATAGTAGGAATAACCTTTCATTGTTAACACAAACCAGGCTTAGAGGTCAACAAGATTAGCACTATTTTTGTGACTGCTATGAATATTGTAGTGGAAAGTCTACATATTTCATGAAAAACAGTCTTGATCAATATGTTTTTCCCCAAATCTAGGCAAGGTTCAATTTGGAGCAATTTCATACTTCAATTTCATAGGCATTCTTTTACTAAAAGACACCTTCAGGTGTTCTCAAGGAGATGTGGCCCTTCCCAAAAGGGTGCAGGCACTTGTCTTCACAACCTTCTGTTTTCCCACATAAATAGACATGCTGCTAGACCATGCCTCCCCTCCATGTCTATCTCCTTCTCTGATAGCAGAAAAATGGAGATAGATAGATAGATAGATAGATAGATAGATAGATAGATAGATAGATAGATAGATAGATAGATAGATGGATGGATGGATGGATGGAAAGAAGTTACCACAAGACCTACAGGGAGGGTTAGAGAGACCAAGGTACCTTTTTTATGACAAAATATTTTAGATTGTACTCATTAACACTCCACTATTTGCAGACTCTCATCTTCATAATATAGAACTTATTTTTATTAAACTGGCTTTTTAGTAGATTTGCTGCAGCAAAACCCAAACTAGAACAGCCTTTTCCACAAGAAAGCAAGAAAAAGTATTTTTGGGCATAGTGGAAATGGGGATTGAAATTCAGACAACATAAACCAACCCACACTGCTTGTTTTTTGGAAGGCTTGGTTATTCCTGTGTTCAGGCCCTCTTTGCTAAAACTCCTTTTTCTTAGAAAAAAACAGCAAATAAAAAAAGGTGAAACCTAACAAAAATAATACAAATCAACAAAAAACCCAACCCCAAACCCTCAATGACTATGTTATCATTGATTATTGACCATAGTCTGTCTGAACTCTATCTGCCTGTGTTACTGGTACAGATTAATGATTTGACAGATTACTGTTTAACCAATATCAAAATTATAATCCAAACCAGGTTTGAATTTCAAAATCACAGCACAAAGTTATGTAGGTGTCCTCATTTTGTTTCTCAGAGCAGCTAAAGGTCAAGTCAATAAAAAGTCAAGCTGACTAGTATGTATTGAGATAATATTCTCCTTAACCTGTCACAAGATCAATAACTGGTGTCATTAATAATTTCCTAGAACCAAAGAAACTAACACTATTATTCTAATAAGAAAGTAGAAAGTATGTAAACTTCTTGCTGTTCCTACTTTATTAGATTTGAAAGTTTTGAATTCAAATCAGTAAAAGAAAATAGCCTAATGAAATCAAAACCCAAATATCCTGTTCCTATCCAGAAAAAAAATGACCATTTGATTAATCATATTTTGGAAAGATATAGTACTTTTTTCAGAGTTTAAAATATAACACTGAAATAAAATGGGTTTTGCAATAAGTTCATTTAGTGATTTTTAAAGTTATAAATATGTGAGATCTTTTATATTCCCTTAATTCCTAAACATTTAATCTCTGTTGGTATTTTTTTAAATCATTGCAAGCTGTCAGAGAAACACTATGGACCTGATTCTCCAACACTACACTTCTGTAGAGGTATAAAATTATAATAGAAAAAAAATAGATATTAAGCAGTAGAACATCAGTCTTAGGAGGTACTATTCCTTTCCTGTTTCCTTTGCTTGCTGTTTAAAAGCCCAAAAAATAAAATCTCTTATTTCCCAAGTGTGAATGATCCAGGTTGGTCCAAGCCAGCATGCAGCCCAGCTAAGTGCTCACTCTCTCACAGAAGATTCTGAGTTTTGTTTTCTGTATTGTTCACTTTGCTTCAGCTAAAGGTCACACAGGAGTGGCTTGCCTACACTTAAAAAGACTTCTCAGGAGAGCTATATGGGCCAACACTGCTGGGGAAGACCAAGTTTTACACCGTCAAAAGTTTTCTTTTGATAATGTAACCAAAAATAGTCCCTCACATGGCACTGGTCGCAAAGAAAGAGGCAGACTATGAGTGTCTGTAGTAGGACACATATATGCATAGTTGCATCACTTAGGCATACAGCTTTTTAGGTAGTAGTTTAAACAACAGACGAATTCTTGTAATGAATTCATGTGAATTCATGTGATGCCAGAAAATCACAAAACTAACAACAAACCAGCTTTACAAGACTGAAACTGAAATTATATATCTGGAATGCAATGGTGTATAAGACTCAAAATAATGCACAGCAGCCCTGTAGAAGATTGAAATGGGTCTTCAGTAAAATACTTTTGCTGTAGATTACAATCTTTATCATGAGATTCTGAATAAGCAAATATGAAATAGGGAGAGATGAAAGATGATAAATACATTGTATTGAATACTAAAAAGAGAAATGCGCTCTCTGCAATAAAACAAGGTCATCCAGAAAAATAGCATAGATGAGCTAAGTCAGCCTTCGGGGAGCCATTCAGATTTGGTGCTACTACCATGTAATATTTTGAAGTCTTGTTGTTTTTTTACAGGCTTGACAAGCATTAAGGCCTTTCAGGCAAAAATCCCAAATCCACCACCCAAACTCTGTCAGAAAAACAAGCAAAGGAGAGACAGCTCGGTCTGGCAGGCTTGTGGGTGATATACAGGCTGTGACGTAGCATCACTCTGCACCAGGACTATGGCATCTAAAATAGCAGTATCAAGTTCCAAGATTTGATTTCACGTTTGCCAGACGCAAAATGGAAGTAGAGTTGTGCAAAAGCTATTTACTCAGACAAAACTTTGATGTAGCTAAGAAATCTGTCTAAAGTTCATTCAAATATGGTTATTAGTTTTATCCACTCCAACACAAAGCTGCTTTTACACATTTACATAGTATTTGATTTTAATTTTAAAATATTTTCTTTAACTATTTACTTAATTTAAACAGAAAGACCAAAAGAATAAAACCTAAAAATACTTCATGTCAAGCCCACAAAAATGTAGTCATTACCACTAGTGTGCTGATATGTTCAGCTCTGACTGGTTCCAGACCTACACCTGTGTGTCCAGACTCTTGTGATGACAGAAATTGATACTTTAACAAAATTTCAGTCTATCCTGAACTCAAAAATGGGATGACTATTTCCATTTCTAACTGGAATGAGAGAGTTTTCCAGTTGTGGTAGCCCAGAAACCATAACCACCAGTCATAGTTCATATTGCACAAGACAAAAATGGAAGATTCAAACAAAAACTCATACCCAAGGGACCTAAGAGACCACTGAGAACAATGAAATATGTCCTGCACTAGATTTACTGTAGCTGGGTTTTAGTAAAGCATTTGATATAGGGATTCTGCCTTACAATCTTAATTCAAATTGGCTTGGATATGAGCAGAGTTACATGGACAATAAATTTTTTGAAAAAATCTGTAAACAAAGAGTAGTGATTAATGCTACCATATGAAGCTGGAAAACTATATAGTATAGTGATATAGAGATTAATGTTCAGCAGAGCCTCTTAATTTTCATCTATGTTCAGACGATGGGCAGTAAGTACCATTCTTTTAATATACGTATGCATCTGTAATAAATATGTGTACTCACAGCCACAGAACAGCAAATTCACTAGTAAGAAATCTGGAATATAGAGGTCCAGAAGGCAAGTAAGGGCAATACTGAACACTACCATAGAAACAAATTTCCAATGCTGTGTTAGAGCAAGAGATGCAACACAACCTGGGGATGCATGTACTGAAGTGATACACAACCCAGCAAACCAGGGAAGACTGGTCATGATGCTCCTGGAATATCACATTCAGTTCTTAGTATCTAATACTGACAAATTAGTAGTAATTCAGAGAGGAGAAAAAACCTGCTGCCTAATGATACTAATATCTAGGCCACGATTCCACTGAAGTCAATGACAGGCACCTACACACCTTTGAGGATCAGGCCCTCAATCTCATGTAGAAGGATTTTCTTATGAAGAAAGATTAAACGGTCTAAATACGAACAGCTCAGCTAAGCTCTGACTAAAGGGAGATGTGATAACTGCTTATAAATATTTGAAGGGTATAAACATTAAGGAGGGTGATGAATTATTTAGATTGGTACAAGGGATATAACAAGGAGTAATGGGATGAAATTAAGAAAGTGAAAATTTAGGCTGCTCCCTGACAACGAGGTATATTTCATCTGTGAAATAATTTACACTGAACATCATGAAAAACTTCTTCTGTGTGAGATGTATTAACCTGTTATAGTCTTCCAGCAGTAATGGCAGAAGTCCCATCTTTTGGGGACGGCTAAATTTAGATGAAACAAAGTATAGGAAAATGACTAGAGGATTACCTTGCAATGGCCAGGAGGCTCTCTGGATAAGTAATAAATTTATTTCCCTAATTCAACCTCTCAGGCTCCTGTTAGCTTTTCTGTGCAAGAACACACATAATTTCCAGCATCATCTCTGTAACCCAGTAAAAGAGATTGCACAATCTTGGGAAGTGGATACAGTTTGTTTAAGAAGGAAGGAATCATACTCACACCTTTAATTACAAGTGTACAGCAAGTACAAGGTAGAACAGTAAGTGTCCTGAGGGAAGCACACCAGCATTTGCAAGTAGCATTAGGACAGATTAGCAGTGAAGACATGGGGGTTGGGGGTAAAAGGGCTAGCTAGAAAGTGAACTTGTACATCTCAGAAATGCCACTCAAGAGGCAATCTCATGCCTCTAAAGTCATCATACAAAATTTTGCACTTTCATTGGTTGGCTGGTATCTGTTCAAGCATAAGTGGAATCTAAGTTAGAGCACAATCTTGTCCAGTCACAAAATAGTCCAGTGCTGTGGAAAAGAGGGACTGCACTAGCCCAAGAAATTTCATTCCAACTGCAGAAAAAGAGTTTCAAAGTCTAAACAGAGCCTCCTTCTATCTCTGCTAGCAGTGCTCAGCTATTACTGCAGTTTGCAAAGTTTTTTTCACTCTCTTCACAATGGGTTCACCATCATGGCATCATTATTTGTTATATCAAACTTTGGAAAGAATTCAGCAAATAGCCTCTTAGACAGACAATAATTTATCATTAGGCTGTTTAAAAAGCACAACAGTACAAGAAGCCAGGGTATCTTAGGAACACATGGAGGGGAAGATATAAAGTGATTCTGGTTGAAGAATCACAGTCTGTGTTGGATGGTGTGGCAAGATTTTGGTAGTGGGTTATGGCTGCAGGGTTGGCTTCTATGAGAAGCTTTAAGAATTTCTCCCACATCTGACAGAGCTAATGCAGGCTGGCTCCAAGAAGGAGCAGCTGTTGGTCAAGGCCATTGATGGGATATAGCACCTTTGGGATAACATATTTAAGAAAGGGGAAAAATCTTGCACAACAGCAACTTCGGCCAAAGAAGAGAGGGCTAAGAATCTGTGAGAGAAGCAGCTCTGCAGACATGAAGATCAGTGAAGGAGGGGGAGAAGGTGCTCTTGGTGCGGAGCAGACTTCCCTGCAGCCTGTGGAGCAGACCATGGAGGAGGAGTTGTGCCCCCCCAGCCCATGAAGGTTCATGGTGGAGCAGACAACCACCTGCAGCCTGTGGGGAAGACCATGGTAAGGAAGGATGAGCCTCTGCAGCCCATGGAGGTCCACGGTGGAGCAATGTCCACCTGCAGGCCGTGGAGGAGCTCATGCCAGAGTAAGTGGATGGCAAAAAAGAGTCTGTGAGAAGCCCACACTGGAGCAGGCTCCTGGCAGTACATGTGGATCCAGGAAGAGAGGAGCCTACACTGGGTCAGTTTTGCTGGTAGAACTTGTGACCTTGTGGGGGTCCCATGCTGGAACAGGTTGTACCTCAAGGACTGCAGCGTGTGGAAGGGCCCTACAGCAGAGCAGCTTGTGAAGAACTGCAGCCTATGGGAAGGACTCACATTGTACAAGTTCATGGAGAACTGTCTCCTATGAGAAGGACATCACACTGGATTAGGGGAAGAGTGTGAGGAATTCTCCCTCTGAAGAGGGAGGAGTTTCAGCAACAACATGTGGTGACTTACCACAATGCCCATTCCCCATCTGCCAGTACCAGCTGGTGGGGAGGAGATAGTTAAGCCCAGGAAGAAGGGAAGGATGGGGTAGAAGGTATTTATAAGTTTTGATTTTATTTCTCGTTATCTCACTCTGATTTGAATGGTAATAAATTAAACTAATTTCCCCAAGTCAAGTCCATTTTTCCCTGGACCATAATGGGTGAGTGATCTCTCCCTGTCCCTATCTCTACCCTTGAACCTTCTCTCCTCTGTCCAGCTAAGTGATAGAGCAACTTTGGTGGATATCTGTTGCTCAGGAAGGATCAATCTGCCACAGAGAGATGGGAAGAATATTGATCTATTTGAATTCCACTGTAGGAGAAAAATGGTTCCACTTTTAAATAATTCCATTACTTTATATAGTCAATTTAAATGGAAGGCAGTAATAGCGTATCTCAAGAATTCATCTTTAAGAAACACATCCTGAAATTTTAACGTTCTTAATAGTCTCAATTTTGCACTGTACAAGATAGGGAACTATAGCAGGAGGATATCTCACATCAACTCTAACACTTAGGTTAGCTCCCTGGCATACAAAAAGGGGCACCTAGGACCCAGTTTTAAAATATGTGTATTTGTGTATGAACTGATTTTTAATCGATTCTCTAGATGCAGCATTTTCAGGACAACAAAGAAACTTTAAAGACTGGCATGAATTTCTAGCAACTAAAATGGTCACAGGCAAGTTTCTGTCCTTATTAGAGACTAGCAGCAGAACTCAAATGACTCAAATCATATTTGCTAACTTAGAGTGCTGCCTACTAAGTTGCAAATGTGCCTTTCTCTACCAAATCAATTGTTGACCAGGCTAAATACTTCTCACTTTCTGATACCTGACAAACACAAGGCAGCAATGCTACAGTATAAGGACAGTAGCCAGTACTCCAGTCTAATTAATCTTGACTGTACCATTACCAGCAGTTTGCCTTTCAACTCTACTCTTCAACAGGTAGTCAAAAATTTTTGTGCTTTCTTTCTCACTCCAAAGAACTTGTGGACCACAGCCACTTATTAAATACAAGTTTTTCTTTCCTAGAATTTCAAGGAAGCATGTTGAGGGAGACACATTTGAAATTAACTCCATAACATTTCGTTAAGACCATATATTGCAGAAAGAAAAGCAAGCAAGCCTGCTAAGATTTTTCTCCAGACAATGGGCACAGTTACAGTAGTTTTTTTTCATTCTACAGTAGTCATTCCTAGCCTTGTGATCTCACACAGTATTTTTGTATTCAGCTACATATGCATTCAAATATCGGATTCAACCACACTTATATGAAAAAAACTGTTCCCAATTCATTTTTATGCAGTCCCAGAGAAGTCAATGAGTCAACTTCCACTCTCAGTTGTATCTTCATTAATCCAGAGAACTTAATTGGTCTCAGTGGCTTTGCTCCAGAGTATGGAATACACCTAAGCATAAATTCATAGCATATAAATCAGGATGGAACAATTCCTCCTGCAGTAAACAGTGAAATAGAGTCTTCAGATCAATTTTATGACAGCTTTGCATGCTTACTTTATGACTTCAAAGCTTGAGAGACCAACAATAATGTTCAGCAGATTTTCTTGATTTTCAACCTACATTCCACAGAAACAAACCAACCACTAACCGTTCATGCCAGCACAGAAGAACAGCTAATGATTTATTCTAAATGTAGATTGTAGAAAGTAGGACTAGAAGGGACCCTAAGTTCCTATCCTGTTCAACCCCTGCTCCAAGACAGCCTACTGTATATAAATCCATCATGACAGACCTCTAACACAAGTTAAAAAACATCTGATAATTGAAATTACACAACCTTGTTAAATAAAATCAATTTCAGTGTTGAACTGTCCTTCCTGCCAGAAATCACTTAAGCCCAAATCCACAAAAGGATTCCATATTTAGCAGTAGGATTAAAGTGGGATTTACAAGTCCAGAACTGAGGTCCCCAGACTACCTGCCTTACTGTCACCAACTTTAGAGGTACAAGTCTTTTCTACATCAAAGTTCCCCAGATGTAAGATTTGCATTTGCTTGCACAGAGGATCCCATTTTCGGCAAGGCTGAGTGACTCTGTATCTGGTTCATGTTTGCACCATCCTGGAGTCAATCAAGAGGAAAGGCAGATGGAGAGTGCAGGAATTCAGTCTAGAGCATGTGCCTTTGCAACACGATCAGATCAATTCTTGAAAACCTATGGTGTCGACTGCCACCTTCCTTCAAAATGAAAAGGACAGAGAAAAGAGAAAAAAGCACAGCACTACAGCACCTCCTCTCTTTCTACTTCAATCAATAGTTAAAGCACTCCAAAAATCATAGTTTTGGAGATTCATTTGCAGTTTCATTCTTCCAATTAAAAAAAGCACTCACCCACCAAGGTGATTAATCCCAATGCTGTTCATTCACTTCCATTCAACAGGTTGGACAATGTGCATAATCAAAGTTTTCTAAAACCTAGCACTAACATAAATGATAATATAACAAAATTTATAAAAAACCCATTTGATAGATCATTATAGAGGCTCTTTGAGCAGCCAAGGGCCTAAAAACTGCCTATGGGACGCCCGGGAAGCATTTCACTTTTGTGATCTGCAACAAATATTCGTGGAATGGGTTAGTGACTGAAATGAGCACTTGGAGAGAGATCAGCTCCTCTGTGGGTCAGAGAATCAGAAGATGTTGTTAGCAGATTGTAATGACCCAGAATATTTTACAGTCAAGTGTGGCGGCACAACTGGCTCCAGCCATTCTGTCTCTTGAGAAGAACTCAGACAACCAGCTGTGATGGCAGCAACCCAAGTTTAGCATGTAACTTTCAGTCATGGTGAGAAACCATGATTCCTTTGTTCTGCTGTTTGCATGTTTTCTCCCAATTGGTTAATGTTTTCCCCTCCCTGTTCTAGGTATGAAGTTATGTATATTCATATCCCTTCTTTAATATGTATCAGGTCTAGAAAGTTCTTTGTTCCTCGATGCCCCATTGCATCCTTCCCTAAATCCTGCCTATGTGTTGTCCCCATTGGTTCCCTTGCTGTCAACCCCACCTACTTGCCTTTATCCCATTGGTTGAGATCCCTTTCCCCACCTATTGTACTCAGGATAAAATCCCTGGACCCTGCTAAAAATTCATCTCTTTGTCCCTGTCCTGGAATGAACCTAAGTGGAACACCCCTGGAGACTCCCCTTTTTTTCTTCTTTGCCTTCATTCCAGCAACAGGAGGAAAGCTCCCTTGGGTGAGGAGCTCTACCCCTTCTTTTTGTGTGTCTCAGCGGGGATTGCCACCTTCCAGAGGGGTTGTAGGTTTGACCTCTGGGCTTCCTTTTGTTGGCAGGCAAGGGGAAGACCCCCCTTCAGCTTACCCTAAGCTGCAAAAACCCCTCAGTAAAGGTATTAGGACTCTCTTAAAAGAATAGGACATGGGTTCATGACCTCCAAGGCGCATCACAACTCTGAACTTTCCTCTTCCCCACCCATAGTGATAAGTGATCTTTTCTTCAAGTGCTAAACAAAGGACCCTGAACTCCTTTTTAGTTTCTGTTTCTGGGGAAGTTATTGGGTTTTTTTGGTTTTTTTTTTTTTTTTGAAAGGAGTCATTTTTGTACTATTGTATTTCCATTATTCTTTCAAAGGGCACTTACTATTAGAACCAATTCTATACAGTGAATTCCAAAAATGGCAAAGAAGTTACTTGTAAGCAAATAACAACATGATTAATTTTTCTCCCACCTCCCAGGGTGTATAAGACAAAATTGTTGCTGGTGGATAGTCTCTAGAGCGTACAAGCTCTTGGTAAGGTTATAGATTCCCCTGCCGCAGTCAAACACCTAAAACATTGGTGTTACAGCACAGGGAGCTATAGCAGATTTCTTGTTCTGTGCTTCAGTCAAGTCTGTGTGCTGTGGGCTCTGTTGTAATGAAAGTTTCAGAAATAAAACACAACCAATAAAAATACTAGACTACGTAATTATTAAGAAAGATAATTAAGAGATCGATTTTAGATCTAAAAGAAAATGCTAATATTAAAAAAAAAAAAAATACTCCTGGAACTCCCAACTTGTGTACAGAGACACAATGCCTAGCAGCTCACCCTAGCTGATAGTGGGAATGTTTCAACACAGAGCATTGATTTCATCCATATTATATTTAAAGACCTAAGCACCATGTGAGGAATTGGCGCTACAAACAGCAAAATCATAACAGGGGCATAATAGGCACTTCTGCAAAATGATGTGGACCTTTATCATACACACAGATGACACATTTATAATAACTATAGGCAGATACCTGCAGGTCCACTCTGTGTGCTCTTTTCATGTTCAGCTTCCTAGAAAGTTTTCAGTTTCACCCACAAATAAAATCATGCCCTCCTCCTGTTTCTTAGAAGCCATAGATATTAGGGGAAAAAAGGTTTTTCTCTTAATATGTTTGTCTTCATTTCAGACTCTGTGAAAATTTTCTCACATCATTTTTAAATATCAGATAAAAGTAGCTCCCTTTAGATAGAAAGTTTTAAATTAATAGAAAACTATATTTTTTTATTTTACTTTGTGCAAACTTGTGTTAACAATATAAGATATGACTTTCATGCATTAGTTAGTGATTAACTATGCAAAATCAACAGCCAATCAGTCCAGACAGAAAAAAATATTAAAGTACTAAATATTTCTAAATATTTAGAAGGACTAAATATTTCTCTGTTCTATGGATAATTATTGGTCTAATGGAGGGAGAAGAAAAAAAAAATAAGAAAGCCTTTGCCATATTTCTACAATGCATGAATAATAGGAACTGTGTCTAAACCTCACATACAACCTTAGTTTTAAAAAGAAATCAAACCAAAGTAATAAGCTGTGGTTTTGATTGCAGCTAACACTTGAGTCAGTCAGTGGACAGCAAGCTGATCAGGGTATCTTCAGACAACAGAAAGTGTTTTTTTTTTTTATTCCCTTTCATAAGTTACAAGGATGCGCCAGCTTGGAAGAATCACTACAGCTACTAAGTGATGAAAAAAAAGAAAACCAACTGAAAAATTCACCATCCACTGCACAGGGCAATCATGGATACGACCAGTTGGGTGCCTGTCAACTGCCCAGCGCTGTACTGGGCTTATGTTCAGTTTAGGAATTAAAATGAAAAAAATTCAAATTCCCCATCCACAAACTTTCACTTCACAAGAACACCATGCTTGTTCTCCCACAAAACTTTTAAAGTGAGGCACTGACAGGGCTTGGTCTTTCTCAAATCTTTATAGAGGCTGTTTTCCTGGAAGGAGACTACAGTGAAGCACTGATTTTTTACACCCACTCTGCCCTGGCAGCAGCTGAAGGAGCTAAGTAGCTGTCGGCATTAGGGATAAATCCTAGAAATGCACCTGACCCATGAAGAGGTCACCCCTGGGAAGAAAACAAAGCTATGAGCAAAACACTGACCTGGCAGCTGGGGACTTAGGGTAGCCCGATCCCAGCTCTGCCCTAATCTCACCGAGAGAATTTACTCAGCTCAATGGCACCAGCTTTGCCCTCTTTCCTCACCTCTGTGGGAATAAAAGCGATCGCTAATTACCTGCAAAAGATAGAATGAAACAAAAGAACTGAAAACTACCTTTTAAACACAGGATTAAAGTAAAGGGCAACACAGCTTGAAGACCCATGCAGCAAATTAGACACACATTTTACCTGGACAATTGCTTTTGATTTCTGCAGACTAAGTTTGCCAATTAAAAACGAACCAACATAAAGAAACATTTCTAACTTTATCACTGGCAAGAAAACCATCCTGGCATGAAAACAAAGCACTCTTGTTTCCCAGCATTTCTGGTAGGGGTGCTCCAGGACTTGTCTTGCTGTTCAGGTATTTTTCAAGCCACCAAGTGGAGAGCACTCGGGCGGGGTTTTACCACTTGCTGCCAGTGTTTCCCTGAACACCAAAGAGCAAGGAATACGATGGCATTCAAACAGGGATGGCACTGTAGTTTGAGGAAGCTCCCTGCTGAGCAGGAATAAGGAACACTGAACACTTGTGGGAACAGCAATTAGATATGGGGAAGAGGTAAAACTGGAGCTGTCCCCATCACAGCAGGGCACAAACTGACAACTACTTGTAGCAACCCACTCAGCAGCAGATGGCTTGGAAGCAGGTGGGTGTGGAGACTGGAAAGTACCTTGTGTATATAAACCAGTATAGGGAATTTGGGGGTTATTTCACCCAGTCACGGCAGTAGTGAAACATCCAAGTAGCTCATGACCAACATGAAGACCTCAATGTCCTTCTTCTTTCCCAGAAGCCTGTAGTAAAAGGAGTGATTTCTCATCTAAACACAGCTTCTGACTACTGCCACACCATTATTTCCTAGTGGTTCACAACTATGAAGTGCTTGGCGTGTTTCCAAGACATGCACATGAGAGTCAAGAGTCACTGGTTTTACAGAGGAGAGGAGAATTTGAGAAAAGGGAAGAAACAAATATTAAAAATACAAAAGGAGAGAGCAAAAATGACATGGATCAGAGAGAGGAAAGCACAGGTGGGGAAGAAGAAACAGGTTCAGAAGACAATTATGGTAAAGATGAGGGAGTAAAGCTAGGATTGGGAAACCCATAAATGCACTTACCAGAAAAAGAATAAAGAAAATGGAATCATTCCAAGAGAATTAAAAGGCTTTAAAAATCAAATGAGAATGAGGGGCCTGCCAAGCTACATTCATCAAATATTAAGACACATTTCACCATTATTAGTCAAATTTATTCAACAAATACTATTTGCTGCCATAGCTGGTCAAGTACTCTCCAGCAAGTACACTGTTAAAAAAAATACTAAGTAAAATAATTCAATAGTCTATCCAGCTGCTATTTATCTAGTTCTAGCACCCATTCCAAAGTACACTGCATTAACACAATTTGTTAACTGGAATGAGTGTTGTGACAAAGAGAGGTTAACTCTTTGTAGCTGAGCTACATATGGGTGCTATCCATAGGAATAAGAAAAGGAAGCTGGCAGCACTACAATTAACTACCCTACCCAGCAAACAGAACATAACCAGATTTTTCTTTCTTTAGATTATGCAGGCATAAGTGATTTTCCTCTTGTGTAGTAAGAACAGTCTTTTGCTTAGTAAGTGTCAACTTTTGACACCCAGATTACAGCAATTAAACTCTTTTGGTGCTAACTTCAAAGTTGCAGTTACCAGCAGGAAATTAACTTCTACTCTGTTTAAATACACTGGTGCTTTGTCAGATTATCCTTTTCCCTGTTATTGGAAGGGCATGTGATGAGGTAATTTTCACCTCAGTACATACTCAAATCAATTTTCACACTGTTATAGAGCAGCATGTTTTCCCCACATACCATGTTTTCCATCCCAAAATATATAAGGAATGAAATATGAGTTCCTAATAGATTTTGTTTAGGGAACATTATTACTTCTCTGAAATGAACTATGTTAAAAACTGAAGAGATACATTAAAACAAAATTTGGATACAAGGTAAAAATATCAAATATTAGGAAAATGCCACATTTAATGCTCTATACGTGACCTTACTTTAGACCTCTGGTGTATGTATGTACAATACAATCTTTAATAATGCAATTGCATAGGGAGTTTCCACACGACCCTTCCTTCAATCAGAGCACAAGCTGGATGTTGCTCTGGGACTAAATCAGCTATTCAATATTTCTTTTCATCCTCTTCATTCAACATGTAGTCTCACCTTATTTACTGCATAACATCCATTCCCTGCCCTGAATACCTAATTATTAATTTCCTCATGGGCTTTTGTGTGGCACTCATCACTGTGGTATCTGATGTTTCACAAATATTAATGAATTTATCTTCCAGGCCTGTGAGACAAGCTGATAATATTTTCCTCAATTCACAGCTGGTGAAAGGGGAATAAAGACCTTGGGAATCACCTGTGACCAGAGAGAGAAGTGGGGGGCAAAGACAAGTTTAGACCTGCAGGTCCCCAGATTCACAAAGCCAGACCTCATTCTGACAGACTTCATTGTCTTGCTGGCAGAAGGACTCACAGACTGCACCTCACCACAGTCACAGCTGCCTGTGCTCAGCACCCACCCAGGGCAGACATCCGTGGCTGTGGCTGGTCCAGGGAGCACAGTGCCCAGCTATTAACTCCTGTAGCCTTTCCCACATCACCACATGCCTAACTTAAAGGCATCTGCTTGAATCCAGCTAACTTATTTTGTTGTGTTAGATTGAAACTACAGTCCAGAACTTCTGAGAGAAAAATTGGGAGAGCAATTTATCACTAGACAGCAGTAAATCTCAGGAGCCCTCCATTTGTTATACAGGTTCGCTGAAATGTCTGATTCTGGATCCAGATCCTCAGTGCCTCCTGCTTCCCATAATAAAAGTCACTATGCTAATTCTCCACTTGCTGCCTGGCAGAATTAGAAATGGATTCCCATAGCTTCTTTGCAACTGGTACCTTCAGACAAATACAGCTGGGGGCAAGGAGAGAGAAAGTAGATGCACATATATTTAGGGAACTGAGAGTGTAGGTGAGGAAATTCAGAGTTGAAGTTATCCTCATGGTTATTTTTGTCCTTTTACTAAAAGAAAACTGCTGTTAGAAAAACAAAGCAAAAACCCAATCTTCCAATGATCAACTTAATGTCATAGGCAGCTTTTATAGTTTTGCAGATTTTTTCCCCTCAAAATGCTGTTACTATGTCCTATTGAATGTATCTATTATATACAAAAGAATTGATTGTTAACCCTGCTTCTGAGCAACCTGGACTAATTTAAAACTTTGCAGGACAGATTCTCAACATAAAACTCTTCTGCCTTTCCTGCTTTAGCATCATAAAGCAAAACAAAGGTGAGTTTAACTATGCAGATGAGGTCTTTGAAGTTTCAAATCCCTTTTATCAGCCACTCAGAGAGTGTAGGTTTTGGAAAAAATGTGAGCAATTTAGGATGTATGTTGACTCCAGTGACCTCACCAGCCAGCAAGAAAACTTTTCACAAAGGAGAATTTTTCAAAATAACAAATAATGCATTCCTGACTACCTCAAATGGATCCAAATGAGCAGAGCACCCAAAAAATACTAAAAAGCCTGTCATGAACATTACAGCAAGCATACACGTATACTCCTGCACAGGCAGAGACCATAGATGTATTTCATAGAGGCAATGCATTAAAGACGTCAAAGATCACTGGGGAAAACAAACAAAACCCAACACACAGAGCTGAAACAAGGGATTCTTCCTCTAGCAAAAGCCTGGCTTATTTCTACACTCTCAAGTTTACTGCCTCACGCAGGACAGAATGGAATCTCAAGAATTAGTTCCTCTGATAAACAGCTCACCTTTCCATCAGTCTGACACAAAGTGCAATCTCTGCCCTAAAAAGCCAAAATGCTCTGTGATGGAGAGAGGAAGGAGGAGATGTGTCACCCAGGTAGTGATGGCTGGAGACAATTTTCTAGCAGAGACCCAGAGAAGGTATTATGTCTTCACGGGGTGCGAAAAGCATTTCTTTCAACAACCATACAGAGGCTCCCACAATATTTTTGTCTCCCCCAGGGAAACCCCGTGTGTGCATAGCCATGTATTTTCCTTATACAGGCATGTCCATGAGGAGCACTGCTGACACTGCAAGGGGACTCCTTCCCCTCTGTGCCATAGAAGACACATTTTATCTGTCCTTTCATAATAGGACATGTGGGAGGGTCACTTGATAGCTCTCAATCAGCTCTGAGCACCCCAGGCAGCAGGCCCACATTATGACCAGAATGACACGTGAGCTGCATGAGCTGGGCTTCAAAACCGCATCAAAGCACACGACTGTCAGCACCAAAACTTTCAGCAGATCCAGCAGTCACTGGATCAGACCTGGAGCATTTTCTCCCCCTCTTTCATCCAGAGCATCCCAGTGCCTGGCCCTAGGGTCCTTCAACCCCTTAACCTGAAGCTGTAGAGGTTTTTTACAGCAGTTTCAACTATGAAGTCATAGAGACATTTACTTTTTGTTTCATCTGGGAATATGTTTTCTACCTAAATGATCTGGGTAATTAGAGAGCTTTATTTTTCCCCAGCCAAGTATTAAATTTCTTTCTCATTTCCCAGCTTCATCTCCACCTACTACATTTAATGTATTTCCAGGTCAGTTCTCATATAGCTCTAACAATTTCTATTCTACTTGTTTAGGAAAATCAGCAAATAGCATTCAGCCAGCTTGCTCATGCTACTTTATAGCTTGCTGTGGTCATTCATTTTCAGCTGAACTGTGTGTTCAAGATAAACACAAGAGAGGTGCTCTGTTTTAAAGCTCCGAGTCACTCAAAAAAATCCACTGGATCTGCTAGACTCTTCTTTCAAACCAAGTACTCTTCAGAAGAACTCCACCAGCAGCACTCTGTCCTCCTTTATTCCCATGTCCAGGGAGGCAAACACCCCTCTGGGTAGAGGATTTTCTTTTTTTAATTATTATTAGAACAAAAAAAAATCTCATCTATACAACAAAACTTCCTTTGAAATATCCCCTCCTGTTGCTGAATAAGTAGCTAGTCACTCACCCATCCAATCCCACACCCCCACTATTCTAGTTGATGAGGGGCAGAACATCCAGGCTTCTCTACTCTTCCAAGAGGAAGGTGGTAGAAACTCTTGTGTCCCTCCTTGCTACCTTTTTTCTCCTCATCAAAAACAAGAAGACAAGTAGGCAACCTCCTTTCCACTTTCCCAATGCCCCACACAGAAACAAAAAATAATTTTACTTTTTAACCATGTTTTTGTATGGAGTAGAAAAACAATATAAGTTATGGATGACCCAAGCACATCAACCATCAGATTTCATTATACTGAAATACCATATCAGCTTGTTAGTTGGGATTTTATATTGCTTTTTCTCACAAAACAGAGAAAAGTTTGCTACCAGTTGCCCATGTAGAAATGCTAGAATTATTTTCTTTCAGCAAGCAGACAAGTATTTCTCTTCTTGGGAAGTTTCTAATTAAAAGTTAGGTTTCTCTCTCTTTTCCTTTTGAAAGTACCATAAATTATAAATAACTGACTAGTCATTCATTGTTTCTAATGCAGAAACCCAAATATACTTTCTCCAGTTTTTTCAACTTTGCTGTCAGGGACTTTTTCTGTTTGGGTTGGGAGGAGACAGGCTGCTCAAGAAATCTGATGAAACCCCAAGACTGAAAATGCTATGTCCCTTACCTACATGAAGTACATTATGAAGGCAGCTGCAACACAATCAAAGTCACCACACAGTATAGGCTCCCTCAAATGATTTTCCCAGTGACATGGTGGAGGTTTTTTGAGCACAAGGTAATGCAGTGTTCATGCTAGCTCTGTCCTGGGCCTCTATGAAGCAGATGCTGTCAATCATTTCAGGCTTTGTTGAATTGAATGTAATGACTGCAATATGGTATTTACAGTTTTCCAGCAAAGGTAAAGCTGAGACAGCCAGTGCATCTTACTGAGTAGAACATTAGACTCTCCTTGACCTGTGCTGGGGATTTGAAAGAGCTGGCTAACTACACTCTGGTCATTAAGAATTTGGGTTTGTACTGTACTAAACATTCTACCACCAAAGAATTAAAGGCTTCAGCCCTTATTTTAAAAACAAAAAATATAGAAAATGCACAATATCATCAGGTTTTGGATCCTGAAACTACTGCCACCATGACACATCTTATCATCAGACGCTGGAATGAAGTAGTTGAGAGAGGTACAGAAAGCTCTCTCCCAGCTCTACACCATCCTTGTGTCAGCGAGACTTGGTTGGTACTAATAAGTGCACTATAGCCTTTTACTCTGGATTCAAACCAAGAAGTAGCAGTGGATGTAAATATGTGTTGACAGAAATGACCAGTCACTGAGTGTTCAGTGAGGAAAAGCATTCCTAATTGCAGATGGCTCATCTTACACCTCCTCGTTGTGCAACACTGAACTGGCAGTCCCATGAGAACATTCTTGGTCAGGGGATTTCGGCACCTCTGCATCTGGCAGAGATCAGAATAATGAGCAGTGCAGGCACAGGAGGCTTGGGAGTCACATCCACTCTGGTGCTTCAGCCTCAGGACTCCTCTCATCCATCCATGCATCCATTCTCCCAGAATCTGCTTACAAACATTTTTCCTGACACTGTCCAGAAGGGATGCTCCATACTGCCCTGCCTCTCTTCTGGACTCACATCTGAAGTATGCACTTTTCCCCATATCCTCCATTACAACTTGGTGGTAAGAGGTGGGGTTGCACTCTCCTTCCTTGTAGCAGCACCTGAAAGTTCCTTGCTCACACACCATCCTTCAGTGCTCTTCATATTCAGACTTTTGAGTATTTCTCTATGCAACATTACAAGGATCCACAAACTCCTTTTAACCACTCCAAAATCAAGGATGAGAAACCCACCATCTGGGGTGAAAGAGATTCCTTTTTCCTCTGTTTTATAGCCCCCATTCCCTTCTTTCTTTTGCTGTCCTTCCCCTGCCTGCCCAGGTTTCTCCCCACCCACAGCCTTCATACCAGCCCTGTGCTCTTATCTCTCTTGTTCTATGGAGAAGTTGCTCAAAGAATTTCTGACATGTGACAAAATAGTGACTTTGCTGGGCTGGCGTGCTTAAGAATATGATAAAAATTATTTGTAATGTAGTTACAACTATAGTAGTTGCACATTGTCAGCTCTCAGCTCCCTGGCAGAGATGGGACCTGAAGCCTTGATTTGGCAAGCGTCACTACTTTCACTTAACAGATGGCAAAACTTAAGCTACAACTTGCCTGAATTCAAGTGTTTTTTAAAGAAACAGGAAAAAAAAAAAAAAAAAGACAAAACAGATTTCTTTTTTTAATTCACATGTTTTTTTCACCTTTCCTTCTTATAAGCACCCATTTGTCTCTAGGTGAGATGTGGATTCTGTCACAGAAGCAGACATACTACTACTAGAAAAACCTGGGGAAGAGTTCCAGTTCCCACTGTATGTACTCCTGACAAAACAGCGCCCAGAGACCAGATGCTCCTGCTTTCAGGCTCTCTCCTTACCTTGCTTTAGGTTAAAGTCAGCTCACTAGAATAAAATTGTTCAACATGTTATCTGCCATAGAGGGTAGCAAAGCCCTCTAGCACCATCCCACTCCTGAAAGGCAAAAGCCTTGATTAAACAATGCAAGCTTTTTGGCACTGCCCTTTTTCTAAACTGATTTTTTTCTATTGTTTTTAATGGAGTAACAGCCCCCTAGCACCACACACCCACCTTAGAGATGACCAGATCTTGAATTCACTCTAAAGGTTTTTACTTCTACACTGTCTGCCCTGCTCCTGCCCACCTCCACCTTCTCCTCTTCATGACAAGGATTTTTAGGGGGACAATGGTACAATTGTTCTGACAGTGCATCATTTCCCAGCTGTGGGAAGCTGGAACAACCTCTGATTCTTCTGTCTTAAGGTCTGCTGTTTGTACACTTTGCTCTTCTACTCAACCCATTGACTTACCTCCCTTATCTTCAATCTATAATTAGCAGAGATTAAGGAAGCTGACTTTCTGCAAAAGGAAACAAACAAAAGAGATCAGGGATGAGTTGAAGGGTAGGGGGGGAAAAGTAAAAAATCAGTACAGTCTCCCTCTTTAGAAGGTCATCCCAAGGAAGGGCAAGAGTAAAATCAATGAATTTTGGCTCAGCAGTGATGGGAGTCAATCCATCAGGCAAACTGATGGCAGCCAGTCAGGCTCTCACAGACACCACCTGTCGCTGCCAGCAAAATGTCAAATTTATGAATTCATTTCCATAGCAAGATAGCACTCCCCCAGGGCAGCGCTGAACAGTTTCACAGCTTCTAGAGCAACCTACTGAGCAGGGAGAGAAGAGACAGCTCTTCTTCCCCACCAAGGCAAGCTGTATTTTAAAGGAATGGAAGTATGGACCACAGCCAGAGTCACACTTTTTTTAGCATTTGGTTTCTTTAAGCTGGGGTCCCTAAATCAAGATGCACTTAAGGCATACCCCAGTTTCTCATTTTTGCATCATTAACAAGAGTGAAATGTTACACCTGTATGTTTCTCACCCCAGAGTTTAATTTCACTAGCTGCATCAAATCCCTCACAGGTGAAGGTGACCTCATCTAGCTACACCCGTGAAAATTTATCCCATATTCACTATAGTTCTAGCTCCTTGTTAAGAAGAGTCTTGTCATGGTAGGGCTGATTGCCTTCAGTTATTCGTCACTGAAGACAGCGGTGACAGAAACTTCTGTGAAGTTCTCTGCTCACCCACACAGAGACAAGCACTTATCTTTCCAGCACAACAAGTGGAAGAACCCTGTATTTTTTTCTTCCTTTCTACCTTTCATCTATCTTCATAATGTTATCTGGGTGATATTCACTATAAGACAGTGTCACCAGAATCTCTAGAAGTGACAAATTTTTAGCTCAGAAATATTTTCAAGAACCTTATTTTAACTGTTTTGAATTGGAAGCATGACAGACTGAACTGAGATATAGGAGAGCAGATACTCCAGTTGCAACATGAACTTTAATTTTGTCCAGTTAGGCATATATTAGATCTTTAGAAACAGTTTTTAAGTTTAGAAAGATGTCAAGCTGGGGGAAGGAGAGCATAATCCTTGACTAAAAACTTAGGGAACACAATTTAAATTGATGCCAAAGTTTTGATTTAGTAGAGCACTTGGCCCAAATTCTCCAAATGTTTCACACTTCTCTACTTTTTAAAGGTATAATTCCACCATTTAGGTTCCTCCAACATCCTCAGAAATCATAATTTACCAGCTGTCTAACACCCCAGATTTTCTAGTTCCAGCAGCCCCCAAATTCATAGGCATGAGTGAGTGAAAAAATGACAAAGACATGGCACAGTGATGCCAGCCAACTCCCTAGTGAAGGAGGTTATTGCCAGCGGAGGAGGATTTAAGTGAAGATACTTAGCACTAAATCTTTCAAAACAGGCACACACATTCTTCCTATGTAGGATGTCCAAAACCAGGCATGAATTCATGGGAGGGCAACACCCTACATGGCCCCTTTTAGCTTTGTCAGAACTGATTTGATGATGCTGCACCCTGTTAGTGGTAGATGTGTGTCAAGCTTACTGAAGTTTTAGCCCCAAAGTTCTTCAAGCAGGACTGGCAGACTAGGGAGGGGAGCTTGCTTGTGTAAGAGCTCCAGGATCACACAGAGATCAGATACACCCCAGGGCAGAGACACCTGACTGAATGGTGTGCTCACACCCAGTGGTGTAACCACTCTGAAACACAGGATTACATAAATGAGGGCGCACGAGCAGAGGTGCATGGTTCACCACAAAACCTAATGCTGAGCCTTCAGATTCTCAGTTTATGCTGGAGTTAGCTATAACAAAATTCTCATTTCATGGCAAGCTCTGTGTTACCTCATTCAGCATTCTCATTTCAGAAATTGGTACAAAAACATACAGAGAGCTCACTGTTTTTCAAGCATTTTAATGCTTTGATAAAAGGTCTATGATGACAAATATTGCTAACTACCTTTATAGAAGGAGATATGCAAACAAATCATCACACTGTCTATAATGTAAGACAGTCTTTAACAAGGTTCTTCATCTTTAAACTGATACTGTTAATTTATTTATAATATATGCCTTTCAGGGTTTTTGTGATTTGGGTTTCTTTTTAATCTTCTTTAAAATTAATATGTTTTTATTTTGAATTCACACTCGCTGTATGTATTAACCTGGTTGAAGGAGTAATTTTAAGGTACTTTGTCTTAATTATGACGCCATGATACAGAGCAATTAAATATCCATATAATTTTATATTGTTGCCCTGAAGGCCCTTCCTTGAAGTCAATCTTTTCTTTTCTTTTCCTATTTTTTAAGCAAGACTTAATTTGTAAGTGTTAAGAAAGTAGGGAAAATTACCTCACCCTAGTTGCTTTGTATTTTTCTCTTACTTTTATTCTCACTTTTGAAGATTAATATAAATGAGTATAGAAAAGTGTCTCTCTAGTTAATTATGCTTTAGGGAACTTTATTCTCTCCTCCCTCCCCCAAATTCTATTTTAAGGCCCAGTCTCATTCTCTTGTTCATTAAGAAATATTAGGAAACAGCCAACTGTATCATATAGCAGCTGATTCTTCCTTTCATGCATGCCCCCAGCTCACCCTCTTTGCATTGTATAACTCAAAGACAATTCAACTTGAAATAGGTTCCTTTGAAAACAAAACTGATGAGTATCTTTTTTTTTATTTCACTTTTCCTTGATTGCCGTGTTAAATTACCTTGATACCCACTATCTTTACCTTCTCGCATAGAAAAAGTGAAAAACAGCCCATACCTCCAGTGTCAGTTTTCCTTGTAAGGCTCCAGTTTTCAAATGGACCCTTGCGATCACATTTTATAGACTGATTCAAGAGGGAGTTCATGATCAGATAGCATCGTCAGTCCCAAGCATTTAACAAAACAGAATTCACACCTGTTTCTTCTTCTAGTCCTTGTGTGGTTGCACTCCTCCATCATTGACAATAACACAGGTTTGAGTCGGAAAAAGCCCCCATCTTAGCAGAAAGCACTCCTGTCACTCTGTGCAGGAGCTCACAAAGTCAAAAGCAAAGAAGAAGCAAAAATATTAAAAGGCTGTCATGGGCTAGCAAAGCATAGTCCCAGAAGTTATGTTCTTGGAAAGGGGTACTTACAGCTCCTCTATGACCTCATAGAACCTATCAGCTGGCCAGTTTGAATATGGACAATTCTTTAAGCCACTTAAAATTGTGACCGCCTCTGTGGTCCACATTTAAGAATAGACAAACCCTGAGGCAGAGCCTCTCTCTCTCATTTCCGGCGCTGGGACAGGTGGCTGCGGGGCCCTGTACAGGGGCTCAACAGGCCCGGCCGAGGCCCTGCTCAGGCCAGGCCAGGCCGGACCATGGCCATCCTGGAGCTGATGGGCCCTGTTCCACCCACGGAACCCCCCCACAGCCCTGCTGTGGGCAGACGGAGTGGCCCAGCTCCCCCTCTCCACTGCGGCCAAGATGCAGCTGAAGCTGCACCGCTGTCTGGCAAAGATCATGTCACCAACAGCAATAAGTGAAATTCCAGCTGCAAGGCCTAGGTGAGATTAACACTTTTAGTGCTGTGAAGAGCTGAAAACCTGAGGGAGGAGAAAGAGGAGATGCTTAAAGCTGAAATTCTGTTGTAAAGCTATGATTTATCAGAGTACCCATTGTTATTTAATGAAGGCATGGGGGATGGAGCGTTCAACTTGTACTTGTGAGCAAAAGCACCTGTGCTGAGATAGGCAGATGTTGACGCAGCTGTAATTTCATGAGAAGTTTGAACAGGGAGAGATGGAAGCAATGAGGACTCTTGCTCCACATGGAAAGGGGAAGACCTCAGTTCCTAGAGATGCTCCCAGAGATAGTCCTGGAGATTAATGTTCCTAGACATGCTCCCAGGGAAGGAGGAGGGCCTCTGTTCTTAGAGATTAAATGCTCCCAGAGATGGGTGAGGAGAACTTTTGTTTCTGAATGGCTCAACCTTAAAATTTTACCCCAGTAATTCAAGATTGGACCCTCGAAAGCAGTTGTGGGAAAAGCTGCAAGTCGGGGGAAGGGACTCACATGCGAGCAGAGAACCAACCCGGGCAGCTGTCTTGTTGTGATAATGTGTTCATAGCATGGGCAAGAGAGACTCCTCTTCCTAAATGGACTGAACAAGGTTATTATGGAAGTGGTAAACAGACTGAACATCCCAAGGGTTGTCTTTTTCCATTGTCCGTGGGAGAAGGGAGGAAGGTGGGGGGAGGAGGAGAGTTCTGAAGGTGTGGTATTTTTTTTTTTCCCCTCTTTTAGGTCTGTTAATAAACTTCTTTATATTCTTTCAAGTTTGGTGCCTGCTTTGCATTTCTCCTAATTCTTATCTCACAGAAGGTAAACAGTAATGAGTATTTTGGACCAAACCACTACACTAAATTGGTGTTTCCTCCCGGTTACAAACCCAACCCGCTACAAAGGCAAATATATGATTCTATAACACAATGTCATAGAATGTCTAATGGCTTTCTATCACACCATCACTGAAGAGCAGAGTTAAAGACAAGGCAGGTGATTCTGGGCATTGCTTCCTCATGTTGTAATACTTTGGGCCAGAAATCTCATCAGCCAACAGCATCAGAGGCAGTGGTAAATTCACAAATTTTCCAACAGCACAAAGCCACAAAATAGTGCTGATAACAGAACCAATGGATCAGTGTGGTATGACAAAGGGGCAGAACTAGACAGTGAGAACACCTTTAGTCAATTGTGTAGCCAGATGCAGTAAATTAGAATGATGAAATGGTTTGAGTTGGAAGAGACCTTAAAGTTCATCAGGTTCCAATCCCCCTTCCACTAGATCAGATTTCTCAAAGCTGCATCCAGCCTGGCCTTGAACACTTCCAGGGATGTGGCATCCGCAGCTTCTCTGGGCAACCTGTTCCAGTGCCTCACCATCCTCACAGTAAAGAATTTCTTCCTAATATCTAATTGAACTCTACTCTCAGTTTAAAGCCAATTCCCATTGTCTATCACTATACACCCCTGTGAAAAGTCCCTCTCCAGCCTTCCTGTAAGCCCCCTTCAGATACTGGAGAGCTGCTATAAGGTTTTCCCAGAGCCTACTCTTCTCCAGGCTGAACAACCTCACCACTCTCAGGCTGTCCTCTTCATTGTAGAGAAGGTCCAGCTCTTGATCATCTTCCTGGTCCTCCTCTGGGCTCACTCCAACAGATCCACATCCTTCTTCTACTGGTAGCCCCAGAATAAGACCCAGTTCTGCTGGCTGGGTCTCATGAGAGCAGAGTAGATGGAGAGAATTACCTTCCTCGACCTGCTGGCTACACCTACTTTTATGTCAAAAAAATCAATCTTGTTTCTGTCTGCTAGTGCAGCTGGGTGAAGCATCCATGTTGTCTAAGTTTTCAATAAAATAATGTGCTTTTTAAAGGTTTGTGGATTTCACTATATTTTGTTTCCCATTTGCAAAATGTGTTCATGTGTTCAAGGTTTGGAGAGGTTTTTTTTCACTTCAGTCCTCTGTATTTTACCTCTAACCAAAAGGGTCAGATACATAAGAATCTAAAATCTAACATTTCCGCTGAATAAAGGAATTTTTTTTTGTGGTGGTGGTTTGTGGTTTCTCTCAGAACTTTACTATTTACCCAAGGAAGAGTACAAGACAAAAAAGTAAAACCAAAACAACAAATGCTAAATCATCACAGGAGGGATTTTTTGGGTAAACACATAATTCTTTGTGACTAAGTATAAAAATATTGGTTAGGCCATTGGCCAGGAATAAAGATTTGCTACGGGTAAGAGCTAATGCTGTTAATACAGTAATAAAGAGCTGTTTTCTCTGAGAACTGAGCCAGCAGAACAAAGCTATGTCCAGAGTCACATACACATCCTGTCCATTTTCTCCACTATAGGTTTTCAGCCTCCAACCTCTTTGTGCTCTCTCCACACTCATTAAAAATTATTGTGGAAAACCAAAGAAACCAGATACACATTTTCACGCTTTGCTTCACAGCCTTCTTCCAGTTTCTAATAACATGGCATTTCTCTGTGATACTGGATGACATGAAAGACAGAAGGGCAATTTACTAAAACAAATAGTCCAGCAGTTGATCTGCAGCAGCTGTTAAACTCCTAAGCCAGGAAGAACCTCAGTGAGTTATCAGCCCATTGAACACTGTAGATGCAAGTCACTGCTCCCATCTACAATGCAGACCTGCAAAGGCGAGACACAAGTCTTCCTAAGTCAAAGCTCCTGGTGACCTCCTTATGGGATCCAAAATAGAAAACTGAGCTCTTAAGACAGGAAGAAAAAACAGTGCTGAACAGTTAGGGACCTCCAAGTTCTTATGGACATGAAGAGAAGAGTGGCTTCTACCAGAGTGAGGATATTGGGCATTAGTCTCATCTGCTAAGTCAAACCCTACTAATCCTGGGCCCAGCTGTGTCTCTGATCACAGGCAGAGCACTCTGCCCATTGATAGTTTCTAGCAGTAATGAGTGACTTCACAGCACCTGTACTGAAAGGAAGGCAAGACTGTAAAACTCTTGTCCATTTTGAAATTCTGAAGACCAGAGGGTATTCCTTCTTGAGATACTGACTACATTGTTTAAACTAGAAAGGCTTTGCTTGGTTGTTTTTTTTTTTTTAAATCAGTATAGCTAGATATCTCTTTCTTAACAAATTACACCCACCTATCTAGGACCTCAATTTTAAAAGTAAATTCTTTGGAAGATGGATATTTTTGTATACCTATAGTAAAACTCAGCTTTCTCAGGAGGTACTTTACCACTTTCTTTTTTCTTTAATGGTTTATTAAGATCATTAACATTCCAAGTGACTATTTTAAAGTACTATTAGTCTATATTACGTGGTAGAATTAAGGAGGGTTCTGTTAAAACCAGTGTTTGCTTTATTTCCTTCAATTCTCCAAGGTGAACTCAAATGCCAAGAAATAAATAGAAGGCGTTTGTATCAGACTGCTTCAGTGAAGCAAGAAACGGGGGAGGAGGGAAGCAGCTTTAAAACTTTGTTTCTAGTCTTCTGTGTACTTCTTCAACTTAGTCAACTCTGCAGAGGGAATACCCTCTTATTTTTCTTCCCACCAGTGACAGCTACAATGAGTCACAGTACATGCCTACTCCAAGTGAGCACTTTAGTCTCTTGCCTACCACCATTTTCAGAGATTTATTCAATGCTACCTCAGCCTATCTGTTGCTCACATAAAGAGGCAGAAGCTAGTTACTGTGGGTGATAATTTTAATTCTGAGCAGAAATAAAAATATTCAAATGCTTGGACATAATACAGAACTTCGTTGCTATATTCTGTCAACTAGCCATTCCCATGCCACCATAAATCTCCAAGAAGTAGGTAAAAAAATGATTGTGTTTACCTGCCAGGGTCCAGACAAAAAATGTTTAGTACAAACTACACTGAGAGATTGTTTAAACTTGGAGAGCTCAAAAAAAGTACATTGCAACTTGCTGTATGTTTTAGTGGTACTCTAGCTTTTCTGGTGATTTTTGAGTAGGACTTCAGCCACTAATGATGTTCTCCATGTGAGTTGCACAGGGACATTTTTTGCCAAAGGAAAAACCCAGATATCTTCAGATATCAAGACCTTTATCCCCCCATTAGAAATATCCAATCTTAATTAGATGAATAACTCTACGAAAACTTTCCTTACTCCTTGTTTACAGTAAAGACCATCCAGCCAAGGTGTCATTCTTTGGTCATCTAAATGACTAGCACTGAATGTGAAACTCATGGAAGCTAGCCACTGTCTAGCAGTTTAAATACACATCCATCACTCTTCTGAGACATTTATCATTGTTCAGCTAAAGAATGATATCCCATTACAAACTTGAAAGACTCTTTAGTACAGCAAGACAATGGTAAATGTCTACAGCTCAGCTCTGAACCTCTCACCTGGGTTACAAAGCCATGATTGTTTTACTGCAGTGAGAATCAAGATCAGTATGCAAGTTCTTTCTCTGATGACTAAAAATTGTAATTCAATTAAAAACAAAGAGCTGGTAGCCTTTACTCTTTGGATACTCTACTGGATGTGTCTTTCACATATCTTAATTTCAAAGGGAAGCATATCTTTCTCCAAGTATCAGACATAAGAATTTTTTTCACTTTGCACCCTTTCTTTTTCAAGTAAATCCTCTATTTACAGCTTATCCTCTTGGAAGAGGGAGTGAGAAGCACAACTGAGCATAGCAAGGAGTTTAACCAGGAAACTAAAGAAAATCAATCTCTGTATGGATATGGTTTCCATATAAAACCGTCCACTCAAAAGAAGCAAGTTTATACATCACACATGGGGAGCCCATTACAGTCACAGAGTGTACATGAGGGAATTCTCATGCTGGTAAAAGAACATCGTTGCTTCCCACAATTTATCATCAAGAGCTTTAGCAAAGTGTTGAAATGAGCTCTCTTGGGTCCTGTTGTAGCACAGAACTAAAATACATTAAGTTAAGCTTTTTGGCTTGTTACATTTGGGCATCTAGATCAGTATCAGGCTCTACTGGAAATATCTGGAATGATATGAAACGAGATCACTTTGCTGCTTTGTTATGTTTGCTTCGAATCTTATGTTATCTTCTTTAAATCTGTTCCAGAATTTAGTTTAGCAAATAGCATCAAGGGTGGAGAAGCTTCAAAAGCCAGCATTAGAGATCAAGGTGCATAAATTGATCAGGAAACAGAGAATGCCATTCATCCAAAACAATTGTAACTTAAAAGAGTATATAGGATGGAGAATGTCTCAGTGCAGCAGTTCTCTGGAAAGGGATCTGAGGATTACTGCATGCCATTGATGCCATGAAGATTTTTTGCCTTTTCTTTTATACCCCTGTTATACCTTTTTTACTACTTCTGTATTTGTCATAGGTTAGCAAGCATAGTCCCGGAAGGGATATCCTTGCTAAGGGGTGCTTACAGCTTCCTCTGGGACCTGATAGAACCTATCAGCTGGCCAGTTTGAATATGGACAATTCTTTAAGCCACTTAAAGTTGTGACCGCCTCTGTGATCCACACTTAAGAATAGACAAACTCCCCCCCAAGCTCTCTCTCGTTTCCGGCGCTGGGACAGGTGGCTGCAGGCCCCGTGCAGGGGCCAGCGGGCCCGGCCAGGCCCTGCTTGGGCCAGGCTGGGCCGGGCCACGGCCAGCCTGGAGCCAATGGGCCTGTTCCACCCATGGAACCCCCCCCATTGCCTTGCCGTGGGCAGCCGGAGCGGCTCGGAACCCCCCCCTCCACTGCGGCCGAGATTCAGCAAAGCGGCACCTCTGTCCGGCAGAGGCCAGGTGACCAACAGCGATAAGCCACATTCCAGCTGCAAGGCCGAGGTGAGATTAACCCTTTTAGTGCTGTGAAGAGCTGAAAACCTGAGGGAAGAGAGAGAGGAGATGCTTAAAGCTGAAAGTCTGTTGTAAAGCTGTGATATATCAGAGTATCCCGTTGTAATTTCATGAAGATATGGGGGGTGGAGTGTTCAACCCGTAAGCAAAAGCACCTGTGCTGAGATAGGCAGATGCTGACGCAGCTGTAATTTCATGAGAAGTTTGGACAGGGAGAGATGAAAGCAATGAGGACTTTTGCTCCAAACGGGAAAGGGGAAAACCTCAGTTCCTAGAGATGGTCCCAGAGACAGTCTTAAAGATGAAGATGAGGAAGACCCTTTGCTCCCAGGGAAGGAGAAGGGCCTCTGTTTTTTTTGTTTCTGAACGGCTCAACCTTAAAATTGTACCCCAAAAAACTTTCAAGAGTTGACCCTCGAAAGCAGTTGCAGGAAAAGCTGCAAGTCGGGGGAAGGGACTCACATTGCGAGCAGAGAGACTCCTCTTCCTAAATGCACTGAACAATATTTGGAAGTGGGCGGCTGTCTTGTTGTGATACTGTTTTCATAGCACGAGCAAAAACATGGACTTTCTACATGGACTGAACAAGGTTATTATGGAAGTGGTAAACAGACTGAACATCTTAAGGGTTGTCTTTACATTGTCAGTGGGAGAAGGGAGGAAGGTGGGGGGAGGAGGAGAGTTCTGAAGGTGTGGTATAATTTTTTTTTTCTTCTTTTAGGTCTGTTAATAAACTTTATATTCTTTCACATTTGGTGCCTGCTTTGCATTTCTCCTAATTCTTATCTCACAGAAGATAAACAGTAATGAGTATTTTAGACCAAACCACTACAGTATTCTTAGTGCTTTTTGCCTACATTCTTGGGCTTGTTTGTCAAGCTGAGAGACTAAACATTTTAGAAGCTTTGTAGCTAGGGATCAGTGTGCCCCAGACCCCAAGGTCCTCTCCAGAACATATTCTGTAAACTAAGATAGAACCATCCAGGGGAAGGCTCCTTGGGGAGGGGGCTCACTTGAGCCTCTCATTGAGGAATTTTTGATAGATATGCTGATTAGTAAAACCTATAATGTTATACCTGATCTTTTGGGGCATATTCGGCGGGATGCATTTCAATGCATATGACCTGGACGTGTGCACCTAAGGATCCTTAAAATAAATACCAAGGTAAAATCCCTTTTCCCCTTCTAACCGTGTATGACTCTTGATTTTAAGACCAGGAAAAGGCATCACCATGAGTACAAAATTCATTCTGTTCCTGGAAAAAGAATGCCTTCAGCTGGTCTTGAAAACTGAAACAGAACCTGAAAACCAGAAAGCTGTCCTTTTGCTCAGGACTAGGAAGGCTTCTCCTGTGTTTGGCTACCATCTTTCAAGAAGGTGAAGATAGTTTGCTTGAAAGGCAAAAAATGCTTGGCCAGCTGCAAAGCCTGCCCTCTAAGGAAAGTCTCCAAGACTTGGTGCTGCCCAACACAAGGAAGGGAGGGCTGAAAGGCAACATCTTCCAGTGGATTACAGACTGCTGCAAAGAACAAGAAAATGAATTATTTTCCAATGTCTATTACCAATGAACAGCAATAGTTATGCTCAACATGAATCTCTCTTGCTGTCAAATTCAGGACAATCTTTCCAGCAGTAGGGAGAGGAAAACATTGTAAAGGTTGCCTGGATTCATTGGCAGAACCACCACTGGAGGGGTCTTTGACAAGAGGCCTGACAAATAAAGATCATTTAAGGAGATTGAGGTATAGCTGCTCTGCCTCAGGGACAGGAGCATGGACTAGGAAATTTTTCAAGGTCTTTTTAAGGTTGCTGCCTTCTAAATACAAAACACATGGACACATAATGAGTATAAACAGCTGCAATGCAGCAATTAATTTGCTAAGGCTGGTACCAGATCAACATCATCCATAGTTTGCAACAAGATGTTCAAAACCCAGGCAAGACTCTACATTGTTAAAACTCCTGCCACTGGTCCTGTTCCCTTGGGCTAGCTCATGTCCTGCTTCAACCATGGCTGTTGGAGTTTCAGAGCAGGCAGATGGTAAAAATTATTTGCACTGGGAGTCACCTAGGCCAGCATTTTCTAATCTTGAAGAGGCTTGTGTGTAAGATAATAAGATCAGTAACAGCCATAAGATAGTAAGATGATTAATAGTTGTAAGAAACCCCCCCAGGAATGCTATACATATAAATCAGGCATAGGACACATACCATTAGAAGCACCACACAGAACTAAGCCAGGCTGTTCTGTGTTTCTAAAGGAATCTTATAAACCTGAGGAATGCAAAGGAACAAGCACTCTGGGAGCTCAACAAATGAACAGGATAGAGCTTTCAAAGTGTAAGTAGCACTGACAGATTTCTTTGCTATTGATGCAGATCCCTGGTGTACAGTCTGCAGCCACTTTGAAAAGAAGTAATGATTATTAATTGATCATGGAGTGCCAACAATTTACTGGGTGTTTCTTGTTCTTCGTTTAGCAGCATACATGAATTTGAAAGCAAACTGAAGCAAGGAGTTATTGAGGACAACAGAGGACATGAGTGTTTCAGAAACAACATGCACAGCCTCAAGAGAGAAAGCCTATCCGGGCTGGTTTGTTTTGTTTCAGAAGAGGGCTATACACTACTGAATTTCCTACTTTTGGGGAAAATTAAGGAATCAGCACACCTTCTGAATCATGGGATCTCCCCCTCTCAGGTCAGTACAGTTTTCTGTTTCATGTGGGACTGCAGTACTCAATGCAACAGAAGTGGTTGACTCTGTCCAAGTTACTGAACACAAAGGGCAGACTTTAGGCTCTGTGGCTATTAGCCAGTGCATTCTGGCCACAGTGTTCAGCAAGACAGTCAGCAAGCTGAAAGGCAAACGGCTTCACCAGGAATGGTACAGCCAATCCCCCTAGGTCTTTCTACCTCTGACTCTTTTGCATGAAAGTGACACCTTAATGACAGAAGAGAGAACAGGTTTTTCCAGATACTGTACAGAAGGGGTGAAAGAGAACACAGATTTCGCACATGAACAAACCTCATAACTATTTACAGAATATCTCTGTTGAAGATTTCTGAGAGTCAAGATCCAGTATCTCTGCTGGAGCAAGGAGTCAAGTCAGATGATTAAAGAACAGCAGCAGCAAATGCAAGCAAACCAAACAGCCATCTGGTGCTACCCAACTTCCATTTTCATTCAGGAGCAACAAGTCTAGCTCATGTTAGAACCACCTTTTGTCTTAAGACACAAGACAGACAGAAAACAGGTAAGGAACCCAGGACTGTCTCCTGGTGGCTCTGCAAGAACAAGGGATAAGACTTCTCCTTTCATTATAGAAAACTCAGGATTTTTAATACATAAAGGTATAAAATGCTAATACTTTGAAACAAAAAACAAACAAAACAATAAATCTGGGAAAAGGCAGAAAGAACTTAAAGTTGGAATTTTGAAGCTGGAAATACAAGTGTCTGAGTCCTTCCTAAACTACACATTTACTTGAATCAGTTTGTAAGTGTAGGCTTTCATCCGGATTAAAATTTATGGCTAGCTCAAAGCCTTTCCTACTTAACACTAATGTTCAAAGGTGATAGTTTGCACAGATTCATCCCTGATACTGCTGATTGTTCATGGCATTTATCTGATGGTCCACATTTAATCTTTATCACTCTTTTTATTGAAGAAATCAATTCTCATTAATATTTTTAATGGTTTTTAATGGGTGTTAATGAAGTGTAGGAAGGTCCTTCAGGGACTGTACTCTTCTGTCACATTGAAAGTGACACTAAGTGACATGATAAACAGTACCACATTAGGAGTCTTCAGGTTTTAGCTGGAAACATCATCATGGAACTAAAAAGGTCCTTCTCTGTGTGCAATATAGAAAATAACCAGAGAAATCTAACAAAATGCATCAATAACATGCACAACATTTAAAATCTTCAGGAAACACATAGTAAAAGTCATCTTGCAGCCCAGTGAGAACTCCCCATGAAAATGTTTATACAGATACTGTCTATTCTCAAACACAACAAAAAAACAATTGCAGATGAAGGATTGAAATTGGATATACATTTTGCAGTTTCTAGCTGGTTTATAACAAGTCATACAGTAAAGAGACAATCACGTTAATTGCTCATCTTTTTCCAATTATCAGTTACTTTAAGAAAAAATCACTCCTTTTTTTTTTGCAAACAGCTACTTTTCAAAACAACTCTTCTACACAAAAAGTCAGCAAATTAGTTTTTTATGAAAGCCATTCTGATCCCCCCAACACTAAATAATAGTCCATCACACACTGTAGTTTCAGGTGACCTTAATTTTGTCCCTGTTTTATTCTATAATGAAAATGTAATTTTATCTCCTTCCTTCTTTGGTACTTTATGTAAGATATAGAAAACATTTAATATATAAACTTAATATTTTTAAAATATTGTTTATTAAAGGTATAAATAAGGGAGTACTCACGGAGGCTGCATTACTTATGCCATAATTCTCTTGTTTTTTCAGAATGTCAGTAGTGATGAATAACAGATTTACCATTGGATACAGATACACCATTGAATAAGAGCTGCCTATCTTTCTTGTTTGTATTTCATCTGTACTGTGTCTGAATTAAAACATCTTTTCTCAGCCACTAATGAGATATTTTTGACAATTAACAGCAATATACTGCATTAATTCAGTGTCCCAGTTACTGAAACAAGAGTTATCAAAATACAGTGATGTATCAAATCTATATAGAAAGCAAGAGAGAGTTTCCTACAAGACAGAGGTCATGTAGGGCATCAGTCCTAGAGCTCCAGTTTACTAGAATCCTAAAAGCCAACGTAGAAAAGGCACACATTTTTTACTTCACCTAGGAACTACTGCATCTTGCAAAGTTCAAAGAACTTCATACAAGACCAGATACCACCACTGCAGAATGAGATTCATTGCCTGAAAGGAAGCAGTGAGCAAGAGAGTTGGGATAATATGAAATTTGACCCAAACAAGGCATAATATCTACAGAATGAAAAAAATATCCTAGGTGACCTGCAAGTAGGGAAAATATGGAACTATAAAAAAACATTTGCTTCAATTTCAGTTCATTCACAAATAAAGATCTGTTGGTGATAGTGATGATATTAGCGGCACAAAATGACCCTTGAGAACATAGCTTCATGTTGGAAAAGGCAAAAAGCTGATAAAGATCATAAATCATGCAGACACTGCTGTTATCACTGAAGTACCACAGATGACTGATGCTAGGATGAAGCCATTCTTTATAACTGGTATTACAGCTGAAACACCCCACCTAAGATAAGAACTGGAGACAATTTCAGCAGGTAAAAATACTTTTGATCAGCTAACTCTTCTCAAATTAGCAGTTTATTTCCACTGACTTGCTTTCCAAGCAACTCAGTTCTGAAATGATGCTTTTCCATATTAGTTTCAGTCTGTATTCAGATATGGTGACCTACAAACTTTACGCAGTAATGGAGGAAAACATTAATTTAGCTGCAACAAGTACCACTTTCTTGTGTTGATTTTGGAACTTTTGAAATGCACTAGGTATGGAATTTGCCGGAAATATGACAAAAACATCATTGAACCAACTCCTCCAGGAGTTCGGACAGTGCACTAGAGGTACTCCACAAATAAATTTTGCAAGAGTTGTGAGGTTATAATAATGTATATGGTGGTGTAATTTACCACAGTCCTAAATGAAAACAAAAATTTAAAATAAAAGGAATGGTGATGTACACTTACATAAAAATACAGAGCAGACTGCAGCAGTCAAAGCCCTCACTGCTTCACTGTCATGTTAAAGACCTATGACTTGTGGAGGCAGACTGGGGTGCACAGGAGGGCATTTTAGTTCCTCCTTTTACTTTGAAATCTGCAATCTTGTCTCTCTCAATGCAATGAACAGCAAATGAGACTATTGGACTATTCTCCTCACAATTGGCAGCAAATAAGTATTTGGTCTAATACAATACCAAGTCAAAATGCTGGATAGAACAAACCTGAGGAAAGAAACCAAAAGTGAAATATTTAGGGAAGAATAACTGAAAAACTCCTAGAAACATGAAAGTCTTCATTTGAGGGGCTACTATAACAGAAATATGTCCATCTTCCAACACAAAAAAACCTAACCTTGTCTCCTGAAAAACAGAGCAGAGACTGCTGAGGGAGAAGATCACAGAGGTATTGCTCAGTAATTATGCTCCCTCTTATCAAAGGTTTAAAAGACCAGAGTAGTCATTTTATAGTTGAAGTGCAGTTGCTGCAGTATGGGCAGCATATTAAGACAACTACACAGTCAGCTCTGTATAATTATGCTAATGGATACAGCACCAATTACAGATTTTCTTTTATTCCTTGAAGTCCTCAGAAAGATGAAGGTGAGGGAATGATGAAAATAGGAACACTGCTAGAAATATAAACCACTAGTAATGTCACAGTATGACATTTGTTCCATATCCTGGCGATATTACTAGACAGAAACAGAATAAGATTAAGTCAAAAGAGCTTCCAGGTGACCTTGCTAGAAGCAGTATTCTTTTCACCAGTTTCCTCGATATTTTTTCCTCTATATTCAGGTGTGCATAACTAAACACAATTGGAAACACTTTATATAATGAAATAAATGAATTTATGGACTACTCAAACCCCTGGCCAAGAACTGAAGATTTTTGCTGACAGTAAAAATCTTGTGGCATGTCATCTTCAGCAGTCAAAAAAAGATTATGTCAACATGTTTCTGAGAAACAGTGTCAAAAGTATTCCACAAGTCTAGACAGGCTTTATTTTGTAGAAATCAGATTTGCTAAATGTTTCTTATCTTCTGAAAAGTTGGCAGTTTTAGTTTGCTGCTTTTAATTCTTTTCTAGCTTCAGAAAAATTGTTCCATATTGACCCTACATAAAGGGGGCTTATAGGAAAAAGAGGGACTTTTTACCAAAGCCTGTAGTGACAGGACAAGGGGAAATGGTTTTAAACTGTAAGAATTTAGATAGGACATAAGAAAGAATTTTTTTTTTTTTTTTTTTTTTTTTTTACTATTAGAGTGGTGAGACAGTGGAATGCATTACCCAGAGAAATTCCCAGAACTGGAAGTAATGGGGCTTTGAGCAGCCTTACCTAGAGAAAGATGTCCCTGGCCATGGTGGAGAGGAGGGAAGGAAAGTGTGTGCACAAGATATTAAGAGGTCCCTTCCAGCCCAAACCTTTCTATGGACTGTGATAATTACTATTGAGGATAATCAGTTTTAAGACACTAGCATCATTACAGGTTGTGCATTTCTTTTAGTCTTAAATGGAAACATTTGTAAAAAAACCAATAAAATCTTGAAAGACAGTAATTTGCAATAAAAACATTTTAAAAGAAACTATATTAATTGCATTTATGTACATATTTTAAATTAGTCTTTAGGAAACCCTTTGTTCCTATTAAGAAGCAGCAAATTTTATAGCCATAGGTTGGATATGCTGTGATACTGAGCACCTTTAACCCAATCTGTCATGTGAGCTGTTCAGAAGAGCACATATTCTGAACTGTTTGGTTTCTCTGTTAAAGACTTTAGTTCTTAAAGCCTCAGTTATAAGGGGCAGTGATTTCTTAAGTGCCTAAAAATTAGAGATTATGATATCAAAATCCACTTGCCACTCACAATTTCTTCTCACAAGGTATTTAAGCCTTGTGAGTCCAGCACAGAGCACTGACCAGGGCACACTCTGTGCCTGGTCACACTTAGCCAGCCACAAGGAAAGGTATCTTTGGAGTCTCCTGAAGAGTCCAGGGCAGGAGGGGGACAGAATGGTGAACAGCAATAAAAGCCCAAAAACATCAATGACAGAACATCTCTCTAATCTGCCCCTCCTCTGTTAAGGGTAAGTCTTTATCTGCCACAAGGACTCAAGAACTAAAAATAGCCTAACTCTTTGTAAGCACTGAATTCAAAGTTTAAGTTAAATGTCTTCTTATATTTAAATACTTACATATTGAAAATATAGTTAAGTATCTCATATTAAGGCCTGAAATAGAATAATGAAAGCAGGCATTTTAGCTATGAAAATATCCAAGTTCATAATAGAGGTCTTTGATAACAATACCATTATAAAGACTGCAGTAAAGGTCCCATTCTAAGCCATACCCTGAAGACATCTTTCCATTCATAACCAGGGGGGAAAAAAAAATCTGTTTTCAGTGCACAGACTTAACTGTGAACAATTTATTTCTAAACCATTTTTTACAGAGGAAACTAAAATATTGCTCTGTCTCCATTTTCTGGAGGTTGTTTCTAACATTCCTATTATCTGTAGATTAAAAATAACTTTCATTTCAAAGTGTGAAAGAAGAAGTCTATGTGTTTTTAGATCACATAAATCTTACCTGAATGTGTACTCTCATTCCTCTTCTTGCAGAATTAGAATTTCACAAACAACATTCTCATGAAGTGTACTGGGATTTCAAATAAGGAAAAAAATAAAGTCTCCAAAAATGGGCATTTCATTCCAAGAAAAGTAACGTTTCACTTCACAAAGTCTTTATTGTTAATGAGCTTTCATGATTACAGTAAACTAATTTATAAAGCAGGTTCTCTTGTGCAGTTTTAAAGTACATCGAGGAAAGATAATTCATCTATCGTTCCCTACTACTACCCTACAAGAAACTTCATCTGCTAATGTGTGTGCTTATTCAACAAAAGAAGACACTTTTGTGTTTGTGTGTGTGTATGCAATTCTTTAATCATAAACCTCTGTGAATGAAAGTTCATTATATTTTTTGGTATATGTAAACTTATTTTGAAAGTTTATTTGCTACATCTTTGTAAATTCAAATGCAGGCAATTCTTTCAAATGAAGTTTTCTTTACAGAATACCCCCTATTTTCAGATGAAGGAAATAGAGTTTGGAAAAGTAGCAAATTGTCCCTCTCCTACCTGAAAATATTTAAAACAACAACAACAAAAAAAATCTGTGGAGAGTAGGGGAAAAGTAACTGACCACTTGAGCATTGGGAATCTTTCAAGAAAGATTTAGTCTAAACCTTGGAGTAAGATTTCACAAATCATTAAAGGACATATCCCAGATTGAAAAAGGGAGAATCCCCATGGACGAGGAAGACACATCTTGTTGTCACCATCAAAATGAAACTGTAAAGGTGAAGAAAGGATCTGGATAGATTCCTGAAACCCAGTTCTCCTGACAGGGAAATCTAGTCTAAACTGGTCATTAAAATTAGGCATTTTCATACTCGTGCTCATGAACACACACACCCCTGCCCACATAGAACATGTGGTCAAGGACAGATTTCACTTACAGAATTCCCTGTAAATAATCGCTTTCCAACCACCTCAAACACAAAGCGCCAAGTTGACTGGTCTTACCTTTTGTCCTGGGTTCAACAAGAACTACCTTTCCTCTTGCTTCTCCTAGCTAGCAGGAAAGAATCTCCTAAACAGAAATGGAATTGATTTTTTAATAATTTGTATTATGCTCCATTCTTCTCTATTTACTGTGTACAAGAAGCCACAAGGAGAATTATTCAGCAAAAGCATCTGCAGCATATTCAGGAATGGATGAATACCTACTTGTATCCCATATTGGATCTGCCTGGCTCATAGGAACAAACACTTATCCCTAGTTCAGATTCTCTGATGACAAGTTTCTACTTGAAGATGTTGAAACAGTGAAGTCTAAGCTTTACTGGATACCACAACTATTAAAATTGCCAATGCAACAAATGCCAGACTGAACATCCTGCTACCAGAACATCCCAAGAATATAGGTTGCTGAATGGTCAGGTTCTTCATCCTGCAAGCTCTACCTCCAAAGCTAGAAAACAAGTAGCCAAGCTGCCAAACTGACTATGCAATACAATGGATTGCTTGGGGTTTGTTTGCTGGGTTTCATTCTGGTTGGCTTGGTTTTTTGTCGTGCTTTATGGGTTTTGTTTTTTTGTTGTTGTGGGGTTTTTGTTTGTTTTTGTGGGTTTTGTTGTTTTGTTTTTTTTTTTTACTTGGTCTTCATCAGGAAAAAAGAGTGAATCTAGGATTACCTAAACATAGTACAAAACATGTTTCTTTGGCCCTTTTTTCCCCCCAGTCATCAGTTCCTTTAAGCTGTCATCTTCTCTTTGATATTTCAGGTCCTGTATACCCAGCCTCTGTCTGGCTGTCTGGATGGTCCATCAACAATGTGCTCAAGAACAATTTCTCAAGAGTAATGGTGAGTTAAAATGAACCACAACATAAACCACTTTTTAACCTTATTACTTCTTTTGAGGTTAAAAATATTTGTGTTCTTTTATCCACATGCATGTAACAGCGCTTTTTAATACATATTTTTTCTTTTAAGGAAGGGAAACTGCTTTGGCCTGTCAAAAAACAGAGGAATATGAAGAATAAAAGCCCTTTGTTGAATTAAGTTTTACACACATAGACTTAATAGATAAAGCATGTTTACAAAGTTACACAAAACAACAGCCACAAAAGCTCCCAGTATCTTTATCTTCAGTTGTTTAAATGTTTATACCTTCCTGTCCCAGTAACAAAGGCCTTCTGTCTAATTGCTTTGACTGAATCCACTTGCCCACATAAACTCACCTTCCTTTACTTTGAGCTCCCACACTGTCTTTCTTTTCTACAGTAAATTCAGGGACCTTGAGAAGTGGCCTGCCAGGGTACAAATACCTTTGCAGGGGACTAAAGACAGCTTTCAACTGCTTCTCCACTTCCCTCAAAAGTTTTCATTATCCTCATTACTTTTGAAAAATAGAAGGGACAAAGTGTTTCCTTTGCTAAGACAAATGCATTTTCTCCTTAGTTGATAAGAAGAGAGAGAGAGATGACCAAACTCAGAAGATGAGTGTCATCAAATCCATTTCTTATAGAGCCATAATGGTACTTCTCTTTCCTCTAGGTTCGTGTTTGTTCTGCTCATGATTCTCTTTTTCACAGAAGATCCAATTGAAAACATGCTTAAAATAACAAGAGCATCACAGAGGGTTTTAATTCAATATAATTGAAGAAGTGACCACACAGAGAGAAAAACTGAAAGTTTAGTGTTACTCACATTTGAGATTTTTGAAAAGTCAGGATTTTATCTTCATTTTTTTCTATTTTTTTTCATGCCTCCTTTCCATTAAGTTTTATGGAGATTTTTTCCCCTCTTGACATTCAGATACCAAAGCTAGTGCGCTACTTAGAGAGAGAACAGAGAGAAAGTTTCACTTTTATTCTTGCAAGGATTACAGCAAGATTTCCAGCGAGCTTCCTTTAATTTGCTTACAAGTTGCATGTAATTCAAGAACAGAATCTATTCTTGACTGGGTCTCTCCATATCATATCTTTATTTGGAATGCTCACTTGTACTAGAAATGGGGCAATTTGTTTCAATTCACAAAACCATGAGAATGAGATTTCCATTGTATCATCTGTGCTTGAATGAAACTTGTGTTTCTCCAGGGAAGTCAATCTGTTGTGAAGGACATTGAGTGCTGTGCTGAGGGAAACATCCTTTGCCTGCAAGGCAGTGTGAACAACCTGAGCCAGTCCATGAAATTCATAACACACAAGCAAATAGACAATGAAATGAAGGGCATTCAGCTGAAACCACAGGCCAGATGCTTCCATGGTATACATTCACTATGGTTCACTTAATTCTGTCAAAGCCTTTATGGCGGCAGAGAGACAGACATGCAAGTGCATATGTTCCTATGTACTTTTTTCTCTTTTTCCCAAGGCCGTGAGAATGCTTTAATTGGCAAATCCAGGACTCTCCTCCCAATCATCCCTGGAATTCATGTTTTTTTGAATCTCTTAAAGGCAGCCCATTTTTGCAAGACATTTTGAACTCACCAGCTAAGCTCTCTGGCTTGCAAAAGACAAGACAAGTTTCAAAACAGAGACTTTACTGGTTTGTCTTCTCTTCTGGATATTGAGAGACAAACTATTGCATTTTACAAGCAATAACATGCTAGAAACTGAATTATTTCTCAAATACAACCATGACCTAAGAAAGGAGGAGAAAGGGAGACATTTATTATTAGTTGGGAAAGCATCATTTCATACCAAATATATTTTACTCATTACAACATCCCTCCTAAAGGCAAAAGTTCCTGTAGAAAAGGATATTGTAGCTCCTTATTGTTTGAAGAACAATTAATCCTCATTCTAATGAAGCATTATGTGATGGTATTCAACAAGTTTCTGATGCATCATTGTAATTACAGTGATTAAAACTTCATTGTCTTATAGCAGACTGATTTTTTCTCTAACAATAACAGAAGGGAAAAAGAATACAGAGTTTCTTGCGTTAATGCCACATCATTGTAGCTCCAGTTCTTCCCATGGAAAGAGCCCTGCAAAAACCTTCTTCAGACTCCCAAAGACATATCAGCGTCCTCAGAGCTAGAAAATCTGACTCCAGAAACTGTGAACTAACTGTTGACTTGAAACCAAACCTTGTTTCTGCAGATACCAACTCAGACACCAGAGCAAGGGTAAGAAAGCTCCATATTATGTGTTACTCTTCCTTCTTGCACAGTACTGCTGTGCTATTTAAATTGATGGGATTCTACTGCAATGCATAGCCACTTCAGCCTCCTGTGGGAAGGCACAAAGTGAATAGTAAAGACTTATACTGAATTTAAACCTCTGCAAGCAGTGGTTTATTGTTTCAGAGTTACAATTTCAAAGACATTTTAAAATTATGTATCCTGTCCAGCTTTATATCTAATAACAATACAGTCTTCCCACATACCCTTAGGACCAATGAATTCTGTTTGATTAAAAATATATCTTCCAGACAGTTTTGATGTGAAGAGAGACACAGAGCTCTTTTTACTCTTGGTGATTTGTTCCAGTAGTCTGTCACTTCCTAGAATTTTTGTGTGCACACTGGTTTCCCCTCTTCAAATTTGTTGGCCTTTATCATCCAGCCACTAGCTCTGTCTTTACCTTTTCCCTCACTACACTAAATACATTTCAGAACCCATTTTTTCCACTCTGTGTTTATATACTACACTACACATGTTCCCTAGACAGTTTTCTGATAAAACCAAAATCTTTCATCTCTCTCCCAGTGTGCATTTCTGACTGCTCTTCAATTTAGTAGCAGTTTTGTGTTTACTTTCTAGACCACCAATAAAAGTGGTGAACAGGCAGATCTGGACTGAGTACTGTCACTTTCACAGCTTGATTTTTAAAGCATCTGCTCAGTAATGGTCCCCCTTGTTGGGAATTTTGGTATCTGTCAGTTTACCAGTTCACAAGTCACATATAAGAGCACTTCTAAGGCCCTATATAATTTGCCACCTGGTACCAAGTCACTCCACTGATCTCCCACTATTCCCCACTCTTAGCAATAGCTGTCAAATTTCATAAATTTGCTTTCATAAGTCTGCTGTTGCCTGAAAGTCCAGCTCTCATGCATCCTCTTTCAGTCTCCTAGGAAAGAAGAAATGCCCTCTGTGGGCAACTCTGTAAATGTTGGTTTACAGAATATGTGTTCCAGCATTTAATTCTTCACCAAAGGAAACCTGTTTCAGTCGTTGCATTACTTTGTCCCAGACTGAAGTCACACTAAACATTTTATACTTACCCATGTTACCTTGCTTGACCTTTAGGAACAGCCAGAACGACCTTATGTTTTTCAGACAAGCTGAGATATGAGCACAGCTGATTACACCTTGTTTTTCCTCCATGCACAGAAAATACTTAGATCTGTTGCAACTTTCTTTCACAGAGGAACCCTTGACTTCAAGCAGCCAAGATCTATGTGTTTGGCTCTGGTGCCTGATAAATATGGAAGGCAGAAATAATTTTCTCATTTTTTGTTTTAGCAACAACTAGCAGCAGCAGCCTCATGTCTTCAAGACTTAACAATGCCATCCGAAGAGAGCAAAGATGAAAAGGAGGAGCTCCAGAATTTCAACAGGACATGAAAAACAAGCAGGTAACCTGCAGCCCAAGCTTCAATGGTTTTATTTATGCATCACTTACATGCAAACTCCCTTTGGGAACAGAGGGCTACAAGAGGCAGAAGAGTGAGAAGCAGCAGTATTTTCCAAGAGCACAGCACCTGTTCTCAACCTTCAGATGTGTGGCAGAAGACCTGGGCAAGAGGCCGAGAACCAGAAAGAAAAGGAGCAGTAGCAGGGATTGACATTTTAAAGAAAAACCTCTCTTCAGGCCACATTGGACCTTGCAGAGTGTTTAAGGAACAGTAAAGAACTGTCAGCATCCTCCCATTCTCTCCTCAGCAGGTTTTCTTTTCTGCGACTATACACTTATCTACTAACTACAAGCCTACCAAAAATAGAGAAACAGTGAAAGCTTTCAGAACCTGGGTGTAAAAATCCCCACAAACAAAAGCTTTCCCCACTCACTCAAGCTGTCTCACATTAAAGGAAAAAACATATTCCCCAGTTAGAAGGTCTGTATCTGAGAGGAGGGAATGCTAAACAACACCTGTTCAGAAGTACTAAGTGCTAGAATCTTTCTGACAAACTAGATAGCCCAGTAGCCAAATACCTCAAAATAAAGTGAAAATTGATGCCTGTTTCTTTAAGAGAATATTGCTGGTTTGGGGATTTTTGTCCCTTTAGCCTCTGCAATTTTCAGCTTTTTTGCTCTGCCAAATTTTATTTCATTATATTTCTTGGACCACCCCACACAACACTTTGTTTCTGCTTGATGTGGACACCCTCCAGATTCTTGTAGATGTTTATTATCCGAACCATGCTCGTGAGCCTATCCTTAGTTGAGAATCATCAATTCTCATTTGTAACATCTCTGATGCCTGCAATATCTGTTATTTTCCAATTCCAGCATCAGACTCTCATTTTAGATAGCTACAGAGTGGGCTCCCATCCAGAACACCAAGCACACATAACTATCTGTATTTCTAAACTCATTGTATCATCAGGAAAAATTTACCGTAATTAAGAGTCTAAAACAAACGTATCCCACTGAGGGCCTTTAAAGTTTATGGCCCATCCAGCCTTGTGTCCTGCACTGTGTAATTTGTGAAGTGCTGTGTTAGTATGACCATGGAAGTCTAGATTTAGCATGGGTAGACATTCCATTCACTCTTCCAGCTAACTTAAAATCTACACAGTATTTTAAATCTCAGACAAATGACTGTGAAGTAACGTTGCACATATAGATCATCTCTCCAGTCTAATAATCTGATTTGAGTTGGAACCTGCTGCAATGATGGCATTTCACAAGGAAATAGTTGAATGCCTTCTCTTCAATCTTTCTGGACATCAGAGATCTCAGGAAAGAAGTTCTGCACAGGCAGAAAGAGCTACAACCTTATTATATGGAGCTGAAGGAAAGGCACTGTGTAACATATTCTATTTTCAAAACTTTTACACTTGAGAAATTATTTTTAATGTCCATGGCCAAATTATAATTTTGCTATAACCAAATTCAGTGAAAATTGGTGAGTTTCTCATTATTTGATTGGAAGATATGCAAAAGATTTTTTTCTTCAACAAATTTAAGCCCTTTTTCTTGCTGACTGATGCAGAAGGAGGGTTTGGCTGGCAAAAACAATGCTTTAAACAAAAAAAAATCTGGGTCCAAGTCTCACCTACTGTGATATGGAACAGAACACTTGACTAATGAGCTAAGTACTCCACTCCTTGTGTGTGCTCTTCTGCAGGTACAAACAAGAACAGGTTTTGGGCCCTCAGCAGAGAAGCCTGAATTCAAGCTGGGTTTTCTTAGAGCTTAGTGTCACAACCCTCAAAACAGGCAAACAAAAGAAACAGAAAAAAGAAAACAAAACCAACCAAACAGCAGCACAGCACCAAAAACAATCCCAAAACTCAAGTCCTTTCAGAGGAAATGTGGCCAGGGGAAAGAAGGGAATTTTTCTTCCTTCTGCACAGTTGCTGGGATGCCAAGATATGAGCATAAAGGCTCAGGATCACCTGCATCCATAAGAAGTACAGTAACCTGAATCAAAAGAAAAAATACTTTCATCAATCCAGCTCCTTTCCAGTGAAAGAACAGGAGGTTTAATTTGCCCTGTCTGCTTCACCCCACTCTTACTCAGCCAAAATGCCTTATAAAGCACTGTCACCCACAAACAAGCAGGCTGGATATTGTATAGTCCAGGAATAATAAGGTAATCTGAACTAAGCTGTTTGCTGTCAGGTGGCTGAGCCTGACATGCACCCTCCAGTAACAGAGATCTCCATTGCTCTGTGTTGGCAAGTACCCACTTTCCTATTGACCCAATTCCCTCTGGAGGACCAAACACCTTCAGAAATCCAGCAGGATGAGGTTGGAGGGAGATTTTTGAAAGAAAGACACTTGTGCTTCTAGTCATTTCTCTCACTGGTAAAGGGTAGACAATAGAGCAACCATCATCTCTCTCCACAGCCAGAAGGGTTTCTGTCCCAAAAGGACAATCTTCCCAGATGGTGCCTTGCACATACCAAAGAAATACAAGTCATTGAAAAACCAAGCAAAGAACTCTTGCAGGGAGATAGGTGAACACCCTGAAGCAGAAGACAAATATATGGGCTTAATACCTCCAAAGTAGTATCATTTTAATTCTTCTGCTAATCAAGGTAATATTTTATGGTCTGTGTCTGATTTTCCTAGTTGATTTTGGGGCCTCCAAACTCTGGCAGTGACCTATCAATGGAAAATTGGGTTAGGATATCTTCAATAGCAGCACTGCACACCACTTTCCTAAACAGATTTAAATAAAGATCAACACAGGGGAAGGCAAAGGTAAGATATAATTCATCCCAGATCCTCAACACTATTTCATGGCTTTACTGCTGTCATCTTCTTTCTTCCAGGCCACCCCCATGGCTGAGTTCCTCAAATTTGGATGCTTCTGCTGCCTGCACAAAGTGCTGCTATTAGTACAGACAAGCCCATGTATTACAAGAACATATGCAAATATTAGCAGGAATTCAACAAAATACTAATATTTTTGTGGAGCAGCTTGAGATAATACAGACATGCACTGGCTCATATCAAACAGGGGCTGATGGACTTGCTTTTAGGTGAGCCTGTTACAAGTTAAAGGTTACAAGTCTGTTACCACTCAGTCATGAGAGTACTAGGAGTACTTTGTATGGTCTGTGAGGAACCGTAGAAATACACAGGATTCACAGGGCACAGAGCAGAATATGTATATAAAGAACAAGTCAGCCTATCTGTTTTGAAATGTAAGGAGCAGAAAAACATGCAGAACACAAGGGATCAGGCACATGAACTCATCCTAAAAATAGTGTGAGCTATGTACCCACTAAGGATTACACGCTGAAAAACAACACAACTCAATTAATCCCTAAGTGCCCAGATAACATTCAGAGGAGAGGACACATTAACTCTGTAATATAACATATGAACTGCAGCACTGCCATTTTCCTAGGGTACAACATTTCATAAGACATTGATATTTTTATTTTAAAACTTTTGTAGGAGCAAAACTCTCTTCCACACTCCCTATTTCTACATTAAAAGAAGATGTCATATATAGATATTATTTTTTTTCAAGGAGCAGCACCTTGTCCAAGGAGACACTACCCCTAATGCAGCCCAGAACATTTTTGATGTTGACATGACTTTTGACAGATTGACACCTCGGAAAAAAAAAGAAATAAAAAAGACAAGGACTGTTTCTAGAATCTAATTATTTTGGGGGAATCTAACACTCTTGGGGGAAATGCTACTCAGATCACCTTAGAAGGCTTTGAAAAATGCCACTTTTTTTTTTCATCTGTCATAGGAATAAATAGAAGCACTGCCCTGTTGCATATAAGCCTCAGCAATTAAGCAAAGGCTCCCTACTGTGTCAGTACAGTTCCTTTCTTCCAGAATAATCTAACTGAGGACAACAAAACAAACATTATGTCAAGCCCAACTAGGAAAAACAAAACAAAGAAGCAAACAAACAAAAACCCCCAACAAAACCCAAGCACTGCAAAAACTGAATTGAACAAAAGCAAAAAAACCCAAGCAACAGACAAAAAGAATTTTCCAAAGGCAGCACTTTTAATATGTAAAAATGCTATTTCCTAGCACTGATATAAAAAATCCATCAGGTCTGATATTATATTTGATTAAACAAGTAAAAAGAAAGCAAACAAGGGTTTTTGCTAACCATAGCTTGCAATTCCCCACCTGAGCTCTCCATCTGTCATTGAAGTTCACTACTGCAAACACAGAGGCACAGACAGGTATGTGTTTTGTAAAACTCAGCCCTAAACCCTTCACTGGAAAGGACTGAGGGGTTTGCTTAGTAATCAGGAATAGATTACTGAAGACATGACAAGTGCCAGCCTAAGCAAAGTGTTTTAAGTCAACGCACAGAAAATAATTACATTTCTATTTTGGTGAAGCGCTTGAGCATGTGCCTATCACTAAGTGGTGAGATAAAAGCTTTGTTGAATAGCGATGAGCCTTCTTGCACTCTGAGGATGAGACACACACTTAAGTTCTTGTCTGAATCAGCATCTACTTGAACAAATATAATCTCTTGAATTTCCTCTTGTTATTTACACACAGAAAACTTGCAAGGACAAAATCATACTGATAGCTGATACATCTGCTCTCTCCACTACATCAGTGGGGCTTTTTGCCCTCGGGATTAACTTTTTCCTCTCTGGGGCCATGTATACTCAAGAAATACAGATATGGACTTCAGGGAACTTCTTGGAAGAAAGGTGTTTCAGAAATTGCCCACAGTGGGACTCTGTACCAATGATATGGCCTAAAAATGAAGAAATTAAGGTTACACTACCAGTGAAGGACACATTTACAGAATGTACCGGTTTGGCCAAATTTAGAAATATATACTCTGAGAGAAGGCACAACCACCCCTCCCCCACCAGGTTCGGGAAAAAAAAATAAATTTTCCTCGAAGGAAAGTGAAGAAGATAAAACTATTTATTTAACAAACACACGGGAAAGGAAAATGAGGTTAAATGGTAAAATCTTTCGCTGTGGAGGAAAAACCTGGGATAGCGTTCGAGTCCTCCCTTTGGTCTCCTCAGAGCTGGGGCTTGGCCCAGGGCGAGGCCCTCTGTGCCCGATGAAAAGTCCTCCCGATGTGCTCTGAGCTTGAAAGCAGTCCAGTAGAAAAGGGAGAAAATCCGGAATTCCAGAGAAGGAAAAGCAAAGTCCAACTCTCAGTCTCTCTCCAGAGAACCAGAAACTGAAACAACTGGCCAAAAACTGACTGGAACACAGCAAGCTGGGTGCTTCCTCGCTCCCCTGCCGCAGCTGGGGAAAAAAAAAAGCCTCCTATCTTTATGTGACCTTGAACAAGCTGCAAACTGCTTTGAGAAAGTTTTGCTCAGTTTTTTCTTCTCCCTCTCAGGCTCAGTTTAGAGGCACAGAAAGGCACAAAAATTAATTTCTGGGCATAGGCAGCGATATGGGATACACATCATAACGTCACCCCAAGACACAGAAAAAAGGGATCCTCATGTACATCAACCCAGACTAGTTAGCATTAAAAATCAGTGAATTATAAGTGGAATGTTTTTAAAATGTAATCATTTAAGGGCAACCAATAGGAATCAGCTGGTAAAGGAAAGGGAAGTATTGCTCCTCTCCAAGTCCATCTCACCTCTGAAGCAAGAGCTCCCAACCATTTACAGATAAATGGTCACCATCTAAGATAGTCGGTGGCATCTCTACAGACCACCACTGTGTGCTGGAGTACAACATAAACTTCTTCTGTAAGTTGTCTGTTGCAGAGAAAAAAAGGCTTAAACATCAAATACTAGAGGTCTAAGAAATTCTGTTAGAACTAAAATATTCTGCAATTTGTACTTGTTTTACATAAAAGAAATCTGACTCACAAATATTCCACATCCAACACATGGTCATTCTACATCAGCCATCACCTGGACAGATGAAAAATTCCCAAAACAAGAGAATTAACCATTGCTTAGAGTCAGAGGTCACTATCTTGTTGCATACAGGTTTAAAAGTGAAACTTAGTAATCTAAGTGTAATGGTTGTAAACATATCCTTTTGCCAAGCCTAAAAACATCAGTCTACTCACCCTAGGGAAGCAAAAAAATGCAAATTATAGTTAAAATAGCTAAAGACGATTTAAAACAACTAGGAGGTGTCCCCAAAAGTCACAATCCATCTGTTCTGAATGAAAATCACATGGATTAAGAAGTCACTTTTAGAGAGACGAGAAAAACCTGTCAATACACACACTCACACAAAGATGACAGATATGAATTAAAAGCTAGAAAGAACAGAAATTTTATGCAGCAAATAATAGACATAAAAGTAACTGTCTGAGTAGCATTCAAAGATTTTTTAAACACAACAAGAACACAAGTTATTTCAGTAATAGTACCTATGGATTACAAGTTATGTATGATAATATGAAAAAGAGCAGAAGTATTAAACATTTTTCTCCTGAAATTTGTGAAGGAATAGTGAAAAGTATTTGCATCTTTTAAAGTTAAAATACTTCTGCATCATCTTCAGTTATTGTTGAAATATAAATGCCAGTTTAACATTTCAAAAATAAAGTTCTCAGGAAAGCAAAGCAAAAGAAGCCACAAAATTAATGCAGTCATCAAAAAAGAGCTGGCTGAGAAGTAATCTGAACCACTGAAGTAGGTTTTCAGTAGTTCTGGGGGCCTAAAAAGTTTAGCAGTACAAGGAAATAAAGCAGATGGAACAATACTTCACAAAGGCAAATGGGCTGACTGGTTTGACATCAGCAATCAGTATACCTGGCACCAATCCCAAGAAAATAATGAAATGACTAATTTATGGCACTGTTAGGTATTAAAAGGAATGCAATGTAATCAAAGACAATGAACACGGGCTTATGAATTCTAAATCTTGCTTTCAAATCAGCTTTTGCTGATAGGAGGCTAAACTTGTTAACGTAATGGATTTCTGTAAAGTATTAGATTTGACCTTAATTAATGAATTATAATTATGCAAGATCGGCAGGGCATGCATTACACAGATTCAAATTCCCAAACTAATAGACCTTAAAATGTTGTTTTAAGTGTAGAGCCATGGTTGAACAGCAGCATTTCTGGATATGTGTTCTGAGACCTAACATACTTCCTAAATATTAAATCGACTGCTCAGGGGAAGGGAGAGGCATCCCAGATTCTAGGCAATAAATTTACAGATAAACAGAGGGTGGACAGCAACACATTTGGATCATCCTAAACAGTTTTTAAACATTTCCCTCCCCTCAAGCATAAAATTATGCATCTTCTGAAAATACAGACTTCTGGGCCAGGTATTAGACACAACCACACAACCTCTGTTTCTAGGTTTATCATCCAAATTCCTTTGCTGCAGAGTTCTAGACATCTAAGTATCTCAGAAAATGTTGTCATGAAACTTGATGTGAAGGGAGGTGCTTTACAGGATCAATTCTGAAATACAGGGTAAAGACCCAAGCCCTATGTGCCCATGTAATAAGCATTATTTAAGAGATCAGATCTGGTGTGCATTTACCGAAAAAGAATGTGGCAATATACGACTGAATAAAAAAATAGCCTAAAGAATGACTGAAGATTTGGAAAACATGCTGTATAATGAAGAGTAAAAGAAGCTAAGGGTATTTAGCTGTCAGAGAGAATATTAAAGTTTGTTTCAACTGTATATCAACATACACACAGAATAGAAATTTGACAGAAGGCATTTCAATTTAGTAGACAAAAAGTTGTGAAATTCACAGCACCTTAAAGCTTTGTCTGGCTATGTTCAGACTAGAATAAGAAATGTATTTAAGGAACAATGAAGATAGCTGAAGAGTTAGTTTAAATAGCATAGAAACCAAAAAGACCAAATGTTACACTGTTTCTAATGATATCTTTTTCCTACTGAGAGTTTATGCAGTGTGAGCATTAGAAACCAAACCAAAACCACCACACCCAACAAACCTAGCCAAACTGCACCTTTGATACCATTGAGGCCCTTCTACTTCTGTGCATGTGCTATACTTCTGGTGTGTGGGTTTGGAACACAAAAAACATTTTCTATTTTCTGTTTGTTTGGGTTTTTTTGGTTTTAAAGCAAAATGCCAATTAAATATTTTCTAATACAAGTTTTTGCTGCACTTCACAAAATCCAGAAAAAGAAGCAGATCCAGGCCAAACTCTATCTAACACACCATCCTTTTACATCTGTACCATCCTGATATTGCTGCTGTAAAACAGTGAATTGAGACTAATTCATACCCACTGTTCTCTGTGCAGTCCAGCATTAATCAAAATACCCTGATGTCCCCAGAGCACCAAGAAGTTGCTGACTGCCTTGTCCCACTACTGCAATCTTAGCAAGACAGTTTGTACTTTCAGTAATTGCAGGACAAATAATCACAACTCTTAGCTTTAACAATAACATCACAGACATAACAATAGCTCTGCCATAATGTCCAGGCTAATATAGTGATATTAATCCATATGTCAAGATTTTGCTGATTTCTTCCTATAAAAATATATATAATCAGTAATATAAGCAGTACCATACGCAGTCATTTCACTATTATTTCTCAAGTCACTGCAATGGAATAACTATATTAAAATGACTGATTGTTAACTAAGAGTTAATTTGGTATCAATCTTCCGTAAAATCATAAAAAATAATTGGTTAGTTTGCATAAATCCTAACATTATGAAAATGATATTTTAGCTGACAAGAAACCCGATTAAAATTTAAGACCTTTAAAAAAAGTTTAAGCATTTGCTTTAACTCCAGTTTGCATTACAAATAACATTACTCCACAACTTGAGTGTAATGATGAGTCCAGCAGATTTGGGCTTTAATGAGGGCCCTGAGTAATGATGAACAGCTGGCCACCTTAAATCAGGATGTCTGCTGAGAGTGGGCAATTTGAAAAACCATAGGCTGTCTATTGCCAACATTTCAGAAGCAATTCCAAAAATCTAAGAAATTAGGGGGAAAATGTCTTTGCTAGGATTTAACCCTCTGGCTATCCCAGGTGCCTGGAGAGAGTGACAATGTTCATTAAGTCAGCAACAGAGTGACATAGCACAAGAGTGAAATTTGACTGTCCTTTCATGGCTGCAGTCAGATTTTTGTGATGGACATGAAAACCCACAAGAATTTGATCTCTTTTCCTAGGAAAATGATGAAAACATTTTCAGAGCTGTACTGCACGGATCAGTGAAAGCTACTACAAAACAGCAGCACTCCACAGGTGAAAGGTGTTGTCCCCTTTTTTCTATCACTTAAGTAAGTAAATTTCTGCAACACACTGTAAATATCAGCACTGCATGCTATAAACTTGCATCACAGAGCTAAGAGAAGCATTAGAACAACTTAGTAAATAAAAATGTGTCAAATAAGTCTACTGACTACCAAACACATTCTCCTAATAACTAGGACAAACACTAGAATCCAAAATCCAGAAGGATGTAACAATAACAGTTGCCATATATTTAAAATACTACCCTTTTATATTTTAGAGTTTTCATGACCAATTACTGTAAGATCCATCACAAATAAGCCAAGAACATCCTAAACTGCAATTAACTATCACAGTAAACTGAGAGGAACATTACCAAGTTACTCTGTACCTGAAAGATTATCACATCTCTCTCTTCTCAATATTTTCTTTCCTTAGCCATTACACATCCCATTAGTTTTGCCAACTTTGCTATCCTGCTTTTATACTGTCACCTCTTGCAATAAACTCAACATTCTTTTCCTTAAATCAGTACACCATCAGCTGCAAATCCACAGTGATTCAGCCTTGCTCTCTATTTATCCTAATTGCCATTCTCTCCCGAGCTCTTGTTAAACGCTATGCGTAGGGCCCAAACAACACACGTATTACATCAGAAAGGAACAGTGACTCCTATCTGAAACCTCCTTCATCAAACACTGACAATCTCATGCGTGCTGGCTGCTTGTTCTAATAGCATTGGTTGCAGTCCTGAAAGTTTGCAGTCAAGAAAGCCTGGGTGAAAGGGAAGAGAACTTCATGATCGCTGGATGAACCCTCTGTGTAGATGATGAACCCCTAACAATGCTGGACCCAGATCTCAGATTGCACAGGATTATGAGAGAGAGTCAATGGCCATTGGACTCTCATCTTGTAGGCAAACTTCTGGATCAATCTCGATCTAGTATTTTATGCTTACCCCTCACACCAAGGTTGATTTATTCAAAGTTTCTTTATAGATATGTCCTGTTCTCTTCTCTAAAAATATGTTATCTTTGACTTTCTAACAGACACCTAAAAGCAAGGGCCACACCAGCAATTCCGCACTGCAATGGAATTTCCATCTCAGCCATTTCACAAGAAAGATACTCCTCCTAAGTAATCAGCACAAAAGACACCTTTGGAGACTGAAAACACTGACTCAGCTGATTCACAGGATTTGCTGCTTGCACAGACAAATGAGAAAGCATGGGAGACTAGAAGGAAACTTTCACACTCCTTGCAGCTATGGATACAAATCTGCCACTGAACTCAGAGAGAAGCACTCAGCTGTTTTCTTCAGTAGGGTTTTAGAGAGCATAAAGTTGTCTAAAGTGATCGGTGCAAAATGGCTGTCAGGACTTACTGATTAGACTTCATTCTACCAGCTGTTAATTAGTTACTCTGCTTGACCCCATATGACTGCATAAAGGAGAGACAGGCACCATGGATGGCATTTGGCCTGAGGTACCTCATGTGCAACTAGAGCAGAAAAACAACAATGTGAACATTAATGTACTTCTCAATGAAACATTTTACTCTCCATTTGCAGGTTTGGTTTTAATATCTCAGGTTACAAGACCACACTTCATTTTCTTCTGCTTCTTCCCTCTCCCAGCAAAGGTACAGAACTCCATACTGCACTTAAATCAATTACTCTTTTGAATGAAGAATGTTGAGCTATTTGACAAAATTTGCATTGCTCTAAAACTATGTATATTAAGACTGTGAACAAGAGATTTTTGCAGTATTTGATAGGAAAAGCTATACAATGTTTCTGCTGAGCTGTCTGTGTTTTGTATTCCTGCCAATTGTATAGCTCATATACCAGCAGTTCTGATATGCTTGCTTTCCTTAGTTACTGCCTCAGTTAGGAATCAGTGTGACTGCATTACTTGTACGGCATTTCTTGGAACAAGACCAAACTGCTGCATTAGGGCAGTTTGAATGTGCCTCCTGGAGAAGCAATATTTCCTCTAAAGTGACTGAGAGACAGATGAATGAAAGAGAGTCAAAAATATGGGACACAGCTGCCACAGCTCTAAATAACTACCCATTTTCACCTCATAAGCATTTGCATGGGAAAACTAGTTGTTGCGAGTACAGTGTCTTCAGCGTAATTTAGTCACCAGTTGGCACTTAATTTGATCCTCCATTTAATTTGATCAAGACCTCTGAAACTAAATCATCTGGTCCTTAAAAATACAACTTCCACTCCTAATTTTTTTTCTGCTTTAGTCAGGATAAATTGCTGCTGGATAAATTGATTCTTGGCTACAATTAGTTGCTATCTAATTAATGGTGATGAGCATAAAGAAATGCTTATAAATAAGGGAAAAAGTACATAATCCAAAACAGATGGAGGCTGATCAAGGAAAACTTGTGGAATACTTAACTATGAAAATATTTTTGAAAGAACTGCCATAACAGCACTCAGGGTTCAGCATTTCACTCCTCATATTAGTATACTACATGGTAGTCACTTCCAAAGTGTTCTTGCTAAGGGTTGCATCCATTTTCACAGGTGAGAAAATGCAGATCTAACGCTTCTTACATGGTTGTGTGGGTGATACATTTGTACCACATCTGGAAATAAGATCACTTGACACAGGACCTGTCTGTATCCTTACAGGCCAGACAAGACATAGACTCTAACATAGCATAGGATCCAACAGCAATATCGATAATACAGGAATCACAGGTTTCAATAAGAAGTGTGAAAAAAACCCATCAATATTCAACAGAAAGGATGGCATTATAAGATCAGGGGACACATTACATTTTAACTCTGTTCCTACAGGGATTTTGCTTTTTATCTGCAGAGTCCAAATATTTGTCCCACACAGACTGGGTAGAATTAAACTTTTATTTTCTCTCATACAATATGTAAATAAGATGTGGCTAATGCAGAAAATGCTTGGTAAATGATGACAGAAACATATACAGCACAGTGGGTAATGCCATTGGTAGCCAAAGAGCCAAAGAAGACTGATGAAATAGTCCTTAGCATATCAAATTCCTGGGCTCAAATGTTTTTAATATCACATAATGTTCCAACTAACTGCTAGTAGAGCCAGATATACAATGTATGAGGCTGTGAATGATCCATCATCACTGCACGGTATTGTGGTAAAGCTGACAAAAGTAAGAATACGAGTATGGCAAATACTGATAACACATCCAGCATGGAGAATACTGATATCCTGCTTTCCCAGGATCATTAGTTTTTGTTCCTTCCTTGTTCCACCACTCCCACACCTCACTCTCCCACCACGGGATGTTGATGTTTGAAGTTATTCTCTTCTACAGCCACAAAGATGCTTGCACTCCAGTTCCATCCTGCACCAGTTCTTCCTTGCCTAATTTTATGTTTCAGATCAGGGGCTGTACTGTAAGTTGTCCAACAACATAATTTTCATTAATTCATCCCATGATAGTCTGTTCTGAGTGTAGCTTGTGTCAGCAGCACATTTTTGTAGCTCAGGTAATTTCCTCCTTTTTAAAATAAATCAGGGCACTGACAGCTCCTCTGTTTTGAAAGACGCAATGAGATAAGACATCTGTTATTTTTTCCCCCAGTCAGGACATTTAAAAAAAGTTCACTGTAGCATTTTTACACCATCTTGCACTCCTCACTTCTGTATCTCAAGAGTCAAACATACAAGAGGAGAATGCTTAATAAGCACCTGAGGCAGAGAGTGGGTTAATGAGACTTGCAGTCAAGAGTTCTGATTAGTTTTGAAGCTATCTTATTAGAAGATAATGTGGATTATGAGAGTAAAGTGAAGCACTGCACAGCAGCATCTGACTTTCAGAGAATCCTGTTTCTGCGAAAAATTATAAAAAGGAAAGTAGACATAATTAGTTAATACAGTGCAAGAGGTATGCCCATTGCAACCTGTCATGGACAATTTCACAGTCAGAAGCTGTGGCTCAAATATAACGTGCTTTTAATTGTTCATGATTCAGACCACTTTATGTTGTGCAACTCTGTTACAAATAACAACTACTTTGCAGAAAAAGAAAGCAGCAAACCAAAGCCACACCACTCAAACTGCTGCTTATTTCCATTGTCAGCCATGGAAAGAGGATTGTCTCATTGGGACACAAAACAAAGGGACAGAAATTTGAGACTTCCCTTTTGCTCCAGCCCAACATCATTGCAGATTACCAGAAAAAAAGGAATAGAGCAGACCTAACTGGGGGGGGGGTGGCAGCATCCCAGACTGGCACCAGCAAAGTGAGGTAGCCCTCATGTGAGTCAAATGATTGAGGAAGAGATTTCATCCTTCTCCTATCACGGCTGCATGCCTTGCCCCATATCTCCATATGCCTACATTCAGTTTATCTCAACTTAAGCATCAAGAATTTTTGAATAATTATTGTTCATCTGTTTCCTCACACAGACTTTGAGATGGAGGAATACCACAGCTGAATATAGTATTTAATGTGGCCCACGAGAATGGCATATTTTAATTTTAAGGAGATTTTATTGTTTTTATGTCCACTGCTTTACAATACATGATGTGTTTGCCATATTCCCAGATACTGTAATTATTATAAAGCCATATATAAGAAGTGAAGTAAAATTCAGACATCACCTTGGTACCTAGGAATAATTTAGATGTGCTCTAAGTAAAGAAACTCTTAGCTGGATCTACCTATGTTTCTCTTTCCCCAAGGGAATTTTTTTTCCAATTTTAATTAAGGAAACAATACAAAAGCATACTTTCTGAAGCCGTGTATTTGTACTGATATTAGCAAGGACAGAACTCTGTTTGAAAGTTAATGCTTTTCTATTATCTCCAAAGATCTATTCATCAGCACACCTACAAGTACACACTTCCTGTGAATTATAAATCAAAGTGCTCTTACCCTTGGTTGTCTCAAAGATGATCACTTTAGGTAGAAAGCTGTGAGTGGAGCCTGAACAACACTCCTGAACTGGTTAAAAATAAACCATTAAACAGAGGCTGGGAAGGACTTTGAAAAGCAGCAGGGGAGAAGGAAAACAGCACCATATAACTCAGGTTAGAGATGAAGATAAGTTTAGCACCTAGTAGAGAAGAAAAAAATCCTTGTTTTGGGAGTGCCAGTGGACACCCAGTGCCTCATGTGAAGCTCCACGACTGACAGATTACAGCGCTGCAGCCTTAGCTGAATGACACATAGTCTCACCTCACTGGCCTCCCTGAAGGAGGGGAAGGGAAGTTTATCTCTAATCTACAAAAGTCTACCTGAAAAACAGACCGCTAATCACCCCTCTTCTTAAATGAAGTTTATCCTAGCAAGAATTTAGTGTGGGGATTTTTTAAAGAATAACATGTCTGTAATAGAATCATAGGATCATTAAGCTTGAAAAAGATCTCTGAGATCATCAGATCCAACCACTAACCCCAGCATCACAGTGTTCATCACTAAATCACATCCCCAAGTGCCACATTGTGGTTGCATTTTGAACAATTCCAGAGATGGTGATTCCATCACCTTCCTATACATCCTGTCCCAATGCCTGAAAATTCTTCCAGTGAAGATTTATTTCCTAATATCCTATCTAAACCTTCCCTGGTACAATCTGAGGCCATTTCCTCTGGTTTTGTCACCTGTTACCTGGTAGACGAGACAGAATGCCCCTCTGCCTACAACCTCCTTTTGCATAGTTACAGAGAACAATAAGGTTGTCCCTGAGACTCTTTCTCCAAGCTAAGAGAAAAAGTTGAACAAGAGACACACTAGTTATTATATGCTAAACAATGATCTAGAATACTTTTTAAAAAAGTATTATTGGATTTTGAAAAGAAAAAAACCCAAAACTAAGTCAAATTGTAGCCACAAAGCCACACCAGAAAGATTACAGTAGTGTTAGAAGTCCATATCCAGTTCCTCCATGTCCATGCTACAGTCAGCAAACTATTCTGACACAGACAATTAGACCAAAGAATAAAGTAAAAAGAAGGGAAAAAACTAAGTAGAGCCTGTCTCTTGCTTGATCACTGTAGAGTTTGTTATTGCTGCTGCATTACATTCAGTTTTTTCAATGATTTAATAGCAGCTCAATCAGGTTTGCCATACCCAGACAAAAAAATAGCAGATTTAACAAATGTAGAGAAATATTTATAGTCAAATAGACCAGTTGGTAAATGCAATTTACTAATAACATCATTAGTAGGAAGTATATTAGCAATATTATTACTGTGAACAAAAAACCTAAACCAAAGCCCCAAGACCTCACTGTGATGATATCCTGATGAAGTTTTGATAAGCCTTACTTCACACAAAAGCACTCATAAACCTGATGGAGATCCACAGCTACCCACAGAACCAAATAAATACTGACAGCAACAAACTCAAGATCATAGCAGATGAATAAAAGTACACAACCAGTACCGAAATAACACATTAAAAAATCCAAAAACAGTTGAAATGGTTTACCATTGTTCAAGCTGCCTTTTATTCACAGAGGCAAAGTTATGTAAGATTGTGAGATTAATTTACCCACACAGTTCTAGAAAAGTAAGGATAATTCTAGCAGGATTTGTTCACTATTCATGAACACCTTCTAATCTGGATTTAGAGTTTAGCATGCAGAAGTGCCACTTTTTTCACAGTAAACTGCAGATTTAACAGAATTACACTGCTAATTCTGCAGAGAGAGCTTTATTGGACTTCCCAGTGCATACATTTAAGTTAACTCTTAGCTCCCCAACTGAACAGTAATGGCAAAGAAAAACCAAACAAAAGAATCTTGTAAGATGTAGATGACCTTCCTGTCCAGCCTGAGGCAGTTATCAGTGAATTTAATTTCTTTTCCACTGGACTGTTCAAGTCAGAGCACTTTCTCCACCTATTTGTAAGTGGTAATAATTAGATTTCACAAATCCTCCCATTTTTTTTTTTCCCAAATTCCATTCTTCTACAGCCTTAGTTTAGCTGTATTTAGACTCCTTCAGCCTTCAGTTCAAGCATCAACACACCACTGCCACAACTGCCCAAAAAACCTAACCCAAATTTAACGCAGTGAACCTAAAAATCATTGCTCTGGAGAGCTTTCTGCAGAGCAGGGTGGGGAATAAGTGTAAATGCATCTATTATTTCTCTCATTTAAATACATTTCTGAAATTTCAGAGCATTCAGATGAACAGTGCTTGATCCAAATGGCAGGAATCTCATCAGCTTAATGGACATTAGAACTGGATACTGGATATCAGTGAAAAGGCAAAACATAGAAATTTCTCTGAAAAGCCAGTATTACCAACAAATTTATGAGAACAGAGAAGACATCTTTTTATGTACAAGGATCAAGTTTGTGAATGCTTACACAAGTTGAACACATGCTGACTTGATGGAAATTACTCATGGGTGCTAAAGGAGTAGGCCAACATCATTGTGAGATGAACTCCAATTATCTTTGCAAGGTCAAGGGACTGGCTTGGTGGATAAGGAAGCAGGGAGAATGGGATTTAATGGATGTTGCTTGTAACAAACTTAGCAAGGCTTTAGCACTATCTCCCAGGACACTGTAGACAGGTGATGAATTATGGGGTAGGTAAATAGAGAATTAGACTGAAAACTGACAAGATTGTCACCAGTGGGACTGAAGTTCAGTTGGAGGCAGTCGCTTGGTGTTCCCAAGAGACATGTTCTGAGATCAGTGCAATTGAACTTCTTCATGACAAGTCCCATTAATGATGGGAAAGAGTGCAACTTTAGTGAGTTTTCAGATTATACTGAATTAGGAGGAGTGGTTGATATATCAGGCTGTTTTGCTATTATGCAGAAGGGTGTTAACAGACTGGAGAAGGGAGGTGACAGGACCCTCATGCAGTTTAACAAATGAAAATGCAAAATCCCAAACCTACAGAGGAACAAACCCATCCACGAGCACATGATTCTGACAGGCCAAAACCCAGCTTTACAGGTGCAATGGAGGACAAATAGAACACATAACAGCAATGTGCCCCTGAAGAAAAGACCAACAGTACCCCGAGCTGAATTAGGGAAACATTACCAGCAGGTCAAGGTAGGTGTTCCTTCCTCTCTACTTGGCACTGCTGAGGGAAGTTGGGAGCATTGAGTCTGATTCTGGGCTCCCCAGTACAAGAGGAATCTGTACATACTGCAACAAGTCTAGTGAATAGCCATGAAGATGACTAAATCTTGGAGCATGAGTTATTCTATAGGCAACTAGGAAAAAATTTCTGGTCTGTAGCCCTTGTCCCTAGAGATGATTTAAAATTCCAAGGCATCAACTGGGAACAGTACCCTACTGTGAAAAAAGGTGTTGTAAATTCTTGAAGTGTGTGGGAGAGAACTTGAAATACAGGAAAACCTATTTAAACCTAAGAAAACGCTTTTTTACACTGAAGATGATCAAACATGAGAACAATGTGGAATGTCTGTCCTTGTAGATATTCAAAATCAGATTGAACATAGCCCTGAGCAACCTCCTGTAGCTTAACACCCCTCTCTGATCCAGTTGGGGTGGGAGGAGTGGACTATGGACCAGATGATTTCCAGGAGCAGGTTCCCACCTCAGTGATTCTGTAATTCACCCTGGGAAGAACCACAGAATGGGCAGACGTGATAGCCTGCAAACATCCAGTTGCTGACTATCAAAAAAGAAGCTCAGTTCATCCTAGCCCTGCTTGCCATTGCAAAAGTATTTGACCAAAAGTGAGCAGATTTGCAAATTCTTGCAGCAGACAGATCTTGAAGTTGTAGAAGCATCCAAAAATTTTGCTGACAAGACAAAGACCCTCCAACTCAGCAGCCAAATCTGTGAAGTGTTCACAGCTGCTTCCAGCCATGCTGAACCAAACAAATTTTCCATCAGTCTCCTGTGACTGTAAACAGCACTCTAACAGGGCTTTAAACTCGGCAGAATTGCATGATCAAGAAACAATTTTTCATTGTGCTTCTAGCCTGCTTGATTGTTTATTCATTCAACACAGAATTCACTGCACTTAGGTTAACATTGGGATTTCTTCAGATATGCCTTTCTCTTAAGTCTTTGAGCCATCAGCAAATTAGCAAGGTTGCTGTGAAGATAATGCTTTATATTTAACAGATATAAATAGCCCATTCAAACCCCCTTCTGCTCTTGACCTCAGTTATTTAACTCAAACATCACAAGGCAGACTGACCCAAAGAGTGACAACACAAGAGAATGGCACTATTTCTGTACCTGTGTAAGGGCTAGTTAAGATTGTCTATGTTGACTTGCTCTGCAGTCTTGCTTTTTAATCTGGTGTTTGAATATATTCTTGCAAAATCACTAAAAAAACCCACAGATGAAGGGGTTGGAACTCAAACATATAGCAATGATGCACATCAAAGAAAAGCTTTAAGAAATTGAGAGAATTCATGCTGGTTCAATTTCTGCCTGTGTAAAGGGGAAAGAGTTAATTTGCAAATTTTTTTAGACTGAATAAATTTCTGAGTTATTTTTGCCTAATTGAAAAACCAATATTTCCTACTGGTTTCCAGATAGTCCTTGTTACTTTTTTGTTTACCAGGCTAGGACCATAGCTTTTAAGATTTGCTTACATCTCTTATTTCACCACCATTTTTTAACTTTAAGATTTTTTTTTTCCAATTTTAGAGTGAGTGAGTAGCAAGAATTTAAGAAAGTTACTGAAGACTGCTGCAGGGGAGAAAAAGCAAAACAATGAACAAAACCCCAAGGATCACTTTTCTTAATGGCAGTTCAAAATGGCAAGAGCCACGCATGGAGAACCATGCTGGGCTGGCAGCTTTGAGAGAGGCTTTTCTTTCAGTTGCCATGACACTTGTTTCCTGCTACCAAGTAACCCCCTGAGGGCACTAATACAGAAATATCCAGCACAAATTCTTTTTAACCCCAAAACTAAGAAACTTGCTTGGAAAAGAGTGGACCAATCTGTAGAAAACAAATTACTGTGAATTGATCATGGAGGGCTTGACTGTGAAGTGAAAACCAGAGAGAGGGTCAGATGAAAGCAGTCCACCATCACATTTGCTATTTTGGCTTTGATATTAGAATGTCAGAATTGTAAGTGTTTATTACTAGAGTTTAAAAGAACTTTAGGAGATAAGCTATTCCTACAATGTTTCTATAAAAAAAGATTTTACTGCAAAAGTGTAGGAGAACTATTCCTGTATAAGGAAATGAGGAGTGTAAAATACACAGATAATTACAAAATCGGAATAAGTAGAGAGATCACTAAACTTTACAGCACTTCACCAGAAGAGGAAGGATCCGTGCACATTCTTGTTGTTAATACTGTTGGTGTTGCTGTTCATTCTTTTATCTGATTGCTGTTTCCAATGAATTGTTCTTATCTTAGCCTTTATTCTTTGCCTTTTGTGTCTCCAGTTCTCCTCTCCAGCCGTCTTTGGGGGCAGAAGAGGAGGAGGGGGAGTGAACAGGCAGCAGCGTGGTTTAGAGAATCTTAGCAGGAGAAATAAATTGGGGTTTACCTCTCCTAAACTACAATAGGGATTAAGTAGCACAACCAAGGAAATTTCTACACAAAAAATAATCCACAGCCCAGCACCACTGTCCTATCTTTTTTATTAAAAAAACACCAAATTTCCACTAGAACTACCCTCAGCAACTAAACCACACTTGGACACAGATTATTAAAGACAAATCACACACAAATATTTGATATGTAATAACTCAATCCTTGAAGATACTGAGCACATCAGGAATCCAGCCAAACTCAGCTTAGTGTTTGATCTTCAAATCTGGGATGGAGAATTAACCAAACCACACCTCAGAGCAGAAAACATTCTCTCTGGTGGTTCAGGTTTGTTTACTGTACATTCTGGCAGAGGATGCTACATGCCAACTGGTAAATGGCTTCTTCAGTGCAGAATGAAGCCAAGGAGAGCTGCAGAACCTTTACAAAATGATACCTGTCCTAGAAGTTCTGTGTAGTACACAAGAAACAGCAGCAGCTCTGTGTTTATTTCACAGAAGCACTGCAGAACTGTACAGGACCCAGCCTCATCAGTTACCTGGATGAAGAAAACCTTTAGTTCACCAGCTAGATGAACCTTTAGGGTGTATATATATGTTACAAAGTCAGTGGATTAACTCTGACCTGGTGTAAAGGAGATGAAAGGAGACCACGCAGCCACAAAAACAAGAGCCATATCTTCCTGATAAGTCATAATAAGTATTATCATGAGGTGCCATCCTCCTTTCTTTTATTGCCTACATTCCTTGAACATGGCAAGCCAAGACACCTAACTCCAATTTGTGTATATCTGTAGAAATTTAAGCTTCAACTCCTCATTAGATGGCATGAAGGCATGCACCAACACCTTTTCCAGAACTCTGTCCTTCAAAGCTTGCTTCTGTTACAAATTGTGCTACTTCCCCTGATCCCCAGCATCATATACCACCTCATCAGTTCTGCAGAACTATTCAGCTGTTTCCCCACTGCACTTCAGCATAGGGAATGTTCAGCTGTATGTGGGAGAAAGCTTTGAGACAGCAGGTGCTCCCACCACTGCAGAGTTCAGATAATTTTAGGTTCTACTGTGCAGCACAAGCCATAGAAATAAATTGGGATATCAAAATGGGTTTGAGCCAAGCTACTGACTAAAAAGAAAGAAAAAAAGGCAAAAAGCAGAGAAGAAAAGAAATTAAGAGACTGAAGCACCAATAACACTGCCCTCACAACTGGAGGCAGGATCATTAATTTTTTCCAAGCTCATTAAGAGCATTTATACTCCTAAATTTTATCTGTAGACCAAATATTTTGAGGCTGTCTAACTGCAGGACACTTCTGTTGGCAACTATTACAGTGCTGACGGGACTTGGCAGCCTGCGGTCCATGGGTAGTCACTTTAAAATAGTCAATCCTCTGATGCATTGCAAAGTTTCTGTCCCTTTCTCTGTTCCAGAATTGTTGCTCTTTCCTCAGTACCACATCTCCTACCAATTACTGGTGTGTTGTGGAATACTGTTTAATAAACATTTTCTTGGCAGAGTACATCATCTAAGTGATCGATCATGCGTTGAGGAAATAGAGTTTTAAGTACTATATCAGCTTCCTGCATCTCCTTTGAAAGGCATCCCATAGTCATTAAAAAAACCCACCCTTGGCACTAAATGATTTATTTTAATCTAAACAGAGATTACTTTAATTAAACACACTTTATTCCTCTTGAAATTGACAGAGCACTCCCCTGAAGCCTTCTATCACTCCATTTATCAAATGATTTCTTTGAGAGCAGCAAGCCGCTCCTCACAGACCACTTTGCTCAGGAGCCTCAGTTTTGTTCCAAAAACAGGGAGAAGAAAAATCCACAATAAGAAAATATAGACAGATCCAACTAATCTCAGATAAGAGTACAGTTACTATGATCCTGACTTTGTAACTGGATACTGAACAAATCTTCAAAGGTTACATTAAAAAAAATTTAAATTCATGTTTAAACACAAAAAAAAATCTAGGAACACCTAGAATCTCATTCAGGCAAATTAAAAGCCTGGTCTAGTTTTATAATTTTTCTAGAGCATTCATAGTGACTGAAAGTCAATAAAGCCCAGAGTTTGCAGCCCAGGAACTGTAAAAATGGAGCAACAGAGCTATCCTGCTCAGAGATCGCTTGTCATTTCTGGAGAAGCATGAGACAAGATGTTTAAGGAGAGGTTGGGAAGGTGGGACTATTAATAGATGCACAGGACTGAATATGTAGTTCACTTTGAGCCAGAACTTATAACAAAGCAAGTACTTTAAATCAGCAGTGCTAACATTTGATACTCTTCTCAGACAATTCAGAAGATATTAGGAGGAATATTCATGAAGTCAGAGGAATTATAACTAAATGTGTTACATTAAAATAGGGTGAGCCCATATGAACTTCATGAAATTAAGTGTGGGTCACAAGTACAGGCTGGGCAGAGGATGGATCAAGAGCAGCCCTGAGGTTAAGGACTTGGGGGTGTTGGTGGATGAGAACCTCAACATGAGCTGACAATGGGCGCTCAGAGCCCAGAAAGCCAACTGTGTCCTGGGTTGCACCAAAAAGCAGCATGGCCAGCAGGGTGAGGGAGGGGACCTTGCCCTTTGAGACAAATTTGGAGGAACATCCTAAATGAACGTACTCTGATAGATGGCAGGTTTCAGCAGCCCCTCCCCCACCAGGTTCAGAAAGAATTTTTCTCAGAGGAAAGTGGAAAAAAACCCCCTGTTTATTTAACAAGCAGAGTGCATGCAGGCACAAAAGAGAATGAATAATGTTAAATAAGAAAACCTCTCGCTGTGGAGAAAACTTGAGTCTTTTCTGTAGGTGCGGCTTTGCTCTCTCCAGAGCTGGGGTTCAGCATGGGCCCCTCTGGGCCACAGTGTAAGGCCTCCTGGTGATGTTCTGGTGTTGCTGAACAGTCCAGAAGAAAAGAAGAAGAAGCCAAAGTCCCAGGGAAAAAAACTTTCTTGCCTCAGCTCACAGACTAGCTGAAAAGCAAAGGTGTTTAACTCTCCATCTCTCTCCTGAGAAACGGAGCCGAAAGCTGGGAAAAGCAGGAAGGTGCTTCCTCAGCTCTGCAGCTGTAAGAATGCAGGGGAGTGTGTGTGTCCTTGAACACAAAACCACTCTGAAGAATTCACTCGGCTTCTCTCCCCCCTGGACCCGGTTTAAAGGCACAGGGTTCATATCTGGCATAGAGCAGGTGATAGGGGATACAGCATCATAAAGTCACCCCAAGACAGACCCCGCCAGAGAAGACTCCCAAGGGAAACCTTACAGCAGCCTTACAGTACTTGAAAGAGCCTACAAGAAACCTGGAGAGGGACTTTTCACAAGGGCATGTAGTAATAGGACAAGGGGGAATTCCCTTAAGCTGAAGGAATATAGGTTTAGATTAGATATCAGGAAGAAAGTCTTTACTGCAAGGGTGACAAGGCACTGAAAAACATTGCCCTGCAAAGATGTGGATGCCATATCCCTGCAAGTGCTCAAGGCCAGGTTGGATGGGGCTCTGAGCAGCCTGGTCTAGTTGGAGATGTCCCTGCCTATGGCAGGAGGGTTGGAACTAGATGGTCATCATGGTCCATTCCAACCCAAACAATTCTGTGATTTTTAGTCCTGTGATGTATGTTCAGAGCAATTTGAACAGTAAAAGAAGAGGGGAGAATAGATATATAAACATGCTGTCGCCTTTCTTTTGGTACCAATGTTTTTTTTAAAAGCAAAAAAATCCTTTTCAGAAAGATCAAAAGGTTAAGTTGATTCCGTGTTCTTTTCACGTCCAGTATATCTCGGTGTGTACCAGGGTGGGATGGAGGGGAGTCATCATATTGTTAAAAGACTGATTTCTATTACTATTAAACTAAAATGTAACTAGAGGTATTCATAAACATCCTGAAATAATTCATTTCCCTTTCCTTCCAAATTCAACATTTTCAGTCTGATTTGCAGATAGGTATCTGAAACAGATCCAAACTATTATCAAATCAGCATGCTAGATGACTGACATTCACCTTTCACTGCAAGTCTCTCAGAAAATTGATTCATGAAAATTCTATCCCAGGTGTCTGAGCTTTTTAATGACTAATAGAACAGTGTCTTTCCAGGCTCACCTTTCATTTGTTATTTACTCAGCAGTATTTACACACCATTAAGGCAGGCTAAGCCATACAGGGAATAGACATTCACAAATATAAACAGAATTATAATGTCCTGGTTGCATGATAGCTGCGACAGAAGAATATACCAGTTGTGCAGAAGAACCCAGGGATGAGTCACAATTCTGAAACATTCAGGCAGTTCTTAAAATATCTGTAATTATCCTTCCTGCTCAAGTACGGAATACGCCTTTTATTGCCATTGAACCATTTACTGCCATGCATTTCCATGGATTTGTACCAGAGGAGGCTATCAGAGAGTCTTAGTCCTGCAGTAGACATCTAGGAAGACTTAAGGATACCCAGTGATCCTGATCTCAAACTACAGGGGCAAATTTTCTCCCCCAGCTGCTTTGAGGCACAAAGCCCCATACAAAGGGAAATAAAATTGTTGCCAAAAAAAAAACACCAAAACCATAAAACACCCCAAATCAAACAAAATAAAAAAAAAACCACCCCCCCCCCCCAAAAAAAAAACCCACAATGCACTCCCAAAAACCAAAACAAACACCCCAAAAAAACAAACACCAAAAAGGTAAGTTAAAGTACCTGTCTCTCCTAGTGGGAAGTATAAATATATGAGAACCCAGATGAAGCTGTTTATCCTGCAGGAAACAAGTCTCCTTTAGACATTTTCATTGACCAAATTACTTATTTGCACTTATCAGTATTCAGGTGTGCTTAATATTTTATGCTTAGAGGGGTAATTAAACCTATACAGAGTCTCTAGTCACTCTGTCTCTGGGCTCTGTCTTCCTTCAAACATGACAATTTAGCAAATAAATTTGTGTTAACCTAAAGAAAAGTTCACAGCTTTTTGCATGTAAAAGATTTTTCTTCCCTGTTCCTTATTCTCTGCTGAGGGAACAGTGAAGCTTGGCAAGCCCATGTCCTATGCCCCAGATATCATGCAGTGGGAAGATATAATGCACAAAAGATATTAATAGTCCATTCCACTAGCTTCTACTTCTGCCTTTATTTTTTTTTTTTTGGATGCCACCACCTCTCTGATTGAGTACTCCACTGTCTCACAGAAATAATAAGCAAATAGTGTGATAGGAAACAACATATTTTTTCTAGCTTCTTGGATTGCAGAAGCAAGGTATCTCCTTACAACAGGGAGAAATAATAGAGAGGGCTGCAGCTGAATCCAAAATTAACCTTTAATGAACAAGCAAAGAAGCCTCATTCCTACTATATTTGAACACTCAAAATATGCAACAAATTCCTTCCAGAATGTTCTCAAAACTTAGTTTCCTAATGAGGTCGGAAGGACAGGACACAAAATTTCCTTCACTTGTTAGTACAAGCTGCTTGTTAGTTGAATGAAATTTAGGTGTCGCTTCTGCTTTTAGCTTTCTTCTCCAACTTTTTTAAAAGGAAATTTTATAGTTAAGAGCACCAAAAAACCAGTTCCTCATAAAACTGTACATAGGGATATGTCCCAGGTCTCCTCCTTCTCCCCATAAAAGAAAGTTCAGCCACCTTCTCTTGCAAAGAGAGGGTGATTGGCTGTAGCAGCATCCCCTGAGGAAATCTTAGACTGTCTCGTAGATTAATTTTTGAATTGGGAAAGGTCTTTGGAGAGATACAGAAGACACAAGATCATGCCTGAGGTTTTACCAAGAAAATAACAGATACTAGGCCTTGCTCTGAAAGCATATTAATGGAAAAAAGGAAGAGAGAGAAAGGGATACGTGTGGGAATGTGTAAAGGTCTTCTGATTCAAGGAATGCACTGCAATGTGGTTTGGTGTTTGGAGATGCCAGAAATGCTGCTATTCAGTGTCCAGTTACCTAAATAATGTTCCACTTTATTTTCAGTCACCCTCTACAGATAATCTTTTTGGTTTTTTACCCCATGCATCTCTCCAGATAAAAGGTTACAAAACAACAATAATGAAAAGTAGTATCCTGTATTAGAGGCCACCAATTCAGGTGCAATTTTACAAAACTTATTCATTATCCATTGAAAAAAGTGATCTGTTCTCTAGGGAAAGGGGTAGGGAATAAAGGGTTTTGTCCTGTATAAAGAATTCAATCTACACACATTAATCATTTATTTCGTTTCACTCTCTCCTCATAAGTGAACACAATGCTATAATTTCAGTGTATTATAAAAAAACCCACAGCAAATGTTTTTATTTTTCAGTTCAAACTAAATACTTCAACAGACCTTGCCACAAGCTAAATCTGTTGATGCCTCTCAGCACAAGTGTTGGACTGTTGACAAACCAAACACACAATCTTTTCCATCTAGTCAGTTCTTCAGATTCTCTCTACTACTATGAGAATTCAATTAGGCAAATTCTTAATTGGTACAGACTACTTTTCCTGCTAGCAATGACCCTTTACATCATTGTTAACAATCTTCTATCATTAATTACGCCAAAGGCAGCAGACTAAATTTCTTATGTCTATAGACTTCCAAAACATAGCACTTGTTAAAGAGGCAGTGGTGAAAAAATTTTCTTTATGCCGTTCATCTTTTACCTCTATTTACCATGGCTTTAGCCCTAGCAGCTTTCTACAAAAGGCTCTTCAGATCCTCCTTTCCTGCAGTGTGGAGCTGCAAGGCAGGTAGCCAAAGACAGAACATGCTACTACCAGCACTCTTGCCTTAGACTGGGTTTTGCTTGCCAGAACTGAGGCTGAGAGACAAGGAAGGAAGAAAAATGTTGTCTAAAGAGTAAAGCATCAGGATTTATATAAAAGCAGCATATACAACTATGGATAAACAGCCACATATGTCTAGACAAAACACATGTTTTACTGAAAAGATATAAAATTCACTATAACATGGAGAACGAGAGTAGCTTCTGCCTGTTATGCCTGTAGCATTTGCCACTTTCTGGAAATAAAGACTGATGACTTGAAAAAATCAAGAGTTTAGAACCTATTCAAGCAGTAAGCATGGAAATAGAAGACAGACTTTTCAAAGCAGCCACAGTGAAGATTCAAGACTTGGGCTAACAATATTTTACAAATAAATGCCCTGTCTATATATTTTTAGATTTTTTCAACAAGGTAGTGCTGCCTGAAAGAACTTCCATGTTGAGAGACAGCTATAAGTGAACATCAAGATAGATGGAAAGAAGACTATGATACATTGCACAGAAATGCTTCCACAAAACCCTAACTGGAAAACAGTACTATGGTCAGTTTCACCTAAGGAGAAAAAATAATCTTCTGTAGTTCTTTATGCACTAAAATTTTACCCAAATGCAATAAAGCAACTCTAAAAATTTACAAGTGAATTTGCACATTCAAAAACTCAAAGTCATAGTGCTAGCACAGGTGAAACAAGAGCTGTCCACATTTGCTAGACTCAAAAATCCTCCATTGTAAAGATTTCTTCATTAAAAGCTAACAAACACACACAGTTTTTCTGAATTCACTGGGTTGAAAAAGCAGTCCTTTGTAAACACTTAAACCCAGAAATGCATTGAGTATTTTAACTGATATTGCATGTCCAGTCTAAATTTACTACAAATTATACTAAAATTCCTCACAGTTAAGTCAGTTTTTCAAAATGAATCATGAAATGACATCTACTTATTTATAAGGCTTCCATTTTACCAGTAGAAATGAAATTGACTACTTATTAGATAAATGAGATTTCAGCATTGCCTTGATCTGAACAGCACAGAAGACAAGTTCTACACCAGAGGCAGAGAAACAGGACAGTTAATGGTTCTTAGCCATGGTGATCTGTAGAAAAAATAAAAATTAAAAGACCCCACCACACACACAACATATATCCCCCCAAAATGACCACCAAATAACAAAACAGAAACAAAAATAGAATTAAGGTAGCTCCCATAACTACTTCAGTTGAGGTGTGGTAAATTGTGGCTACTTGAGTTCAAGGACCTAAGAACTAAAGATTTTTTGGCTGCAATTTAAAATTGGCTAGAACTTCAAAACTTTACTTTTTCAAATAGGCTTTTCTATGGGCATTTAAGGAATTAATACATATGTTAAGTGAAAGAATGGTTCACAAAATTAGACAGTTTCTTAGGAGTTTGTACTGACTGTGTAAGAGTAATTGTCAGTATAAAATACTGATTTTTTTTTTTTAATGTAGCCATTATTACTGAAGTGTACAAATAGTATTGGTCAAGCCTAGAACACGAGCCAGAAGAAAACTTCATCTACTTTAGACACATGCCTCTACAGATGAGATCTTTTTGGGCTGTAGATTGCTATTTTCTGTAAAGAAAAGTTTCAAGAAGTCATCAGTAACATCTCCCTAGATGACACAAGATGAAGGCTCCAATTATGGTCCTCTAATATCTAGATTCCAAGTGGGAAAATGCTAAATAAAACTATAATAAACAGAACACAGTACAAGAAGAACCTGTACTCAGATACTTTTGGCTCATTATATGCTCTTAATTATAGGCCAACAACCTTTCCTTTAAGGTCCAGTGGAAAAAAACCAAACTAAAAACCCCCCATAACAACCAAATAAAAGAACTCTGTCTTCTTACATGGCTCCTTTTGATCCAAATATCCAAACCTTTATAACAGGCTATTGCATAAGCAGTGCAATAAGTGGGAGGGGCTGATGGGGGGCGGTGATGGTGGACTGTGGCTTAGGGTTTTTTCCCCACTAATGTAAAGACTCCTTCACATAACACGTATGTTAAAGTGCTCAGATATCCTGGATATGTAGGACAATGTCCTTAATGCCTGCTAGTCCTAATGCCTTCTTACTGGCTCAAATTTCATAAGAAATGGACATGACACTGCACTGGATAGCAGCTTTTGTCTCTGGTATGGGGAGCAGGAAAAAAATGGGAGATGCCAGTCTCTGTTCAGAGATGATCCACAGGGGTAAACAAAATTCTAGGTAAAATATTCATAGATTCATCTCTGCCAGTTTACATCCCCTCCTCACCTTCTAGAACACCCTTATAGAAATTCATCAACTTGTTAAAACTGAGAGACAGAAAGGCCTCAGTCATCTACTCAACCCCACCAGCTCCAGCCTATTGTCATGTTGACTCCCACTTATCTGCTAAACCTAGTTTGAATTTCAGATGGTTTCCATCTTTATCACTGTGAAGTCAAATTCAACCTCATTAAAATTTAAAATGCTCTGCTGTAACTCAGTCACTCAGAATACTTACAATTTTACTGTGTTTTTAAATATGATACACAGTACCAAGGAGACACACTAAACAAACTTTAAATCAGTTAAAATATTGCAATTTGAAAGGAATCTGAAACTCTGTAGCTAACACATCTCTTCTATTAAAAATTTACTTTTGCATTAGAATAATTAACAGGAAAGTGGTTAAACAGGTTACCCTATAATAATAATGAGTAGGACTACACCTAGTTCCAGTAACTAATAAATTTATATGCAAGCACATACAGACCTGAATCTGACACACTGGCAAGTCATATACAGCTCTCTTAGACAAGTTAAAGAACAATGCCAACCAAGCATTTCAATGTTTTTTCAAGAAAACGTTAGAAAATATTATTACACAGAATTTGATTATTTTGAAGAGACATATCCAGTCTTAAATGCTTTATAAATAAATTTATCAAAATATTTTCTTTTAAAATGTAAAAATATTTTAAAATAATTTTCATCAGGCAGAATGACATCTAAACGGACTGAGTCCTTGAGACCAAAAGATAATCACATTTCTATATTTATTTTCACTACCTGATTGGAGACAGAACTTTATAATGTCACAGGAGTTTGAAGTCATATTTGAAATCCATACCTGTCTAGTAGCCTACACTGGTGAAAGAATCTCATGAAAGAGAATAATGATTTTTTGAACAGAGGTATTCTGAATGGTGAAGGCAAGAAGGACAGTCTGATATGATCTTTTTTAAGATGTCATCAGTGCTTTGAATTTGCATGCTTTGCTTTAGCACTTGCACACTCAACACCATCTAAACTTTTCAACTGCAGCAACTTTCACAGTGCATAGTACAAGCAATAAATTACAGAGCACACATTCTGATACAGCACACCTAAATCTATTTCCATGTTGTATTCATTGCAACAGATTTGTGGTGCAGTTAAATGTAAGAACAAATGCCATTCTTCAAAATATTTAACTGTAAAGGGGACGTGAGATCTAAGTGGTATTTCCTACCATCTAATAAAGGGAACAGAGATGGTCAGATGCCCAACTTTCCACAGCTAAAGTATGGGAAATTGAGTGGCTAATAGGGTAGCAAAACTTCCAGCATTCTTATGCCTATTACTTCAGTTCTATATAGCGCTTTCTTTTGGTTTAACAAACAAAATAATTTTGTTCTTGTTTATTTTGATCTGGTAGAAAATAGTAGTCAGAAATCTGGCTTTACAGTGCTGTACTTCTGGTGAAATAGAACAGGGACAGAAAACAACATAAGGCAAAATAATCTGGAAGTTAGATACATACCACTGTTGCAGCAAGAGTCACAGAAGTTCAATTTCAATTATCACTAGAGATCATCATCCTCACTTACCACACTTCCACGGATAATGTGCAACATTAAGGTAGTAAAAAATCTGGTGTATGAATGCAACAACTAAGCAAACCATCTGCTGCGTGAAAAGTCAGCTGAGAGAATGACTATGGACATATGGGGATACCAGCAGTGAATCACCCCTTCAAGCGTAAGTCAAGCTCTGGTCAAATCAAGGTCTGAAAACAAAGCAAGGATGAAGAGGCCATAAAACAATAACTGCTGCTGGTTTGTGGTAACCTCGGGGCCGATCCCAGACCTGCCACCGCCTCTGGAATCAGCCTGTCACCTGGGATATGGCTTTAGTTCAGAATAGCTTAAATACTGCCCATCAGTGGAGGTTCAGAGGGAAAAATGGAGGCACTGGGAGCAGTAGTAAAGGCACTTTACAACGGGAAGAGTGAAATTATTCCAAAGCCCTCAAAATGGATCCAAAGAGGGATTTTGATTCAGATATTTAAAGTTCAGGTTCTGCTTCCACAGTGAAGAGAGAGCTGGATCAACTTCTTTAAGTTAAATTTGTCCTTTTGATTTTAGCGGTCAGTGTCCAGAAGAACTTCCACTGCTTTTTCTATTTGCACAGAAAGTGCTGGAGTGTGGTCAACCAAAGGAGCAACTCAGGTTGATGTTTTACTTCTGTGTGGTAAAAGCAGTTTTGAGGAAAGTGTATGACATTGAACACCTTTCCATATGGAGGCCGAAATTGTTCTTTCTGCACTTATTTAACCACCAAATTGTAAGCTAGTAGGTTGATGAAACAGCAGCCCAAAGCTATAGGATCTGTGGCTTGAGGGGCAATTGCAATAACAATAAAGGAAATAGTAAAGAGGTTGCCCACTGTGGGCCTCAATGAAAGCTTCCTACACATTAACCCAATTTTCATTTGTGCCAATGGAAAAAAATGTTGAACAAGATATTTCCCTGAGACCATTTCACTAAGCTTATATCTAGAAACATTTATGCTATTTCACTTACAGGGGACAGAAATTTCTGATAACTTTTTCTTCTTTACAGACATTATATCTAGCCCCCAATCTAGTAGGAACCATTTTACACTAACACAACCATGCACACCAAAAACCTCACGAATGAGGCTCCGAAACCCCACACTCCCCACTCACAAATGCCATGGTCTTAAAATTAAAGTACTCTGCAGAATTTCCATCTCCAAAACATCCTACAGAAATATGTTCGCTTGACATTTGCAGAGGAAGCAATCTTCTTTCATCAGTTTCATATTTTTTCACCTTTTCACCAGGAGCTCTAATGCTTTGCTACTGAAAAATACCCCAAAACTGTGTTTGTGGAAAACAGAAATCTCCACCACTTCTGATTTGCCATTTTTGTACCTTCACTTCCCCTTTTTTCTCACATTAGAGGAAAATTTTACATTGGTAAGAAATCAGATGTAAATCAGCTAGTAGAAACTTCAGAGTTCACACCTAACCAATGATTAGAAGAGATGCCCAAGGAGAGGCTGCTGTGTCCTGGCAAAACAATGCTTTTGCCCCTGAGCAGACCTGCACTGACGAGCAGCAACTGAAAGAAATATATTTTCTACCTGAATGTCCTGCTCTCCAAGGCAATCTAAAACCAAGATTAGCACTACTGTGCTAAGTACAGGAGAATCACAGAATCATCAAATGGTTGAGGTTGGAAGGCACCTCTGGAGGTATCTGGTCCAACCTTCCAACTCAAGCCAGGTCACCTAGAGCAGGCTGCCCAGAACCAGATGAATTTTGAATATCTCCAAGAATGGAGACTCCATGACTTCACCAGACAACCTGTACCAGGGCTCAGTCACTCTCATAGTAAAAAAAGTGTTTCCTGATCTAGAGACAGCTTCCTCTGTTTCAGTTTGTGCCCATTGCCTCCTGCCCGGTCACTAGGCATCACCAAAAATGGCCTGGCTCCATCTTCTTTGCACCTTCCCTTCAGGTATTTCTATACTTTTATCAGATCCTCCTGAGCCTTCTCTTCCCCAAGCTCCACATTACTGGATCTTTCAGCTTTTCCTCACAGGAGATCTGCTTCCATTCCTTCAACTTCACAGCCCGCAATATGCGACAAACATTGTTTATTCCTTTTCCATGTTTAAAGTTAGGGGGGAAAAGGGATAATTAAACCATGTGTATTGACTATTTGTCCTGTTGAATCGCCTCACTTACAAAAGGATTAACTTTTGGCCACATGAAGGGCCAATTACACTACATTTGTAAAGAGTCTGTTGTTTTGTGTTGCTTTACAGCTGCTAACACATTTTCACAGCATGTTTGTAACATAAACACTCAAAATACTGACACAATTTTTTGGGGGGGCACTTGCAAGGGCTTTGGTTTATCCACAGCTTTATATAGAGACAGAGGCCCTAGTCAAAAAAAGCCAACGCTTCACATTAGCCACAAAATGTGGTGTGTATGAGGTTTGGTGGCTTGTTTGCTGCTGGTTGTTTTTTGGGGTTTTTTGTGTGTTCTGTTAGCGTTAGACATCTCCTACCAGGTCACAAGGGGTGTTCCCCATGTCTCTACTGAGGCCAGTTTTGTTTAATATTTTTACCAATGACCTGGACAAAGGGTTCAAGTGTGTCCTCAGTCTGTTTGCTGATGACACCAAGCTGCTTTCTATAACTACCTGAAAGGATGTAGATGGTGGGTGTCAGTCTCTTCTCCCAAGTAACAAGCAGTAAGACTAGGGTAAATGGCCTCAAATTGTTCCAGGGGCAATTTAGATATTAAGGAAAAACTTCTTCACCAGAAGGGTTGTCAAGTATTGGGACAGGGAAATATCCTTGCAGGGATACCCGGTGTTACCCAGGAATGTGGTTGAGTCATCTTTCCTGGAGTTATTTAAAAGAAGTGTAGATGTGGCACTTCGGGGCATGGTTTACTGGTGGACTTGGCAGTGTTGGGTTTATGGCTGGACTATGATTTAATAGGTCATTTCCAACCTAAAAGATTCTATGATTCTAGCTCTAGATCCTGTGGGAAATACCAGCTGCTGAGACACATGTTTTCAGCAAGATCCTGGTAGAGCCAGTGAAAAAACCCAGAGCAGAGAAAATATTTGAGATTATTCTGTTATGCTGTTCCGGTTTCCACCACCCAGGCTGTGGAACTACATATATGTAAGCGTAAGTGAAAGCGTCCCTTGCAGACAGCTTTTTTTTGTTCAAGAGGAACTTTCCTGTTCTCAATATTTCTTTACAGAATATGAGTGAAAAAGGTTATAGCAAGTATTCAAACATCTATTCTGCCTTTCACAAAGGCCACAGAGCTTCACTATACTACTTTGTATCCATCTGTACCACATTCGCTGCTTGTCTGAAAAGAAGCTTTATTACTGAAGCAAGAATTTGTTCACAGAGTAGGTTTCCTCTTCTCCTTCCTCCTGCTATTTTAACTCTCCTCCAGATGTTTTCTCTCCTATTTGCAAGGCAAATGGTGTTAAATGAGAAGATCAAACTGAAGCAAGAAAGAGATGTCCCTCTGAGACACATTACTTTATGACAACCCAAATTCTAAATTTGAATTAGAATAATTGCCAGAACAGCTGTGCTGACTCTATACCAATGTATATAAGAATGGGACCACTTATTCATATTTTAAGTTCTTGTTTTGTTTTCATTTCTCATCCTCTTGTATTCCCTTTGCCCCTTTCCAGTTATTGTGAGCTTTCTGGCAGTCTTGTTTCAATTGCTCTACTCTGGTGTCACTATTGTTTCTGTCATGCAGGCCCTCAGTTTCGAGTGGCATGGGATCAACAGCTCTGCACAGTCTCTCTATCCATGTAAAATTTGTTGTACTGAGAATCCCCAGAACATTGATGCTGATGGATGGCTCAGAAATGAGTCAGCTAAGGAGCCACAGCCTTCCAGGCTTCATTCAGGTTTTTCTAAAGCTCAGTCTTGGAAACCCAAGTATCAGTCCAAGGATTTTGACAGACTAGGATCTGGTGATTACTTCGAAGGAGGAAGTGGCCAAAGGATCAGAATGTTTGGAAACCTCTGTTGAACACTGGAATACCATTTGGCACTATGGGTACCAGTCAGGTCACAGCATATGATGAATGAGTTTAGTCAACCTCCTATTTAATTTGTAAAGAGCTTGTTTTCATCTCTCCCTGGACCCTTACAAGAAGAAAATTTGTACAACATAGATTATGGGAGCGTCTCAAAAGTGCCAATAGAAAAACCTTTTGGTTTAATTAATTATCCTCCTAATCACTGGTATTTTAATAAAACTTGAAGCAGGGTGGATTATTTTAATACCCACTCAATTATAATTACAGCACTCTTAAAGAGATTATTTTTTAACAAAGATGGATATCATTATCTCTGAGACAGTGATAACAAGTTGTAACCACTGTGTCTTTTCCTTTCAACAAACAAATCATCCTTATTTGGACTAACATATTTGCTTGGTGGTTTTGCTTATGGCTCCTATCAGTCAGCAGCACTAGAAATAATGCAAACAAATACTCAGTCCTTGCCCCAAGAAAATACTTTTTCAAGCAGATAACATGAAAAACATACTTGCAGATTAAAGACTTAAATTTTTCCACACAGCGATTCATGAAGATGCCCATTGTGCAGCTTTGTGCCTCCTAAAGGGCATATTTGCACTAAGTTAGGGTACCTAAGTGATGAACTAGTTTGGTGACAGCAGATTTTGAAATGAAGTGATTCAAGCTGCTTTCAGGAGGGTAAGTGGGGACCTGAGGTTCTGGATTGCTAGAGTTTGACACAAGCACAAGCAAGGATTTGAAAAATCTGACCATGGTTTTAAAAACTAAGCTTTTGCTCACACTTTTGAGAGCAGGAAGGGCATTTTGTTGAGCTCAAAATCTTGTTCATGAATAATGAAGAAACACATCCTATGTTTAAAAGCAGGAATTTATGCAGCTGAAATTTTAAATCTGATTGCTGTCAGTCCGGAGATGTTACAAAAAAGGAAAAGATAATACCATTAGAATAAAAAAAAAGCCTCAATAATAGTTGTATCACTCAATATTTTGCACAGATGACTCAGTCTGTACCCCATTTCTTGGTGTTATATTAACCCTACACTGCTCCTCTAATTCTTAAATTTGCTGGTTTAACCCTGGGCTTGGTAGAAGAGAGGAAAAAGGTGTTACAGCAAGCTATGAGCATCTGGAGGAGTATAATTTTTGGTGGGTTTCTTCTTTGTCACTCCATTTGGAGTCCTTTTAATATACCTGGTAACATAGATTTACTATTTCGTCCCTCCTTCACCAGTCTGTATCTCTAAGTTTACTATACGTGAATTAGGAGATATGCTGCAACTCTGAGAAGTGCTGCCATGGGCTTCTTTTCTACAGAAGCCACATGACAAATCACTTTACAACAAAACCTCATGGTGCCTCATTCATTTTCTTTCAGCCCAAAGTCATAATTTGCTCTTCGACTGATATGCTAAAGACACAGAGGAGAAGTGAGGTTTGATTGCAACCTCAGGATCACATTCACTGACACATGAGGGGGGACTCTGAAACCAGACCTTTTGGTGTCCTTGCAGAATTTTTACCAAGGTCCCTAGAGGTCACACACGCACAACCACTGAATTTGTCCCCTGTGCCTCTAGCTCTCCTGAGGCTTTGCATTAGTAAGACAAATGGCTAATTCACTACAGAAAAATGTTGTGCATTTTATGATTAAACACAAGCCTCTTCAGACTTGGCTTCATTTATTTCCTCTGCAATGAAATATGTGCTGGTTTATATTTTTTCATTGCTACTTAAATACAAGCAGTTTTTAAAAGGCTGGAGGAATTATCAAAGCTGAATCTTTCATTCTAACATGAAGATGTGTTTTGGTCACTATTTTTTCCTTCTGCCATATAGTTATTTAATGGCATTATTTAAATGTGTTTAAAGAATTTGAATAATTGCTAATGATCCTTCCCTTAAGGAATTCAATTAAACCTAACCCCAAATCTGTAGACATAATAGGAAGAGTGAAATCTTGCTGTTCTAACTAGCTATTTATATTGAGATTTCTATAGCTTTAATTATCACTAGTCCCTAATTACACAGTTTTCAGTGTTAGCATAGTTAACAAGAAACACCTTGTACTATGTTCATGACCATAAATGCTGGTTTGATAACTGATGGCATTAAATACTTGGGGCAAGTGCTCCCCCTTTGGTGGCTGCGGCTTTTTGTTTTGAAGTGGGTGGGGAAGGGGCTGTGGTTTGTTTGTTTTTAAAGAAGACCTGTCCCTACCATAGAGACCTGGCTTCTTCATCCACTACCTCACTTCAATCCCTGCTGTTACAAGGACTGTGACAGCAGTCCAGTGGCATTAGCTATCTTCAGCTTTTTCAATTAAGAGTTCCCCTGTAGATTAGGGCTCTGCTGTGCTAATGGACAAGGAATTCATCAATACTTAGAGCTAGACCCCCATCATTTTACTAACATGCATGTACCCAGGGGTCCTCCCTCTTTGCTGTTCACAGTGACCTCTGCCCACCTGCTCTATTGCAATCCAGCCTTGCCAGATATGCACATACTCAGCTTGCTGTCACTTCAGCCAACAAAGGATAGTGCCAAATTTATCCTCTGCTGATATAAATAGCAGATCATACTGTCCCTGATGTAAATGAAATAAAGACTCATTAGTGAAATTGCTAATCCATGTGCATAAAAGCTCAGAAAGAATATGTGTTTCTGATTTAAACCTCCCCAACCATGCAGAATACCTAACCCGGTTCGAACAACCCTAGGAACTTGGCTGGAGCACATTAGATGACCAAGAAGCAAGAATCTATGCTCTGAAGCAGGTAAAACAGAGGGAACAGACCAACAAGTCAAAATTGGTCTTCCAGTTTTCCAAACCAGCTTAATGTCTGAATGACTGTGGCTTTGAGGTCTTAACATCTTACATCATCACAAGCAGAAGAGAGCACAACAGCTCAGGACTTCAGACTGACAGATGAATCACTACATTTTCCTTTTCAACTTTTACCAACTACATCTCAAACAAAACACAGAAACAAGGAGATGCCTGATCTAACCCAAAGCAGGGGCTTTGTGCTGCATTTCTGCTTCTCTGGCTTCACTAACACTGCACTTTCTTCTCTGCTCTACCCACAGTTGTCCACCAGCCAAGAAAGGGCCTGTGCCTGTTTGGGACTTGTGCCATCAGCCTGTGCTCTGCTGCACCCACGGCCATTTCAGCAGGTACAGAGTACAAACACACAGCTGCTCAAGAATCAAACTATTTATCAGGAATTACAACAAATATTTTTGGTCTATTAAAGAGTAACATAATTTGACTTTATCATTTATTTGTGTTATATCACAGGTTATATCACCTATGAATTTTACATTTTATTACAATTGTTCATTTTTTTTGCATTTCACTCTTGTGGGGACTAACAACAAAACATAACCATGGCAAAAATAATAAAAAATATTTTTGAATATGTTTAAATAATTTTTAGCAACTTCTTGACAGTTACTGTAGGCAAAATATATGTATTTTTCACAAAATACATGTTATATTATTGTCACTGTAAGAAACAGAGATAAATTATAGGTAATTTCCACTTCTTAAGGCCTGTTTCTATGGTAATATGAGCAACTGCCATTACTTCAGAGCTTGTTACCATGGTTATTTCAGGTAATTCCAGGGTTTTAATACCCTTAAACCTGAAGTGATACTTTTTCCTCCTATTTTGTGGTTGAACAAAATCATAGTTCAACTTCAGGAGGAACACAACTCTTCTAGTTAAAACAAATCCAGCCTATAGCAGACATATATGGAGAGATAAGTCAAAATTAATTACTTACCACACAACCCCTAGCTGAGACTCTTCTCCTAAAAGGACAGTACCCCTTTCCCAAACATATTTCTATGGAAAAGAGGAGGTGTTTCCTCTAGGGTGTAAATTCTCTAACTGCCCTCAGCTGTGCAGACTAATATTCCTGGCCATCCAGATTCCCAGTGAAGCTGCAGAAGTAGGATATAATGAGCAAGTGATCTGTTTCTCCAAATCCCAGCTTTGAGATCTGACTGATAAGGTGTCATCTGCCTCCCATTGCTGTAAGAGTGAGGGTCATTGGGCAGTCTGGGGTCACTCACTGACAAGCCATCCTTCACTTATGCCTAATTCAAGTGCTCTAGAGAGTAAATGGGATTAATAGCATCATTTGTGGTAGTTGGGCAGCCTTCCCCACTATCAACACAAATGGCACCAGTATCTTCACCTGTGTCCTGCAGGCACCTCTTTGGGTTTGGCCAGGATAATTCTGCCTGGACCTTTGTACAGGTAAAATGCGGCAGAAGGTTTCATATACTGGAAGCTGGAGAGTAATAAATATTACTCTAGGATAAAACTGATTCTTCATCCTGAGAAATCTTCACAGGATAGCCCTGTGATCACTGCCTGCCTTTCCAACAGGTCTCCTTGCTCATGCCTACTGCAAATGCTGCTCTTTGTTTCAGGAATTTTTGCCTACCACACATTGCTATGGCTAGGATATGAGGCCAGGGCACTGGACAGTCTCCAGTCTGAGTCACTGAGACCATATGATACTGCTAAATTGGCTCCAGTGTTGTCAGGATTTTGGCCTTTTCATTAGCATTTTTTTTGAAAGCACAAACAAGAGAATCTTTTTGTTTAAGAAAAATAGAATTTTAAGCCATATAATTTTAGAGAAAAGATAGTAATTATGAAGTAAATGGACCCTAGTGTCAGAATCAGGAAAGTAAATATCAAGATCCCAAGATATTTCAGGTTTTCAATTAATCTTCTATTTTAAAGTGCCTAAAAACCCCTCATACTTCAGACTAGCAGTGATATTTTTTATGGCTGTGATTTTTTTTTTCTCATACTAATTAACAAAATTCATCGTAGTGAGCTACATAGTGATCTCTGTTTAGATGCTTGTTAAGGAAAAAGCTGTTGTCAGTCCTCTTGCACAACACTCAAAAGTCAACTTCAGTTATATAGGCATGGATTTTATCCAAATAATTAACACTTGTCCTCTAATTTAGATATTAATAATATCGGGGCAGTGTAGTCTCTCAGAACAAGGCAAAGGAGTATGTGACCTCAGAAATCTATTTTCCTACCAGTGTGTGATTAGTGGAACCAAATATTGATGTTCCACATGAACTGCACCGATCTGTTCTGTGTGTACATACATTATCAAATTCCTTGGTATAATAAGGATAGACACATAAATCAAAGCAGCTGGTACTGATGCCTCCTCATCAAAAGCAGTTTGGGGGTTTTACCTCATGCTAACCTTAGTCAGGTCCCCTGAACAGCATATTTGATATAATACATATGCTCAATATACATCTGATCTGGATTTCCTCAACATGGGCTAGGGTGCATTTGCCATGTACCTGGAGCGCTAGGGAACAGGAACAACCGGGGCATGTGCATTGCTGCTTCGAGCCAAAACAGAAATCTGGACACAGCCTTTCTATCCCCTTGGATATAGAAGTAATTTTAGACAGAAAATAAGCAGTGGAGGGTTTAAGTTTTGGGCAGTTGTTAGAGACAGGGAACAGTAAGTGAGGAAATCATCTGGGATCTTTCGGTTGCGTCAAGGTGAGTATGTAATGGCTGAAATTCCTCTGCTTCCACTTGGGCATTCACAAAAAGGATCTCTTACTCTGAGAGGAAGGGCAGGTCCAACTGAGCAAATAATGCCTGCATTACACTCAGAAACCCAAATTCAGGGAGGGGGCATATCTGAAGCTCCTCTGGACCAGAAGTGTTATCCTTCTCTGCAAAACGATTACATTTCCTAGTAATACTGCAAATCCTACATCATGTGGATTGACAGGCTACCAGAGTTCTCCATCAGGGTGGAGGCATGCACATGTCCCTCTTTTGGGAAGTATTCTTATTCCAAAAACTTCAAGGTTTCTTTCAAATTCCTTTACGGTCAGACATTATGCATCTATGTTACACATTTTCTAAGCTCATAAACTGATGTCATCTAAGGTGTCGACATCTGTAGAGAACAGTCCTGCAAATGGCATGGCAAGCTGCTCCATAAAATTCTGTATCCTGCCAGGCCAGCTGGCAGAAAGGCACTAGTCTAACCAATTAAATTACTCAGGCATTTTCTAGTTCCAAGCCTTATTTGCAGGCTTGCAACATAAAACAATTTAAAAAGCTTTCTGTAGCTCTTTCGATTGTACTTTCTTATTGACACATTGATGACTTCTGAGATCCTGGTAAGCTGAAGAGCTTGTTTTTGCCCCCTAAAATGTGGGGCCTCTCCTGTTCTAAGTTTTATTCTTTATTCTACTTACAGGATCTGCTTGAACTGTATTTATAGGCAATAATCTTTTATAGCAGTAGCATAATTCTCATTTGGCTATTCTGTTCCATTTTCCTTTTTTAATGGCAACCTTGGACTCTTAACATGACAAACTCCTGGCATTTCACTTTCACTCAATCAAGGTGGCCCTAAGAATGAAGCTTTGAAAAAAGCCCAAGAAACCTCTCTTCCTCCAGTGCACACCAGCTGTGCTTTTTCCATTATACATTCTTCTGAGGATTTTGATATTTTTAATCATTTGTCTCCTTTGTACCTGAAAATATTAATTATTTCCTAATATATCCACCAAAGTAGTCACTGACCTAGTCAGATCATACAATGACAAACTGGAAAAAAGCACAGGTTTTTATATGATCCAAATCTCTGATCCTGATTTTTAAATAAAGTATAAATATTTCTGCTTTCCCTGTTTCCTCTTCCTGCATCTCAATCATTGCCAAATTCAGTTTTCAGATAGAGGAGACTGGAAGAGACTAATGAATTCCCTGCTTCAAAAAAACTATCTACAGCATCCATTCATTTGCACTGCAGTAATTACTCATTTCTATTTGGAAACACTCTAACAAAAATATCCTCATACCTTTCTCCAGGTTGGAAGGATTTTTCCCAGCTTGGTGTTAGAGAACACAAGGATCCAGACCCATGACAAATACAGACTTAATATCTAACTCTGAGCGACCTTTTTGATGCCAGAGAAACATGGGTTGGAGGTGTAAGGCAGAGGAAGGGAAAGTAGAATGTACATGTTTGAAGCAGCCTCAGGGATTTAAAAATAAGTCTTCCATTACAGTTAACTAGTGACTAGCACACAAGAGAGTTGAAATTTCTCAGGGTTTGCTTTGGAAAGCCTAGGAATTCTTTTCAGAAAATCATCTTTTCTAGAAACTTCTTTCATGATATAGAATTAATACGCACTGTTAAAAGTCATTGGGTGATTCATGTCATTTTACATGCACTACATTCATTGCTCCACAAGATACCACAGACAACAGAAGAAACTGACTCCTACTACAGTGGACCTTCACTAGGACCTATAGAAAGTTGGAAGAAAACTCCACCAGTTGCAAATGAATCTATTGTAACACCCCACTTGCAAAAGTAAGAAATAAGCTCATGGTTTGGACAGGCATCCCTGAAAAACATGGCACAATTCTGTGCTTCTTGAGAAAATCCTTAAAAGGATTTCAGGGTTCTTTACAACAGAAAGAGATAGCAGTAAGAGCAGTCATCTCTAACAATGGAGATACAGGCTACCTGATTTCCCAGTGGCATAGAATGGACTTTAACTGGCATTTCAGGGAATGTTTGGCTCAGTCAGTGAGGTTCTGAGAGCACTTCTTATTAAGCACAGTAAGAGCAGCTTGCATCACTGTTTTTAAGGAGTGGCTTGATTTGTTTATTTTGGACCACTGAACAAAGCACAACTGAAGAATGATGGTTCAGGGTATCCCTCTGAGTCTGCATTCTTGCCATTACCACAGGACTAAGACAGGAAGGCACATCCCACTCCTAGGTTGCTTTCTTCCCTCACACTGACCCCAAAGGACATCATCCCAGCACGGCTCCCAGCAGTACCACTTCAGAGCTGCTCCATGGAGCAGGATGTGAAACATGTACTATGTGCTTCTGCATCAGCAAAGTACAGAAGTGAGCAGGGCCAGGGGCTCATAGAAAAGTCTGAGAGATTTGAGGTGCCCATGAGCCCTACAGCTGTGACCTCGGCTATCTGGCACCTTCTGCAGCACCTCAGTGTGGGATTGCCTCTCCCTGCCTCCAGTAAGCAGCAAGGGCACAGATTCACCATGGACCAGCATTCCAGAGGGGAAGTGAGGGAACTTGAGCATTAAAACAGTCTCTGCTCAGCCTGGGGTTTAGAGCACCTAAGGATCTAACTGCTGTCTTGGAAGGTCCCCCCCACCTGCAGGGTGTGAGACTTCAGAAAAAAATGGAGATAGGTAATCTCAGATCACTGATTCTAGTCACCTGTTATTGAATGCTCTGGACCTGGGCTTGACCCTTCTCTCTGTCTCCGTCCTGCTCCCTGGAATTTCCCCATCAACTGCTTGTCTTTAAAATCTCCATTCTCAGACAGGAAGTATATAGGCTCCAAATGGAGGAGGCAGGTCACACTGGGTATCTCATGTGACTTTGTCATCTGTAATTCCCTCCCACATAAAGGACAAAGCCACATTTTTATCATAAATCAACCCCAGAGAATAACCACTATCTGCAAAATTGTTAACAATTAAACAATAATTCAGGGATTTGGAAACTAAGCACCCTGTGTGTGAACAGATTAATAGAATATTGTCTATGTAATTCTAGAGAAAACCAATTGAGCTTACCATCTAATGAGCAACGATGCTCTCTCACATCTGCCAGCAAAGCGAATCAACATAATCTATTGCAGGTGGTTGTACTTTTTATTCGCTGTGTTACAGAAATGATTCAGCACCATAAATTATGGAACCATAATCAGCAATTGGTAATATGTGGGAGTTTATCCTTTTCTTAGTTTATAGGCTTATAAGTACCGTTACGTCAAAAAACAGCACTCAGATTTGTGCCCACAATTAACATTTATCCATAAAACATCAAGCATTTTTTTACCAGCTCTTAGACCACATGCCATTTCAAGACATCAGCCAAATTGCAAATAATGACCAAAGGTCCAGAATCATCACTTTTTGCCAAAGTTTTGCCTTTCACATGGATGAACAGCAAGTCATGGAATTAGGAGAGATTTCCTACTTGCATTACAAGAAGGATAACACTGTTCCTGTTCTGTTTCTATGATATTTGGAAGAATCTTGTTATTCAATAATGCATCTTTTTCCATTGCTTGCTCTGACAACACTTGTACAGGATCTTCTGCCAACACCTAAAGACTTTTGTGTTCAGTACAATGTTTTGGTACATGCATGTGCACAAAATAACTCTAGCCCCTAACATAATGTTGTGTAACCATAAGCAAAATGTCTTCCTGTTTTTCTAAGATTTGGTAAAATTATTACTTTCTGGCACAATGGGCTCTTCTAATATGAGTCACAGAGACATGCAGAGCCCCACAGTAAATCAATGAAGACCTGATATAAAGCCATTTAGCTGAGGGTAATTAAATCAATGAGAAATGTGGCCCATAATCATAATCCATAGTTGCAACTAAATTCAGCTCAAGTGTAGCCCACCCTGCAGTCATCCCAAAGTTGACACATGGCTCAAGTAACTGGTGCTGGAGTTTCCTCCATACGAAAGAGTAACGCACATAATAGAAATAATAACATGATTACATTGCATCTTTACATCTATAATGCTATTATACAAAGGAAACTAATTTTTGATAAAAAGAAATCAAAATATATGCAGGACTTTTAGGGAAATAAACGTTCACTTCTAATAGTCCAAGTAGGAATTGGATGCAGAATCCATGACTGGGTGGGTATCTGACATCTAAAAGTTTAGAAACCTAAGACAGCAAGTAATACTTCAGAAACTCTATTCTTTTTCAATTCATATTAGAGAAAATTTCAAATGAAAATAACAGATAGTTAGATTTGCTTTATCCCCATACTGTTCTTGAAATTATTTTGAAAAGTCTCAGAAAAAAAATTAAATCCTTGAATAAACTAAATATTATGAAGATCTTTACCATTTACACTTTTGATTACATGTTTGATTTGGGGTTTTTTGGGGGGTAGTGTGTTATTTTTGTTCATTTTTCTTTGCTTGGAGAGGTCATTTGTTTGTTTAACCAAAAAAAAAAAAAAAACCAACCAACAAAATGTTTGCTATTTTTAATTTGAAGGCAGATGGTCTCCTCAGTTTGGTTCTTGCTTTTTCTTCAGAGGGCTGTGTACCTTAACTTCACAAAGCATCCTGAGGTCACTAGATGCCTGCACAGGCACTCAGAAGAGGTCAACAAATAAAATTCAGAAGTTAACTGTGAGCTTTTCACCCCTTCTACAAACACTTTAACAGAGTATTTTGATGGAAGAATAAAGGAAGAACATCCGCCTTCTCAGCTCACAACTTTCCCTGTGACATTTGGCAGTGATCCTGACCGAGCTGGAGGTGCTCAGGGTTCTGAGGAGCAAATCAGCATGGCTTGTGCTGAGAGACTCATCTGAACCTCTTGTAACACATGAACAAAGTTACACAGAAAGAAACAACTTTCTGTTAAGCTACAGTAGGGTAAAAAAAAACCCACTGAATCCCAAAGGCTTAGAAAGGAAACTGGTTTTTTTATCTTAACTAAACTAAACCATGACTGATATCACTATAATACAAATAGTTAAAATGTCAGAGTGGTTTATTGCTTACTATTATAATGTTTTCATATTGAGGAAACCTTAAAAACATTTCCTGTGGAATAATACCTGGAATCTGAAACAAATTCCCCTCCTTCCTTTGCACAGTAGTCTATTTCTTGTCTAAATGACACTCGGTGCTTATTACTGAATATAACCTGGAAATGATCAATAGAGCCTAAAAAACACATTATAAAGATCTGCATGTTTCCCAGGATAGAGATAAGGTCTACTGAATCTGTAAAAGTGTCCACCTGTTACAGGCAACCTTGCAATAGGGTCTACTTTAGCATTATTCACCCTCAGTGATGAACCAGTGATTCTATAAAAATAAAGATACCAGTAAACACACCAGTCTGTGTCCTGTATGCTTATTGGAATTAAAGTGCTCTACTGTTATCTTTCTTAACAGATTGTACAGCATCTCTATTTTTAATATTTCGAAAACATTTGCATCTACAAACTGATGTCCCTGAGAAGCAGGTGAGCGATGTCATTTTCCCCCCTTTAGCTGTGTTCTCCCCTCAGCTATAAGGGTTTCTTCCTCTCACAAATTGGAAGACTCACACAAATTCTAGGAATCTCAAGAATCACATTATTTCTTGTAATTTGACTGGAGATGAAAGTTTCAAACCCTTATAAGAGTACATATACACTCTTCACACTTCCTTTTCCCAAAACTCATAGGACAGCAGAGAATTAACTCATCTGAGTTCAATTATGCTTGCGGTCTCCTTGAACAGGACACTACGGAGACACGGTATCTCCCTGATGCAGCCCTGTTGGTCCTCTCTTCTTAGCTATGATTAGTTGTTTTACCTCAGTTTCTAGGAATAGGATAAATCCTCATCTAACTGAATCGGAAATGAGACTATGAACCAGTGCCCAGTGAAAAAATAACTTCTGCCTGGATCTGAAACCACAGAGAGAGCATCAAGAGCAAAGCCCAACAATAGATGAACTAAAGGGGAATGGGTCATGTCATTACAGGCTGCCATTGGATATAAGCACCACTACAACTTGCCAGCCTTTGGGATGTCAGCTAGAGGTTGGTAGCACATTAGACACAATGCCATATTTCTCTATGTTCAGCTTTAGTGAGCAGTTAGCAATATGATGTTCTTGTGTACTTCTGGCATTACCTTAGCACTTCCCAAATGTGGCATCATCTGTTCTTCACTGAGTATTTTTTTCCCCTGTAGGAAACTTAAACTTGCCTCTAAGATCTTGCAGATGGATGAAGCTACAGGAACTTCATGACACACATTTTCTGAATGGACATTTCTGCTCTTCCTTATCTCAAGAACCTTATCAAAAAGGGATTTATGGCATTAGCTCTAGCACACAGTTCTTCCTTGCTCCTATTACATACTTTTCATTATTATATAGTGCTACAGTTTTGCTATAAACATCCCTTTGGTTGTGCAGAAGCTTTACTACAAAAGTTCTATTACAGACAGTGAGATAACTTTCATATAACCTTAGCAGAGCTTCTGCCTTTGAAGGGTTTTTTATTAATACTGTACATATGCTTCAACCCTACCTATAATCTTTCCTGTATAAAGATTGCCTCTTCATTCCACAGGTGCATGCTTCCAGTAATCTGTAATAACAATGAGCATTTGCAGTTACATACATAATGAATTTTTATTTTAAATGCAACTGCTAAGCCAGCTGTTAAAAGCTTACTCTATTTAACCTTTACTATTAATGCCACAACACAGAAGAGACAGTCCAGTGGCACCATTAAAGACAAAATTAATGGCACCAGTAAATTTAAGAAGGTGTTTTTTCCATGAAAACTATTTTGTAGTAACAAATGAAAAAAAATAAAGGATAACCTGATGTTCCACTGTGTTTATCCTAGTCACTGCACTTGTGTTAGGATTATACAAAACTTTCAAGCTGTCACAACTTACATATATATATATATATATATATATATATATATATATATATATGTATCTGACCTAAGATCTGATCTTTTTCTAAATGATGTTTAAATCCACAGAGGTTACACATCTCTATAGCTGTGTCCTTATGCCAAGAAGATGTAAAAGGATCTATGCAGACTGAGAAACTCAGAGGTCAGCAAACTGGTTTTTACACTTTGCTTGTGTGCTCTTCTAGTCCCAAAAATTTCAGTTTCTTATTTACATCTAACCAGACACATATATGTTATGCCAAACTGTTCAATTGTAAGGCCTTTCCTGAACTCTCTGTAGCAAAAGTACTGTGCACAAACCTTTTGTTCCCTGAAAGAGAAGAAACTCTTTTTGAAGAGGAAACACAGCAAATAGAAGAAACCCTTGTTGGCCCTGAGGTCAGGTTATCTCAATGAGCAACTGTAAAGAGCAGAGACTGTTTCTGTATCTTCTTTCCCAGAGCGGCCACCTTCTAAGGAAAAGTCCCAACAAAGCACCAGTTTTGTGACAGTTGCATGCATCCCTACAGGAACACCAATTATTTTCAACACCATTTTCTAAAACACATGCCATGGGAGGAAGCAAAGTGTATGTGTATAACTTGAAAAGATAACATTTCTTTTAGCGTTGAGGGAGCTGTGCCAATAGGCTCCGTGTGGAGTACTTAGTGTATCAAGTATCAGATTAATTGTCAGCTGCACCACACAATTTACTTTAAGTGAATGCATCAGTATGTAACTGTATGAATGCACATTGACAAGCGACTGATTCTTTGTAGTCCTGCTGAATAGCAAAGGCTGTCATAACAAATTGCTGCTGCTCAGGAACAGGTATCTAGAAAAAGCTGATGCACAGAACACTTGTGACTGTTGCCCAGCACTTTACACAATAGAAGCAAAACACAATTGTTTTCTTAACATTTGTAGTTCTGCCATCCATCACTAGGAATTCTTTCGCCATTCATGCAGACATAATGAGCCTTACCATAGGAATTTCAGCAGTATTTAAAAACAGCATCCATTAGTGTCTGTGTCTTGTAAAAGGTTAGTTTATGCACAGCTGATGCATAGCTGTGCTGCCAGTGTACAATGTCACAGTGCAACGTCATAACTCCACAGCAGCTGTGATTTTTCTGGAGGAAAAGTGATCTCTAAAGGATCACATTAAAATTCCTTGATTCTGTCAGGAAAAATGTGACCTAATATTCATCACTTCCAAACAAATGTCATATTTCAATTGATGATAGTCTGTACCATTTATGATATTGAACAAGGATGATATTTCAATCTCTTCTATCCAGAAGGATGATAATGTAGGTTTGACTTAAATCAGTTAAAAAGGTCATATCTTTGTTTCCTCAATAAAATAGAAATATAGTTATTAGAAAAATGTGATATTTATCCTCCTTGTTACCAGTTATAACTGACAAATAATACAGAAAAAAGAAATAGAAACCCATCTCATTAATCTGAGTTTGTATAAAATCAGGTTTAATTGCATTAAAGAACAATCCCAATGTTAAGAAGCATGCTGTGTGATTTCTTACCAGTACTCCTGACTTCCCTATTTCATAGTCTTAATACTGACTTTAGATTAGACACTGTATCTGAAACATTTGCATCAGCCAGAAAATTCAGTCTCCTTCTTTCAATTTGGTCAAATAAATGTTCCCCTACTTCCATCACCTGGCTGCCCCAAAAGGATGGAAGCCTCCTTCATCCCAACTAGTGTGGTAAGAGGAAGGTTAAAATGCAGTAGATGACAATGGGTCTGATTCTGACAGAAAATGCAAGTGTCTGTTCAGTATTTGCATCCTTTTAGACACAAAAGGATGACACAAAGCCTGATGAGATCAAACCATGGGGTCTGTTCACAAGCAGCTCACGTGGAAGTTTTGGCTCACTGAGAATTTCAAGCCTGTGGTAAGGACAGGTCTCATTTAAGAAGAATATCCATGAATGTGCACCTTTACTGATATAAACATCACTGCCCTCCTTATTTGAAGAAAATAAGCCATTTCTTGGGGCATTTTCCTAACTAAAAATAGATAAATTAAATCATCCTGCTGCCCTTTTTGTCTTCTCATATCAGGCACAGAGACAGATCCTTCATGCCATGCAAATGATTGCTGATATAGCCTAGTTTAAGAACAGTCCCTAAAAGCATACCTTATCTGGTATCCGCTCCTATCAACAACTCAGGGGCGTAAGTCTCAGTTCTCTCTATTGAACCTCTTGAGCCCATTGGCAACACTCACATCAGGTGCCCCCTTCCTCTGCTCCCTTAAATATTTCAGGACAATATCTCTGGCAAATGGATCCTTTGCAAGTCCCAAGACGATAACTGGCATTTTATGTTCAAGAGTAAACATAGAAATACAGATGTGCCCCCTCCTACTAAAAAAAATTTTCTCAAAATTACGTATTATTTTCTTGCAGAACTTGAAAGTAACGTACAAAAGATTGACTGAACTGATATTCTTAAGTCTGAATAAGTTTTGAGAGACTTTTCCCTAATTCTCCTTAAAATAAAAACTAGATATTCGCTAATGTCAACAAATACCTTGTACAACTGACGCATTCACAGGAATAGAAGTCTCTCACTTGCAATAAATATTTGCTTACAAAATGCCAAACCCATGGGGAGGGTCACAATGAAATCTGATTTGCCTTCCCTTTTAGATCTTTCTTGCCATTTAATCATGAAGAAAAAAGAATAGGATACAATTTTAAAAGGTCAATTACTCATAAGTAAATGGTTGATGACAGTCCACAAAAGGGCCTAGAAACACCCCATAGGCTGAAATATGCTTTATTAGGTTTTTGAGTGTTTCCATGCAAAAAACTGTGTTCAAAATACATTCTGATCATTCATAAGCAGCAGGAGTTAAATTGGACAATTACATATTCAATACTAATTAACTCACTTTTTAATTGGTGTTTTTTTGATATTCTGTATTCTTCAGACGTGCTAATGTGTGCATATGGCAAGGCTGTGACATCATGAAACAAGCATGAATATAGTTATGACAGCTAAATGTTTAAAATACAGATAAGAGAAAATTATGTTTTAAAGATTATATTTCACTTTTTCTTCAGCTCAGTTTATGTTCCTTTTCATTCCATTGACAAAATGCACACAATCTTCCTTGCAGCATCATCAGAGCTATGTGGCTACTCCACTGTCACATATTTGGATTATTTTTAAGGGCAATCTCAATCTTAAAAATGTCTTAAATTTGGATTGTTTGATTTGAGAAAGTGTAGAATGCCTATTTAACATATGCTTGTTTTTAAAAATTCATATATTCTCCTTGAACACTACTTTTAACATAGTTTCTGTCTGTCAATGTACATGCTTGTAACACTAAATATTTCCTGCAGTAAATCAGACAACACCACAACTTACTATTTCTACTGTTTTCATATCAAAGTAGCAGGAATAAGCTACTTTTAATTTAAATGAAGTTTTTCTGTACAATTTAAAAAAAAAAAAGTTTTGACTCTTTTTGGCCCACCTGTAGCAGTTTAATGCAGGAACCAATATTGGCTCACTGGGTTTCCGCCAATTCTGCTTCATGTGATTAGCTCATTCATTAGGTCTTCATTTCTTCCTTCCTATAACACCACAACCACATACCCACTGAACACTCTTTCCATAAACACCACCCATAATATTTCTCCCAGCTTCTACCTATCCAGATGGAAATTTGTATATTCAAGTGCAATTTAATTTCCCCTTCCAGCCAGTCCTCACTTTTGGGTACACTGTTGCTGCAATATCATAGAACCATAGAATTATAGAATGGCCTGGGTTGGAAAGGACCTTAAAGATCATCAAGTTCCAACCTCCCTTCCATGGGCAGGGACACCTTCCACTAGACCAGGTTGCTCAGAGCTCCATCCTTGGTCTTGAACACTTACACGGATGGAACATCCACGTCGTCTCTATCACATCAAAATTGGTTTACCTTGAGAGACAGATACATGGTTGGTTTTTTTTTTTCACAACAAAACTGTAGTCAGACATTTCAAAACCTTGTTTCTGTAAGCATGACACCTTAGATCAATGTTACATTTCAGACATCAGCCCTTTACATTCTTCTAGATAAAAAGAAGTATTTCCCTGATCTCTCTGGTGACAACGAGGAATATTTTGCTCCTTTTTGAAATACCAAGATGAAAGCTATTCCCCAAATGTCACTGTCTTATCAAGAAGTAAAGTCATCAGCCCTTTAGAAGGAAGGTATATATTTATACAGAAGTGTGGGGTGTGTTTTCCCTGGGTACTGAAGTTCCTAGTAATGATGCACCTGTCAGTCTGTAGCTACACCATCCTCTGGGTCCTTACCCCAACTGGTTCTACCACTGGCCTTACGAACACTCCCAGTCATCCAAGTACTCAAAAAGATGTATCTAAATGTCTTCAAAAAATGTTAGGGTGACACGTAGTTTTGTATTAATGTTGGCTAAACAGCAAAGTCTCTGAAATGATTTTGAGGAGGTGGGTTTCTTTTGGGAAGAACTGAAAAGACATCACACAAAGGTCTTAGTGACATAAGAGACCTTGAAACCTGCCTTTCCCCTGTCCAATTTGAGGGCCAGCTGGCTGGTTCTCCCCAGCCAGAATGCCCAGAAAACTCAGAGATCATTCCTTCCCAGTGCAGTTTTTGCCAGTATCAGTATCTTCCTAACTTAAATTCATTAAAAATAAATCTTTATTTTCTAAACTAGAAGAATTTTATCAAAAATATTCCTCCCTCCAACTGTGTTAACCTCATTCCATTACTGTCAGTGTTCATTGGCTGGTTCCCTTATTCTGACACCCACCAGATGACTTTATTGGAAAGCACTCAAAAACACATCATTATATTTTGAATTGAATTTCATTATTAACCCTATCACATATGCAGTGATTTCTAGAATTTAAATATTTTCTAAATTAAAGATACTGTCTGGAGGCTTATTTCTCTCAAGCGATGCTAACACTAGAAAATAAATAAATAAATCAACAACATTAGGGGAGAGGAAAGAAATATTTAAAGATTTATTCAAAAAAGCTTGAAATTATTTGGCCTGCAGGATCTGTTTCAATATGAAAAACATTTCTGCAAAGATATATGCATATTTTCATTCCCATATGCAGAAAAGTAGCACAATCTTCAAGAAGCATACAGCATCTGACTTTCAATACTCACAGCCTCTTTTGCTTAAGAACAAAATCAAAGCTACTCAAAGCCCTGGGTCACATCTTCGGTTAGCCATTTCACATGCAAGTTTTGAAGAAAAAAAAAAAGAATTGCATGGGTCTAATCCAAACCCTTTGAAGCAATTTTCTGAGGTTCAGTGGACTTCAAATCAGGGGTTTGGATTTTTTTGTTCAGTGTACTTTTCCCCTCGTAGTTTTTTAATTTTTTTAAAAATTATTTTTATTTTTGTATTTTAATAAAACTCTTCAATGCCGGTTCACAGCACTGGAATTATTCTGAATAGGTAAAAAGCACTTTTTTTTTGTTATCAAAATCTATTTTTCCCCACTATTGTATAAGAGACTTATATTCTGCATGAAATATCAAAGATGAAATAGAACTGAAAAAATATCTGCTGAAAACTTTTGAATTACAAAACCCATGTTGGTTGATTTATCCTTTCCATGACTGATGCCATCGTAAAGCCCCACTTTCTAAAGGTCTAACATATTGAAGGAAAAAGCATCAAAATTTCTTATAAGCATGACACATTCAAAGGTTGAAGCAGAGGAGTCCTTTGCTTCAGGACTCCTTAAGACTTTACTGCCACCAGTGATTCACTGTATGACAGGGAGCAATCAACATCTCTCCTGCAGACCACTTCCTTGGTAAAACAAACTGGAATACTCTACCTATGCTGGGAATTTGAGAAGGTGGGAGCAGCAGCTTAGTCGTTTTTGAAATTTGTAAAAATACACCTGGTCTCCAAACTAAGAGTACTTTTTTCCTCCTCTCACAAATTCAAGTATATCTAGATTAAAAAATAAATAAATAAATAAAAGTGTTGCCAGCCCTGCTGGTTTCAAGATGCTTAAGAAAGATGAAAAGAAGTCAGAGATCTTCATTGTGGTGCTCAGAAGACCAGGATGGTGGATTTAAGAAAGGGCTTATATGGATGCTGTCATATCAAAACTCCAGGCAGAGGGGTTTGAAGCTGCCAGGGTGACAGACACAACTAATATTTGATGCCAGGTTTGTGCAGTACTTTAAGATCCACACTTGGAAAGGGGAGGTTTGCATCCACAACACTTGCACTAAAAGTACCCAAGACACCTCAGCTGCCCTGTCTTGGCAATTCCAGGTCCCTTTAGCTTTAGAATTAAGTAGGGTTCAGTCGCTATGGAAACGAATTTTATTTTATTTTTTTCTAAATACTTCTGTCAATACGAACCCACAGTATATTGCATGTCTCAGCTAACATAATGACACACCCTCTTTACTTCGACATGAATATGTGTATTTATGAAGAAATGGACAGATTGGTTATTTCTTTTATGGCTGACTGTACTCCTTTTGGCATGATATGCTCTTATGAACAGCCCACTTACTTTCACAATAATAAATTAGTCTGTCTGATTCAGAAAGGAAGTAAGAGGGGGGGAAAGGAGAGCAAGAATTAAAGTTTTGTGTTCTGCTGAAGTTCAAGCCATACAATCCCCACACACCCATACATATAAAAAGGAGGCTGTGGAGATGTAGAAGTTCTATAGAAAAGAAAATTTTAAGACCTGACTGGCCTTTAGCTATGTAAGGAAATGAAGATTGAGCAGCTGCACTGACATTTCTGTTCTGGATAGCAGAGGACTGTAGTGACTCATTCCTCATTGCTATGCCAGCATACCTCTTCTACACAAGTTTTGATTAAGGTTAAAAACAAATGAGAAGGCAATACATTTCAACTTGCATCAGTGTGTCACTGACAAGTAGCATGGCTAAGTGACCTGCCACAACGGCCCAAGCCAAAGTATTCTCGTTTGGATAGTTCAAGAGCAAGTATTTCTCATGTGAAATTCAGAAAGGGCATGCTATATAGAAATGAAATTCGGTTTTACACTTGCACTGCAAAAGTCCATGGAGCCTACATTCACAGCTATTCATGTCATATAGAAGAATGCCTGAATTACTCTGCACAATGAAATATAAAGGGCAAATATACAAAAACTAATACAGCTGTGATTAATTAAGTGTGGAGATAAAAACAGACACAGCATAATCAGTACCTGCCTCAGGTAATGATAAAATTTGACCAAGAAAGAATAGGTCTGTATGTATGCAGGATATTAGTCAGAGCTCAAAGGGAAATATTAGTCAGAAACTAAGACTTCTTAGCAAAGTATATTAAGACACGGAAAAGCTATGCAGGACTAGCCAGAACATTTTGTGTTAAGCTTCAAGTCTTTCAGTTAGCACCTTTTCAGGCAACACCTCATGTTAATGAGGAAAGGTATCAGTGCCCTCACACAAACAGGTAACACTGGTCCTTCAAAAGACCTTTTGGGCTTTTTTCAAACTCCCACACATACCACTTCTAAGTGACCAGGCAGGTACAAAACCTCTCCTAGATATCACCCAACTCTTAAGTAAAGTTCAACTAAACGCCATCTGTGCAATAAAAGCTCTTACCCATGCCCTGGACTCTATCCCAGAAGATGCTTCCCTGAACTTCCTATTTCTCTTATCCTGAACCCAGGCCTCTTGCCTTGGAAAAGCAGGGGTAATCCCATTCTTAAGTGAAAGTCACCACAAGCTACATCTGTTAAGTGTAAGAACAGCTGACCCTAGAGGGAAAGACACCTTCCTCCACACAGTCACATAAATGTAGCATCTGTGGGAGTCAGATCACTGACCAAGCAGGAAAACACAGGTAGAGAAGGCATCAGTTCCTTTCTGTAGAGTAATTCCACATCCATCAGCTAGGGAACATTAGTGTTTGAACTTCTAGTTGGTGGGCTGGAGAGTTTTTGTACAGGCAGTTCCAGAAGTGGGATCTGTTTCACTCTTTAGCAGCACAAAATCATGTAACAGTAGAATTCAGAGCACTGTCAGTGTTCTACCCTCTTCATGACAGTTAAAAACTTTCATTGCTTTTCATATAGTTCCAAGTCCTGATCTAGAAGGTTATCATCAGCCACAGGAGTTCCTATGCTTATTAAATTTGTCACTGTCATCTAATGAATGCACTTGTAATGCTGGGTCTTATAACAGAGACATCTGTCCTTGAAACACAAACAGATGTCAAGATTTCTTTTTTTTCCCCCACATAGGCCTTTTAACAGTTTTTATCTATTTACAGTCTACAGTAAAATACCTGGTAGTTTGCAAGGACTTGATTTGAACTAGCTATGTATGAAAGCCAGAGATGTCATTTTTGTGTTATTAGTCTTATGAGCAATCTGACTCAATCTCATCAGAGTGGAAACTCTTAACAAAAGAACAGCTCTCCCCTGCAAGGTAAAGCCTGTTTAGTAAAATCACTGTACTTCAGAAAGGTTCTACTTCATTACCTAAGTGTTCCTACTAAAAAACATATCCAATAGCTCAAATTCTATTCTCTGCCATGCAGAGATAAATAAGCCCCCAGTGACTTCTGTGGCTGTCTATAGTTGAACTTGGACAATCATATAAATCTTCACTCTTCTGCACCTATAGTGTACCTTGAGGAAACAAATGGAAGTCAGCTGAAAAATGTTTAGGATTTGCTTTCCTATTCAAAAGTCAGCCTGTTGTCTGCAGTTTGTACAATGAGATGACATGAAACAAATGGAGTAGGGCTGAAAATCCGCTGTACTTAAGAGAGCACAAACAGGCACCAGAGTAACAGTTCTCTAAAGAGTGGGGCTATTTATGTTTATTCCTATACATCAACAATATTGCATTTTGGGTTTTGTTAGGTTAGCCTAACACACCTCAAGCTACAATCCCAGACATATGAGAAAACGGAGTTGGAATGTTCTTAACCACGCAGGTCCTCCTGCACAAATCCACAGTTAATGCATCCACAGTGATAACTAATTGCCAGTAAACCTATCCCCAAATCACCATGTTGTCAGTTTCCTTTCTACCTTGTTACACATTTGACAGTCTTACAGATGGAGAACAGAAAGCCTTATTTTCTTCCCTAACACTCTAACACAGCGCAGAGCAGAAAAAGATATGTTTGGAGGCAAGAATCTTTAAACTGTACTCCACAAGCAACTGGGTCTGCAAAAATCAAAAGCGACCCAAACACGTCCCTTTTATGGGAATTGCTGTTCAGGGTGCAATTTCTATTTCAATGACTGGCAGCACTTTTCTTTGCATACAGCCAAAGAATCATAGTGAAGAAACACTACTCTACACGGGGTAGAGGGAGGGAGGCAGAAAATTGAAGGCAAGGATGAAGAGAAAAATTCAAAAACAAGTTTCTTGCTACTGGAAGGGCCAAGAACAGAGGAAATTATTGTTTTTCTCTCATGTGTGGAAATGGATCCAGTGGCTGTTGGAAGTCCTAAGTTTCCAAGTGTGTTACAGAAAACCGTGATTTCTGGTATAAGGCAGAATGACTGATGAACATCTGTTACACGATCACTTGTAATTGCAGTGGACTACAATCAGTGAGTTACAGTCCTCAGTACTATGATCCACAAATGCTCAGCCCACCTTGAACTCTTGTCTGATGAATACCTAATTCCTACTTCACCTCTCCTAGGGGGAGTGTTTCTTCTCTTGCACTTATCAAAGCTAGCATGTAAGGTTCCATACTAAAATACATAAAAGAAAAGTCACTGTCTAAAGGTTGTGTCACAGCTTTGAGGGGAGCCACACAGCTTAAAACATCTGACAAAAAATCTTGCACAGACTGCAGACACTATCTGATACATATACATACACAAACACGCACACACATCCCTACACACGCTATGAAGTCTGCATTTATATATTCACAGCCTTTCTCAGTCAGCTCTGATGGCATTTACCTTGCCCTGTCAGAAAGCACGTCGCAGGCCTGCTGGCTCAGGAACAGTCAGTCACAGGGATGCTCAGTGACTGCTCCCTCTGATACACCCGATACGTGTTCTCAGACATGACTCAACCATTTAGTAAGTCAAGATGACACACAGCACAATTATGTGTAACCCAGTCAATCAGCATCTATCCTAGCAATCTGCATGCTGTAACCAAGTTTTTTAATCCTAAAACATCTCCCATAAATAAGCAAAGGAGTGTTTTAACTGAAGTAATTCTTACCAGAAACATGGATTCCCTGTCTGCTACCAACACAAACTCTTTCACTTTTTTTCTTCCCTTCACCTCAGATCCATCTCCACCAACAGCCAGCTTACATGCATCTCAGCCTGGATTATGTGCTTTTTCTCCTCTATAAAACATCCTCTTTCTAGGAAGGACAGGGCAGATAAGGCCATACAGTCTAGCCATAGTTTCTGAGTTTCTGTTTGACACCTGATGTGTCTTTCTAGTGCCATGCATGAAAATGATGGCCAAAGCAAGGAAAAGGAGTCTCAATACAGGGATCATGATTGGAAAGCCAGTCTGCCCACTCCACCATCACCACATGCTGGGGTCTGAACAAGGTCCAGCAGGTCCCTAACTTGGGGCTCTCTAGCATCTAGTATCCCAACTCCTAAGATGCTGGGATGAGCCTGCCACTTCCATGTAGGATTACCTGCAAAACAGGCCTTTCATGGCCTTATGTGTTTACTCACAGTACCATGCAGTGGGGCAAACTGTTAGAGATGTGCAGATCTTCTTTAGAGCCAGTACTGGAGCAGGATACTCTTCATACAGAAACAGACCTTATCTTCATCCTTTGTATTGGATGCAAGACACTAGTTCGTCTTCAGTGTTTCAATAATTTTTGGGTGAGGATTAATTCTTAGAGATAGAAGAGAGAGATGAAAAAGAAAAGAAGAAAATGTTACTGTTTGTACCTGTTCCAAGACCTCTCTTCTCCTCCACCTCTGCTCTATTCTTCCTTTCCTTTGTCAAGAGTAAACCAAAACCATCTTTGGGTCCTGCTGGTGTGCTGGGATCCAGAAATCCAGAAGAAGGATAAAAAGAGGTATATCAAGTTCCATAAAGTCATTCATGAGACTAAAGCTGTGTATGTGAGATTCCCATATCTTTGTGGGCTGCCAGTACAGGTGAATCTGGAAGATAAACAAGAGCTGGTGAGCCTTCAGTTATAAGTACAAGTGTCCCCTGTGATGAATAGGAGATGGCTTTAGTCCAAATGTTCAGGAATGGCCTAAAAGGTTTCTCTGAAATAGATGCTTGAAGCACTGTCACCACTGTAGCCCCCAGTGGGTACCCAAAAGAGAAATATAATCACATCAAAAGTCAACAGGCTATGGCTAGCTTGAAGCAAGCCTAACACTATGAACCAGTTTTGCTGGCATGTTCTAATACTTTTTTCTTACTCACAGTCTTTCCAAGAGCCTTTTCTCAACCCATGCTTATGACATGTCAGGCTGCTGAGAGATGATGTGTTCTCTTCCCATTGAGTTGCCTTAGAAAATTGAGTGACCAATCTGCAGAGGCAAACTAGTTTGTTCTGTATTTAAACTCAGCTGTCCAACCCAGGCTAAGGGTCCTTTTTTAACTCTCAGAAAAGAAGAACCTACTGACTCAAAACTGAGGCAACAGTTCATACAGTAAGAGGTAGAAAAAGAGAAGAGGCTTCAAGAGAAGGAGCTCTGAGAGTTTTGCACAAAGAAGTCATAACAACTCTAACACTGAATTCCCCAGCTGGAAGTGATACTGCTGTGTGACGTTACTTTAATGTGCATCCTTCGTCTCTGTGACATTGTTGACTTCATGTTTATAAATTAATAATGAAGCTGGCATGGAACACAGTTCACCTGTGGGCTAGGTACAGGTAAAATCCAGAAACTAAAATTTAAATTACAGTAAAATTAGGTGCTATAAGTTATTCAGAAGAATTTAAGTTTGCAGGCTCTCCTACGGCTATTTTTGTTCACTTAGAAAAATATATGTTGTCAGTACAAGCCAGAAATTTACTAAGAATCTAAATCTACAACATTCAATATGAAAAATCAATAAAGTATTAGCTATGCATAGATAACAATGCAATTTACAGTTGTAAATCAGTAAGTTTATGATAATTTGGGAAACAGAAAAAGACATTGGGTGGTGTTAATAAATCTTATCTCAGCAGCTGAGTAGTCTGTAATTATGTGAGGCTTTGCTTTCAGAGAAAGTTCTGGGGAACTTAAATACTTGAGGTAATTGCTGTTTCACAAAATTTAGTATTTTGATATTAATCAGATAAGGTAAGATTCATCTCACCTACCTTTAGAGTCCCAGTGTTCACAACTGAGGTAATCACGGAGAAAAACAGGTGCTTTTAAGACTCAGATCACCACAAGAAATATAGACTTCTGCTTTAGCATGAGAGAAATCATGTACTAAAAGTACCTATTTAGCTCCACTGACCACAGAGGGAGTCTAGAATGTCTGATTTGGATGCAAATACCTGCAATATAGAAATCTGCATTAATCACATCACTCCTGAGCTCCACAGCAATTAATATAATTGTAGAAAAATAGCTATCTTGGAATTTTTTGTTCTGTTTTTTTTCCCCAGTTTCACATGACAAACCACACTCCCTCTCCCATTTAGTCCCTCTGCATTCTTTCATCTGTGTTGTGAAATTCCTTGTGGTCTCTGGAGTGCACATGTCTTCTTTTCAAAACAGGTATAATCTCATAAAGATGTTCAATATATTTAGGGTGAAGTATATAAAGTAAGAGCACATCTACTAGCTCTGTTACCAGAGAAAGATTCCTTGGAAGTGATCAACCTAATTCATAGATATTGTAAGATTATCAAATGTTCTGATTCAAACTATCTGGGCATGTTAATTAAGAAAGAGAACATGGGAATTTTGTACTGGACTGCACTTGCATTACGCTATCAGCTCTGAATTGAAAACAACACTCATCAGTGATATTATCTTGAGATAAGGTGACCAGTTCATTCAAAGGTAAGGAGGACTAGAGGTCAGAACACTGTTGGCATCTGTTCAATTACACATATTAGGAAAATTATTCAAGTCGTGAAAAAGGGATGATTAAGAGATAGGCTCAAGATCTTCTCTGAAATATTTCTAGACTGAGGGGCAAAAAAAAGGTAGAACATTTTTGGAAAGATTGTTAGATACAAATGAAACAGACAGTCTGGATTTCATGGAGATGCAGGATGCATTCCCCCAAAAGAAAATGTGATACTGAAGAAATTACCTGTATCACATAGGTAAGGTAAACAATTTGCTTGTTAGAAACTATCTGAAAGATTCAAGAAGGTCTGAAAAGTAGACATGCAAGGAAAGATATTTAGAAAATAATTCATACTATTAAATCCAGCACAATATATTTTGAAGTAATGTGACAAAGATAATGAAAATAATAAAAGTTTCTCTCATTTTTATACCATCAGTAGAAATCCAGATGGTAAGCAAAAATAATTGAAAATTGTTGTTGATGAGAAGTAATTGGCATTACTGAAACCTGGGGGGACTCATGTCTTGTCCAGAATTATTAAATAATAACTATTAAATCATAGCTTATAACCTGCTTGGGAAAGGCTATGTAAGGAAAAGAGGTTGGAAGTGTGCTCGTTTTAGAAGGCAATTACTTGCTTTAGAGTTATTGATAACTCAGAACAGGAGGACCTTGAACATACATGGATCAATGAGCGGGTTCTGATGAGACGTTGTTGTAGATCATCTGACCAAACTGCAGAATATGGTGAACTCATCCTTACTTATCAGTGATGTGGGATAAGAAGTGTGTTTTTGGAGGCTTCAGCTTGGCAGATGCATGCTGCAGGTTTCAATCAGCTTACAGGAAATCATCAGTAGAGTTTCTGATATAACAATTTCTCTATTCTAAAACCAAATCATGCTCTACCCAATGGGAGGCAACTATCGTATAACAAAGCAGATGACTGAAACATTAGAACAGTAGTTGGCTGTTATCTAGAGATCAATAGTAGCAATCCAATTGTGTTTAACGTGGGCAAAGAGAGGCCAATTTCAAAGGGCTTTGTAGCTAGGCAGACAGATAGGCAGTACTTCAAAAGCAGTAATTTCCAAAAGCCAAGAAAAAGCACAAACAAAACTGGAAGGGAGCTCCATCAACACAAATAAAAATATAAGCACCTGAAAAATAATTAGTTAAAAACTTCACTTCCCCAGTAAAGAAAATAACCAAAAACTTGGGGCACTATATCTATGAGAAGATAGCTATCAAAAAGACAGCAAGTGAGAACACATATGTAAACAAACACCAGCTACGGTAAGTCACACTAGCAATCCCAGAAAGTAGGGAAGGAAGAATAAAGAGGCTGTGTTTGTGTTTGTTCAGCAGATCAACTAGCCAGGCATCAACCTCAAGAAAATTACAGAAAAAATTAAAAAGGAGCCAACTGATAATGAATTAAGATAGAGAAATAAACACTTAATGACAACAAAAATCACTTAAAAGAAAATCACACCAAGGAAACCTTATTTCCTCCCTTGAGGGGATTTTGTTTGATCACTAAATGTAACTTCAGAGACCAAGTGCACTTTTTCAGCATTTGCTGTAATGTTATAGAACTTTCTGACTAAAATTGACACTGTAGAATATGGCACACTTTAAATGGGATAAGAGCTCTAGGTTGGGCCAAGTATTTGTCAGATGGTGAACATTTGCTGATGGGAGTTTTTTCAAAGGAGTCTATGACTAACAAGAAGTCTGATCCTATTCCACTTTTTCATTAATTAATTAATGAAATTAATATTTAAAAATGCATTAAAACTTCACCTTACACAAAGACTGGTGGGAAGCAATCACCAGAAGACTTGGGCTTACTCAAACAGAATGTGTTTAAATATATTCAAGCACAACATAATATGGCTGAAAGGAAGAGTGTGTGTGCCATCCATAGAGTAGGAAGGATGTCCCTCCAAAACAGCTTTTGCAGCAATAGTAGGTAAAAACTTCAGTACATGCTCTTTGGACAGTTTTGTAGGAAAATGAGCTATTACAGTCTCTGGACATGTAAGCAGCAGAAATAGGAGGGGTATTGGTATGCTGCCAACAGTTTAAGGGGCCAAATTTTGAGAAGGACATTAGAAAACAGAAGAAGGTGAAGTAAAAGGTCATGAAAATTGACTTTGAGAGCTGAAGAAAATGTGTTAAAATGAAAAAATTTAACAGCTCAAGTAATTTAGCTTTTGAGAGGTCAGGCTGAAAGTGACATGATTGCAGTCTAAATACTTTCAAAGGGAAAAAATAGAAAGAGTAAAAGGGTTCTTTAACAAAGACAGATATAAAAAGAACCATAGCTAGAAATGAAGCCAAATATGAAATCATGCACCAATTTGTAATTGCAAAAGTGATTAGCCACTGGGAAAAAAATATAAAGTAAAGTCCATCTTCATCTCTTGATGTCTTCAGATCATGAGTAGATGCCTTTGTGAAACACATTGCTCTGACAGAGAAGTTATTTTTTAAATCAATGTGCTCATCTAATAGCCAGCCTGGGAATTAGATCCATAGGAATTTTCTATTTCGCCTGCAGCTCTTTTCTTCAAAAAGGTCGCTTCTCTGACTTGGGCAGCAGTCTTCTGATCCTTACTCTTATTCCCGTTTCTCCAAAGGCAGATGCCCAGCTCTGCTCTTTTTCTATAGGGAAGAGATTTCTGCCATCTGCTGCTGTTTCCCATGGGGGGATACCAATTGATCAGCCGCTGTGCTAGGGCAGCAGAGCTCCTGTGGAGCTGTTGTGGCGGAAGAGGCTTGAAACTTGTTCTAGCCCTATGGCTACTAAGATCAGACCTTGCTGCTTTCCTGCTAGTAAGTTACTGAACTTTGAATAATGAGAAGTTCAGAAAGCCACTCATTCTGACAAGGTACAAAGTAATTCAACTAGCACAAGTATTACAGTTCATGCCTAAATTTAAGTATAAAATCAAGCCTGATAAAGAAGCCTTCCTAATACAGGAAAGATGAACACATCCCTTATTTAAAAAAAAAAATAAATAAAAAGAAATCTAATTGTCTTTGAAAGGTTTTTGGAAAGAGGTTTGTCCACCTAACTCAGATGCCCACAGCTAGGCAGAAGATACCCACCTCTGGAGAGAAACCTCCATTGGTCTCTATTGAGTAAGCAGAGTGTTTAGACCTGAACATTAGAAATGTGACTAATCAAGTACTCTGTAATGTATAGGCACAAGTTAGATCCAGCTCAGGTACATGAAATCTCCTTTGTAGGTTGGACCATCTAACGATTTCTTCTGCCCTTAAAACCTAAGACTTCAAATACCTTTCCAGTGTAGCAAGACTTATAGGGAGAAGTACTGTATTTTACTAGACCAAGTGAGGTACCACAGCTATATATCACCACTAATACTACTACTAAAAGGAATAAGAGCAGAGGGACACCTACCACTTGTGAGCAGAGAAATACAGTGTTTGGTCACAAAGATATCTGACAGGCTCCAGGAAGGTGGAAAAAACCTCCCAGACTTCCAAAAATTCAGAAAAGTAGTTGAACATTTTCAGGAATTTTGGTTTAAATGCTCATATTGCTTTAATCTTACACAAACCAGACAAAAGAAATTGGGACATCACTTATCAGTGTCTTATCTCCAGTCTCTCACTGCAGCCACAGTGGCAGAGCAGGGGTATATGCTCCCCTCCAGAGTCCCAGCACAGCTACTCCTTCCATGGAAAATGACCAGCAACATGGGCAGTGCTGTGGCTTGAATGGTGCATATATTCCAATCCCAGTTTTACCTTATAATAAATTCTTTCCTTAAGACAGTGAGCATTATTCATTGATCAAACCACCTGTTTCATCCTAAGAGTTGTCCAAAAACCGTTTTTTCTTGAGAGAGACATCAGTCTGTACCTTTGAGTTATAACCTGCATTAACCTGCATTTGGTTTGAGTTTGGGTTTGGGGTTTTTCAGCATGAGAGCAACCTGGTGATTTAGGTTTCACTTTGGGGAGAGGCACTGCAGATACATATTTTTCAGGTTTTGAAGTATGCTTTCAATAACAAAATACTGTCAAATTCAGGCATATTTATACTTTCTCCATTAATTAGTAGTCATTTGCAATGCTGTGGGCAAGTTTTGCCGACAAACACTTTTAAAAAGGGACAAATTTTCACCCGAAATGCATAACATCATAAAAATTGGGGCTTTCATGCCAGAACAGGTTTGTTACATACTACTTGCCTTCCACGATTTAGAGAAGCTATCAAAAAACATGTGAAACAAAACAATCTAGCTATTGAATAAGTCAGTGGATCACTGATCTATAAAGTCTGGCTCTTTTTTAATTCAAACCATCTAAAAAGCATTTATGAATAATGTACATGCTCCTGTGCTCAAAACTTTTTCACAAATGATTTGTGAAGAGAAAAAAAAGAGCTAAAACTGAAATGCTTTTTTTTTTTTAAACAACCAATTCAATCAGAGTTACTTCAGGAAATATTGTTCATCATTAGCTAGTCATCATACCATGTACTTTTAGGGAACATATTAGATCTATAAGTGGTCCATCAAAAAAATGATAATTCAGCACTATAAAGTAATTTGAAGACATGCTTTTAAATATATGGTGTTTAGGAGGATATTGAAATACCCTCACAATTCTAAAACATGCTTCATTGTCCAAAGACTGCTGAGATTTAAGCTGGCTCATAAGTGTTAAGCAATCAATTCTTGTAGGCACAGCTTCAAAAACGCTTCCATTTAGTCTGGTTGAATTACAAATGAGTTATTTCATTAGCTGAATTATTATTTTGGGATGAACTCCAGAACATTAAAGCTTTACATTTAACCTCCATTACAGCCCAGAATTGAATTAACCTCTCTTTCCCATATAAAAGTTGCTAATGCACTTTCCTTGTAAAATGCAAATGTCATTACACTATGTTTTGCAGAAAGCACTTAGAAAAATTCAGTAGAATTAGGGTTCATAATATTTTGGTGCATTCATTTAAAACACTACATTTTAAGAAAATTAGTTCATCTTCTTTCCTCTCATTGAATACTGACACTTGGAGGAACAAGTACACCTGATTTACTTGCTAAAATATCAACTCAGTATCTCAGGGCAGCAGCTCAATTCTGCTGTAACACATGCTGTACAAACATAAAGGATTATATGGGAAGTTCCTTGTTCAAGGTGGTTATGAGAATCAATCAGGACTTTACTTTCCCTAAAAGCTGAAGAACTTCTTTGAAGCCCCTCTGGGTTTAACTTTTTCCTGTTTCCCATTCAGAATTAGAAGAGAAATAAGATAAATAAAACATAAATTTGCAAGTGGCTGGAAGCAGGCTGAATTGAAACCATAGATACTGTGTCTCTACCTCTGATGCCTTTTATCTTCAAATCATGACTGAAGATCCCAAGGGACATGGGTTATTTCTCTAGTCACATTTCACCACGTTTTTCTAATGTCATACAATAGTTAAGTTTGAAAGTAGACTATTGTGATTGCAAGATTTGGCTTTGTTCTGAAAGAGAACAGGAAAATTCTCCATGTACTGCAAAGAAAAAAATCTGCAAAAAGCTGCACATCAATTAGTTATGAGCTATTTTTTTATTAGTCATTAGCTATTTCTTTAGAATATGAAACACAATTACGGAGGGTAAAGTGAAACAATGTTAATCCTGAAGCAGGGTATTCTAGCAGGAAATGTTAGATTTTTTCTCTTTTTTTCTTTTTTCTTTTTTCTTTTTCCTTTTTTTGCCTTTTTTTTCTTTCTTTTTTCTTTTTCTTTTTTCTTTTTCCTTTTTTTGCCTTTTTTTTCTTTCTTTTTTCTTTTTCTTTTTTCTTTTTTCTTTTTTCTTTTTTCTTTTTTCTTTTTTCTTTTTTCTTTTTTCTTTTTTCTTTTTTCTTTTTTCTTTTTTCTTCCAGTTTATTGGAAACATGAAAGGTTGTGCAGAACATAATTTTTTTTGAAAAATGTGGATGGACTTAACAATTTCAGGTTCAAATGGAAAAAGTGAAAAAGTAATTTTTATATTGCTTCAGAAGTATACTCACCTGGAAAAACTTGAGAGGGCAGTTTTGCAGGACCCAAAATCCATCATAATTCCGAACAAATTTTCTAACTGTAGATGTGGCTTTCCCAAAAGAATTTTGTTTCCTAACCAGCTGTATTTTCTTGCACTCTGAAAGCAAGAAACATGCAAGAAACCCATGACTCAGAGCTGAATGAAGAAGTTCCCAGAGACCATCAGCCTACACCATCTGACAAGGATCTCAGAAAAGCCACATCCACAGAGTCCCAGGTTTACCGAAGATTTTCCTTCTCTTTTCATTAGATTTTTCTGAAATTCTGAAAAACAGTCAACATGGAAAGTGTGTTAGAATAAAGAAGAAAGTACCACCAAAGTGTATTTAAAAGTAGCTCATGGTAATTTTTCTAGACTGTTACTAATATCAGAAAGAAAATGGGTAAGGATGAAGAGTACAGATAAAGCCACCATAAAAGAATATGGCAATTTATCAAGTATATTGTTTTATTTTAGTGGTATGATCTCAGACTGTCAGATTCTTTCACCTGTCCAGCAGATAATTAAACGAACATATTCACATTTTCTTTTATCCCTGTC